>NW_017803894.1:67795-126396 GCF_001625305.1 Branchiostoma belcheri | reverse complement strand
TATTCGAAAATGATAACTCAAAAATCGGTTGAAGTAGCGTCATGATTTTTATTAGGTAGGTAGCTGGGAAAGGTTTGACTCGTACGGGTTGTTGCACTGTAATAGCAAATTTAATAAAAATGTTTTACCAAAGTGTGACCTACTAATGCTATTGTCTCTCTAGGAGGACCTTCTGTGGGTTCAACTCGGAACTGACTGAAAACGTTGTTATGGGCCTGCCGTCCTGCTAGAGCCAACACCATAACAACACCACGTGACCCGGGGACAACAACACCAGGGTTCTGTCTGCTACAGGAACGATAAGCTACTGCCTGCTTCCAGTAAAGTCTATATATCCTGCAACCAGTCGCTGCGAACAAATTAAACGAAAAATAAATAGATTTATTATTTGCTCTTTCTTTTCAAACGTGTGAGCTTTCACCAATTAAACACTTTCCCAATTAAAATGCATCGTATGGACTGACCCCCCCCCCCAAAAAAATAGGCGTGAAATAGATGTTAGGACAGTTTTTCTTAGCGTACCAATACCAGCTAAAACCTAAAACACTGCCGTATTTTCTCTTTAGAAAATCCCTGTTACAACTTATATATTTCACGCCTGTTTTTTGCGGGGTCATTTTCAGCTGGGATAACTTCAATATATCTGCCGCAAACCGAGGATTTTGAGTCCAAACGATGCATTTTGGGATTGAAGGACAGAGGTGAACAATGGATTGTCGGCAGTGGTGAATGTGCCCGGTGTCAAGCCATGTCCTGCTGAATACATGACTCCGACAATACTTGGGGGTTTCTAATATACCTGAGACAAGGGATGGGAGGGTTTCGTCAAGATTTAGGAGACTAAACCTAATCTAACCCCAATTGTAAGTCTAACCTGAACAATGATCCCAACTCTAACCCTAACTCAAACCCTAACCCTATCTCTAAACACCTGACTTCTCACGTATGTGGTAGTTTAAGGATTTGGCTCAACACAGGAGGGCAACTTATGCATGCCACTGTTTCACGTCAAGTTTGCTAAACCCTGCATACACCCTACAGCTAGTGCCGTCATGAGCCGTGGGGTAAGAACACCACTAGTCACACCTGTTGTTTGACCTTAACTCCCTACTATTCAATATCTGCTCGGCCAGAAATGTTTCATATTGACTTTTATGTAGACTTTAGCTTCAGCATGAAACCCGTAAGACCTATTGTGGAACGAAATGATGATGGGACAAGAAATAGGATTTCAGACTACTGAGAATGGCTTCCCGAATTCACCCATGACAACCACTGATCCCTGCTGGCTCTCGACCTGGTTCTGAGACCTTGACGTTCACTGTCTGACCCTTTGACCTCCTGCTATTCTGCCTGTCAATGTTCCCCTAACCCACGAGTTATCAACTCACTTTGTCCGGTCAAAAAGATACACAATCCCGATGTTCAGCCACCCAAACAATCCTGCCGTACCTTAAAAGTTCATCTGTGTTGGTAGAAACCATTATGAAGTTTAAACTATAATTTCGAACACAACAAATTGGACTCACCCAAATTTTCGACTGTACAACTCCAGTCTTTGTCAAGGAATGAGCAATCCACCGCCTCAACAGAGACGGGAGGCGCCACAGACTTTCTTCAACCTATGATCCACTGCTCACGGAGTCACGTGTGTTATCTGTGTGACGTCAAGAAAGCGGTGGATTGCTCATTCCTTGGAGACTGGAATTGTACAGTCGAAAATTTGTGTCCAATTTGAGTCCAATTTGTTGTGTTGGAAATTACAGTATAAACTTGCTTCATAATACTGTCGTACCTTAAAGTATTAATATTGGAATATCATGACAAACGACATACAGTAACAGACCACACTACCTCTTACTTCCAGATACATTTTTACTATCCACAAAGCGAAATGGTTATGTCATATTGTGCCGCCCATGTTTCCATGCATATTTGACTGTGACATGGTGACTTTAACAGTTGCCGCCGACGTGGTTCAGCTGTAGAGTCTCGGCATCGTTGACGGGGGTGTCGCTGCCGCAGAACTTGTAGCTGAAAAAAGGGAATAAACCATTAAATAGCAATGATAATTCCGTAAATAATTTCATCAGGCTGGTAAAAGAGTGAAAAGCAAAGTTATTTCTATCACAGCCATTTATTTTTCACTACCCGACGTTTCGATGACCGTCTGTCATCTTCATCAGGGCAATTCTGACTGGTTTACTGTGCACTGACACTAGATGTTACTTGGTGCATAGTGCACTAAAGGTGTTAAATAGTTCATAGTGCACTTAAGCTATTTTGTTCTGTTTGTAATACATTCCGAAAGTTAGTGTAATTGTGACATGTTGTAGTTTGTGGTGGTACCATTAACTTGTGTGGCTTGTGTTGAATGGGCTAACCATAAATATCGGTGTGACATAATTGCACAAATGTGTTGAAAACTGGGAAGTATATTACACAAATATTCTTTTCAATTAAAATATTTCCTTTTTTTATGCAAAAAAACGTTACATATTGCCCCTTTAAAACGTTACATAATGCCCCTTTAAGATTTCTTTCTTTACCTTGTCTGACTCTCCCCGGCTGTGATGGTCACCTTGCCGACGGTGTAGTACTGGGCGGCGAAGAAGTCCCAGATGCTGCTGGAGCGGACGAACCTGAGGTTGACTCTCGTGACGTGCCCGATGTTCATGGGGCTGCTCACCAGCTTCTGGTACGTCACGCCGGGCTTCAGGTCCATGATGTCACCGCTGTGGAGGAGACAGGCTCGTGTTATGGTAGCAGAACACAGTTTTCGCCCTATGGGGATTTCTATAGTTAAGGACCCGGTACCCCAAGATGACTCACATCGACGCGGTAAAAATTATAGTAGGGTGCACGTCACAAATACGAAAATTGAATGTGTAGGTATAAACTACAAAATATCTAGAAACTAAAAAATCCTGTCGGCGTATCTGCTCGTAACGTACACTTTGAAATCGCCCTCCACGGACGTGACCTGAACTGCAGCCCACTCACCCGAAAAGCCAGTTGCGTAATACGGCGCATTAATACACGAACTGCAAAACCTTCACAATTCAAATCATACAGCCTCAAACCCGATGCATTCCTCTTATCAGGCTTTCTACCCAGCCTTCAAGAATATTCTCTGCACTACTTTCTATGCCCGCGTCATTGACCCCCGGGGGTCGCCCATTAATACTGTGTTCTGCTACCTTATACAGTAGAACCGTTAAAACAGATAGAGCGGGGGTAAAAAGGAGCGTTGATTGGCTCGCGTGGTAATTGTGTCATCAAAGGTTTACCTTCATTTTTAATTCTTATGCGCATGAGGGATGAAAGAGACCATCTGTACATCAGGGCATTACAACCATCCCTCAACAGAGACGGGGGCGCCACAGACTTTCTGCAACCTTTGATCCACTGCTCTGCGTGACGTTCCTTGACAAAGACTGGAGTTGTACAGTCGAAAATTTGGGTGATTCCAATTTGTTGTGTTGGAAATTACAGTTTAAACTTGCTTCATAATGATTTCTACCAACACAGATGAACTTTCAAGATAATTTTTAATCTCACGCCGCGTGTACCTAGTACGTTCTTCCTTGACCACATGCGGAGCAAAGGCCACTAGTACTGATGCCTCTCCTCCATCTATCTTGAATGTGTGCCGCCTGTGTTGAGTATTTCACTCATTCATATAATCCAAAATTAAGACCTTTCCACGCTGTACATGTGTATAGGACGGCGCCTATATCTCCTTGGGCCACGCAGCTGTGCAAGTAACGAACGATAGTAAAGTCGATTTTGTACAGTATTTTGACATGTAGTCTGAAACGCAACCTATCAGGCACCAGTATCACTAGAAAGGAGAACTAATAAACTGGTGGACGTCCCAACTACTAAGTACCTAATACCAACCCAGAAGAGAACAACAAATAGCCATGCCTTCAAGTACCAGAGTTATCAACCAAGGATTGAGGTTTTCAAGAATTCATTTTTTCCCTAGAACTATCACAGAGTGGAACTCGCTGTCACCAAGTACAGTAGGGGCATTGTCATTAGATAGCTTTAAATAGTGCCTAGAGTTAGATGTTCAAGGGTTAGGTGTAACAAGTCGATCGGTGTAATGCCGCCGCGCCGCGTGCCTGCAAAGCTAGTGTGTTACGCCGAAAGGCGGTTATACCGGCTATACAGATACAGATAACGTGTTGAAGACTCACTCTGTGACCTCCATGGTGTCGGTGATCCCGCTCGGTCCCTGGAACGTGACGTACAGACGCCCGGCAGTCTCCTCCATACGGGTGGATGACGTCACTTGAACCTTGTAGTGGTAGGCTATATAAGGTAACAAAATAAACATTTTCTATATACATTACATAATAGAATGTAAACTATAGAACAAAGAGAGAGCAGATACAATCTATGTTCCCCTCCTTGTACATCTAAACTGTACAGATGAATTTATATTTCTAATGAGCTTAGACAAACCTTCTATATAGTTGTAGAAGACCATACAAAAGTCTCTGTACTTTTTTGTTGTGTCAATAAAGAATCTCTATTGAAACATACCTGTTCTTACCTTTTTACCATTACTAAGAAACGAAGAAACCGAATTTACTTAATTTATCTAATTGTAGTTTCCTTGACGATGTATATATGTAACGTTATCTGTATTCCATCCTTTTGTTGTGACCTGTACTTAACCCAGTGGGTATGTGTGTACAATAAAGGTCTTCATTCATTATACATTCCTATCGCTGTCCTGTAAAGTATGTATTCACCTCTGAGCCATCGCAAAAATATATTTTCTAGTTGAATGTATAGAGGGTAGAGATCTGGTATAATCGGCGATGCTACCGGTAGTAAAGATCCCAATGGAATCACTGCTGGTACAATCATGTTCAGTATCATACACGTACAGCATTAAAAAATGTTACGGTTTCATGGCAAGCACAGTCTATCTAAATAGCCTAGCTACCAGTTATGTGACTGTATGTTTCTCTGTTAAGGTATGTTGGGCAGTGTTAAGTTAGAACTTTTACAAGACGTCACCCTGTCTGTCGGTCTGAGAATCGATGATTGTACATCAGAGATCCAGATCGGAGTTTCTGTTGACAGAATCGCTGATTCTGCCGGATTAGATTTCTACATAGACATATACGTTAAACAACTTACCGCAGAACTTTTTTTATTCATATATCAAGACAACATGCCTACAATGCAATGAACCATTCCTTACACAATCATTCAAATCATAACAAATCACTGATCATAACAATAACAATACTTTGTATCGTAACAAATCGTTGATCATGAAAATAATGATCATAATGATTCAAATCATAACAAGTCATTGATCAGAACAAAATCATAAACAATGATTCAAATCATACTAAATCATTGATCAGAACAATACTCAACAATATTTCAATTATAACAAATAATTGATCATAACAATAGTCATAGTAATTTAAATCATAAATCAATATTTTGTATTGTAATAATCATTGATCATAACAAAAATCATAATAATTCAAATCATTAGTCATAACAATAATCATAACAATAATTTGAATCATAATAAATCATTAACCATCGCTCAACCGGGACGGGGGGCGATATCGACTTCAGATAACCGTTGACCCTTTTCTGACGTCACACGTGGGAAAAATCACGTGTCCACAGCATTTGGGTCAGATAGCTGAGGAAGACTGAGTGATTCAGTCGAAAATTTCTGGTGAGTCAAATTTTGAGTTGGAGAACAGTTTAAGTTTTTTCATAAATCATGAACCATGACAATAATCAGCACCTACCGCAGAACTTGCCGCCAGGCTGTGTCCCGTCGGTGGTGGTGAGGTACAGTTTCCCGCGGGTGCCGTAGTGGTCCCGGGCGCGGTAACCCATCTGCGAGCACGTGTTCCCGGCACAACTCATGCAGAACCCATCCTTGAACTTATCATAGCTAAAAATGATTGAGAAAACACTGCTTATTGTTTCGTTCCGTTACTTGTGATAGTCATTTAACTACAGAGGTATTTACTTGTTATGGCGCAGCCACCTGTTTCAGCTGCACCTGTTTCAGCTGCAGAGTCTCGGCAGTAAATGAGGTTTAGAAATCAGGCTAATTCGTCGAAAAAATATGACAGTTTCAGTCCCAAAGAGGGGCATAAGACAGTCTTTTCCGTAACAAGACAGCTGTATTCTGTACTACACCATCACAACTATCACATAAATGTCTTAGTTTGCGGTCGTACGAATACTGTACAACGATTGTGACTAGGCGCTTAAAAAACGTTAAATCATTCATTCTGCTTAAGCACAGTTAGAAATGCAATGCGGTGTTGTTACTAGAAACATTTTAGTAGAGGTGATCATGATTTCAACAATTTTTCAGGTAGCAAACCAGGGGTTGATTTTGATTTTTAAGAATAATTCAACCTGTTGCAGCAAACATTTAAGAGGTGAAGATCATATTACGTATATACTATAGAGCTTACAACAGATGGCTGGAGGGTAGGATAAAGGTCCTTAAAGCATTCTTAAACTTTCCCCGACGCAGTTTGGTCAGATGTAGGCCATGTCTACCCTACGAATCGAATTTGAGTTAAATTTGAGTCATATTTGACCCTCGAGCACGCCCCGAACACTGAAGACCTACTCCCTAACACACGACAACCCCCAGCCAAACAATGGAAGACACCCGAGCGTTTTAAACATTTTGAAACATTCGGTAGCCGACCTCGCCGAACGTCAGTATTCGGGAGGTCATCTTCGGCTATTCCAACATTTCATGACTAGACATGCTGACGGCACACTCAAGTTATATCAACTTATTTTATGCCGCCACCAACGCAGAGGACAAATACAGGACAAGACAATACATGGGAAAGTCGTGTAAAGTGCCTATTCCAAGGGCACAAGATCGGTGGCATGTCAGGACTCGAACCCGGGACCTCAAGGTTCCGAGTCGAGCACGCTGCCGCTACTCCACACGACCTCACTAATAGTTCCTTTACCTTTCGCAGGGGTAGGCCGTGAAGGGACACTCGGAGTTGATGGACTCGGTGAAGTAGTCGATCGCCCTCAGGTGACTGCAAGCAGCTGCAGCTTCTGCACCTGCAATCACACACCGTGGCCAGGTGGTCAGCTTTATTTTGCAGGGCAAAGGTCACTATTTGGCCCAGGCCCAGAAGGCCCATTTTGAGTAACCATTTACGAGAATGCATACCCAGAATGCATAGCGAAAACAGGGGTCTAAACCTCATTTGCATAGGACAGGAAGGCATCGGAATGATCCTGGTGACGTTAAACAGCTTGTTTTTAAGTGTGTTTTGAGGTGATTGTCAGGCAGAAGAACGTTACTTATAAAAGCCGGTAGGCAAGTAAAATTATTGAATTGATAGAGAAGGAATCTTTAACTTTGACCTAAACCACAATATAGCAATAGAATAGATGTAGAATATAGGATAAATGGATAATGGAATATAGAATACACATCGGCACCTGGAACCCTTAAGTGTATTTGTATCTATTGCTTATTTCAGCAAAGAAATGAGCAATGCTGTTGTTATATTGAATTAAGGAAAAGGTGGGTCTTACCATCGTATCCGTCAGTGAGCAGCCCAAAGCCTGTGGAGACCACACTGGAGACGATGCTGTCATGGCAGCCGGGCTGGTACTCGCCGCCGTTCGGGTAGAAGTCCACGTGTCCGGTGGGCAGGCTGGTGCCCATGCCGAGAGTCCCGATGAACGGCGAGCCGTCACTGTGGATCACGTCCACGAACAGGGCGTCGGTCGGGTCCAGCTTGACGATGGCGTCCATCCCGTCAAAGTACGGCTCGGAGGCGTCAAGAGCTGGAAACACGAGGCAAGCAGAGATTGCAGACACTTCAAACTTGTAACATTAGGACGATACTTAGAGCTAATTTACTGATCATTGCAAATTAGTGTCATTCAGAAAGTGGAAGTAGCAAAATATTACATCGTACAAGTGTGAAATAAAATTTTAACAAAATATTTATAAACACACAACGAAAGTTCAACTATGTTAGAGAGCTTTCGAGACGTCCTCTGTCTCTTCATCAACCCGATTAAGATCTCGTCTTGGAGTTCTCTTTTCACGTGACTTGATGTGATAATCACGTGACAAAAGCCAGTCATATACTTACAGGTTTCAGGTAGTGACGCCCCCTGTCCTTGTTTAAGGTACTGCGTTGTCACAGTAAAATAAAATAGTTCAATTTTGCAAAATGTAACATAATGCCCCTATGAATGCTCTCGTACAGATCTTAGAATGATACAGTTAATTTTATAAACTTACCAGTGATACGTCCAACGCTGCCGAGGATGTCGCCCGCGTATCCGGCCACGTGACATCCCAGGCTGTGACCAATCAGGTGGAAGTCCCGTGCGTTTGCCCCGGTCTGTGCGCTCATGTAGTTCACCAGCTTCGCCACTTCTGCTCCCACCACCCGGCTGTTCGCCGTGGCCTGCCCGTACGACCCGACTATGGACGCTCCGTCAGCCCAGTCAACAGTCACCACATTGATGTCCTCCTATTAGGTCACACCAATTTAATTTCTTGGTTAACGGATTAATCTAGAAAAATAATGGAGCGGGCGGGCGAAAAAAATGAAAACAGTCCTAGGTATCCTATTATGGTCCAAATTGGTACGATAGGAGCCATGAAGTCAACACACCAAGCTGGTTCAAAATTTAAACAATGAATATTGAACTTCTAAAGATACCACTGCATTGAAAGATGGAATAACTGTAACAACTCGGAAGAAAAGGACTGTTTTCAACTGTTCGGGGAAAAATATGAGCATTTTGCAGTTGATTCTGAATTTTTTTTCAAATCAGAAAAAAATGAAGCAGACGAATCCGTTAACCAAGAAATTAAATTGGTGTGGCCTTATATGAATTCCAGGGCCGAAAAATAAAACAAAAAATATGTTCTGGGGAAATTTGTCTGTTATTGACATATACAGCCATTTCTTTATTTGTATCATCATTTCATACCTGAAGCGTTTAAAACAGCCCAGAGGCGAGCTACTTGAAAAGTCCTTTATTTTGGTATCAACAGTAAATAGCTAGACTCAGCCTACGATACAAAACAAGCAACCGTTTTCCATCAGCGACATCTTATTTTTGTAACTTTTTTGCAGACTTGTTGGGCGTCGGCGTTATGTTTTCTGTGAGCGACGCGACTATGCCGCGAAGGGACGATCTTGCTGCCGAGGGAATTTTTGCCGTTTAGAAAAGGTTTCAAGCGAAAGGCAGCAAAATCGTCTCTCCGCGTCGCTCACAGAAAACATAACGCCGATACCCAACAAGTCTGCGAAGGAGGCTAGTATTTTTGTCTCACAAGTGTGGTATAGGATGCAGCAAATTCAATTTCTGGTCATTTTTCTAATGTAGTAAATTGAATTGACCGCATGTCGAGGATGACCAATGGCCTTGGTTCAACCGAGACAGTGATGAACCAAGGCCATTGGTCATCCTCGACCACGAGGGACGAACAAGATGGTATGGGCTGCGGTCAATTCTATTTACTACATTAGAAAAATGACCAAAAAAAATGACTTTGAAAATTCAAATTCAACTCTACTGACTTGAAATCGATTTGGCGCCTATAAAACGCAATCATCATTCGCTTACAAAGATCTGATGCCTTTTACAGGAACTCTTTCTTCCGAAAGAATTACAATTCACTATGCATCTAGTTTTTTTGTATTATTTGTATGTCTCTAGATTATTGTATTATTTTAATGTACTGTGTTGTAATGAATATGATAATCTTAACCCATCACTCGTGATCGCGTGAATTTATCAAAAGCTCATCAAGGCCAAGGTACTTAAAAAAATTATCTAAAAGGTATAATATAGTTTTGTGTACATTTAATGTCAGGAATCGGAGAACAAAAAAAAGGAAACTTCCACGTAGGATTAAATATTGTTTGACGTCATCAGAAATGTTGTGCAACATTTGATCCCTGCTCACCGAGTCACCAAGTAGTGATGACGTCATGGAAGTTGTTGATGTTTTTGTTGTTGACTGTGTTTTTTTCATCCTTAGGCCACACCAATTTAATTTCTTGTTTCTCGGATTTTTACAGAAAAAATATGCGGGGCGAAAAAAAACAGGCCAAGGCACCCCATGATAGCCGGAAATGTTACAATATGAGCCATGAAGTAAACATACCAGGCTGGTTTATAATAAAACAATAAATTTTGAACTTTTAATGAAACAAAATCAGACTGTTAAATTGAAAAAACTTGAAGAAGTAGGAAGAAAGGGACTTTCTTCAACTGTTGGGGCTAAAATATGTCCGTCATCGAGCATTTTGCAGTTGATTTAGAACTTTTTTTGCAAATCAGACAAAAATGGACAGGGCGATCCGAGAAGCAAGAAATTAAATTGGTGTGACCTTAAGAAAGTTTGGAGCTGTACCAGACCAGACTAGTGCGAACATTCGAGATGGAATGATGCCTACTACTACGTACTACTGTGCTTTGTTTCCTGAGCATCTCTGGAAATAACGTAGCTGTAGGAGCTATACAGGTGTCTATTAGGCCACAGCAAGTAAATTTTATGGATGACATTCTCCGCAGATTCCAAACCTAATGCGAGCAGGCGAAAAAAACAAGGCGGGCCGAAAAAACACGGTTCCTACAATTTAAAATGGTACAGATGGTTGTGATTCAGTAAAAACATCACATATACACCGTCAGCATCACATATCACTGCATCAAAGTAAGGAACAAAACATTAAAATCAGAGCCTTTTCCTGTCTCCTCTCTAGATAGTTATCTGCCATCCACCTTCCGGCATGGCAACAGACATCTTTGCCCATTTTCGGCATGTTTACCACTGTCAGAAGGCAGCAAAATGTCTTGTTTTTTTTCCAAAATCAGGCGAAAATTAAAGCGCGCGCTGATGTCATACATAAAAATTACTTGCTGTACATGTGGCCGTAGATAAGTAGATAGATAACCAGGACGTTCTGCTGACGTGCCAGCTTACCTTCAACAGTAGCTCGTCCACGATGGTCTGGACCCACGCATGCTCAGCCGTGCCGGTAAAACCGTGGATGACCATCCGGGTGGGTTTGGAGGCGCTGAAGTGAGATGCTGACAGCGTGGCCACGGAGTCAGCCACCAAACGTTCCTGTTCAACAGTTAATTTTTTTCAGTATTAGTACAAGTTTTATTTAAAATTGACTGGCATGTCATATGTATATACAATGAGTGACATATGACATGAAGTATGTCAAATTTTCACATATGACACTGCACGCATTACATTACATAATCAATCACTAAAATAACAAATTGCTTTAAAAATTGTGAATAAAACATCATATTATACAGCTGTACATAGTCAATATGTTCAGAGAGCAACTTCAGTGCACGTGGTATAAAGGACTGCTCATGGCGCTTAGTTCTGCTAAATGTTGGGCGTGCCTGTTGACTACGTCTTAAACTGTAAGTGCCTTGGATGAGGCCTGCAGGCATGAACATGGGGTTGACCTTTGACCTCATATGATTGTCAAATTGTCAAACCTCTAAAAACCTGATGACCTAATTCCTGAGGTTGAGGATACTTGGCAAACTGCATAATATTAAAGAAATTATGCTTCCTTCAAGACATATTGAGGACATCCGAACAATTTTGTGTGTAGGAAAGTGCAAATACATGGCTGGGGTCCGTTTGGACCCCAGGTGGTCTTACATCAGACTTCCGCTGTTATTTTTACAAATTTGTGCCGATCTCAAAAAAAAATTTAGGAGAACTTGTAGAAGATGTTTATCGAGAAAGTCACGGGAGGAATTTTTTTTCGAATGAAAAAATTTCAAATAGCACATAAAGATATAGCCTTGATTATTGATTATTGGGTGTTTGCACCCAATAATCAACATAATAATCTTGTTGCACCGGTACTGCAATCATTAATTAGTTTGTTAGGCTGCATCTTTTCTTATTTCCGTATGTATCTACAGTGTATTGCGATTTGCCTTTTCTGTCGGTTTGATATCAATGACTCTCCAAGTGGAGGTTTAGGCTTTGGATTATTTTTGGCATGTTTATCTTTTAGTTTTTTTCCTGGTCTATTTCTTAACGCCAGCCTAAGCGTGGCAAATGGTAACCGGATACTGGCTGGCCAAGATCCTCTTGGGGATTAAGTTATTTACTGTTATATGTGTGTTATCATGACAATGGTCTGTAATTGCCATGACCATAAGTAATAGATTGCATTTGGGGGTAAACCCACGATAAACCTAGAGGTTTTCTGGTTTCCCGTGCATATTCCTGTTACGATTTACAACGAAATAATGGAATTTTCATACAAATTTAAAAGAATAAAGAAAAGAAGAGTTAGCTTCGTATAGACACAAAATGATGCACAAAAAACCTACTATAAACATTGTCAAAAAGCCATCATGACTTGTACGCACCATCATGAAAATTATACACACTAAGATGAAATATGACGACCCATTCAAAGTTTAGATTATCATTATTTATTATTATTATTTATTAGTTCTGTTTTATTCAAACAGTGTAGAGACCTCAGTGCTATTTAAAAACACTGATTTTCAGGAATGCCCTGTGACAACAAGTTACACATGAAAACAATGAAACCAACACATTAAACAATACATAAAGTTACAAAACAACCAAGCGTCAAAACAAAATCTTTAACCGTAAAGCAATGTCGTTTAGCCAGGCAAACGGTTTAACGATATTGTTATTTTGTCTTGTTTGTATCTCTACAGGGTTTAGGTCAGTGTAACGACTCGTCGTCGTCCCTGATGGGCGGTGTAAGTTATAGTTGCATTTGCGCGCTGATACTGCTTCGAATGTGCGTCTGTGCAAATAATTCATTCATTTTACGGTCGAACCGAATCTGTTGCACTTCTATACTCCACAGAGATCTGTGAGGCATGGTTGATTTAAGATATTCTATAAAATAGCCACTGACTCTTTATGACTACAGCTTATAGGTTATTTGTTATGTTATGCTAGCTGGTCTCCCGTGCTCTATGCAGAGCATAGGGTTTTGCTGCCCATATCCATTTCTGTAGCCCTTGGGCGACACACAGTTGTGCAGGGCACTACAGCAGGGGGCTAGTCCGCTGGTAGTGCTGTGTGTTTGACCTTCCCACACTCTTTCTCATATATGCTAAGCGCTAGGCAGAGAAAGAAGTGTGTACCCCTTTTAAAGTCTTTGGTATGACCCGGCCGGGGTTTGAACTCACGACCTTCCGGTTACAAAGCGAGCACTCCACCAATTGAGCTATTGCACCGGTCAATTGTTGATTTAAGGTCTTCTATAATATAGTCACTGTTTACATTGAATCTTGATGATAATTAGCTTATAGGTTATTTGTGATGCTAGCTTGTCGCTCGGTGTAAAAAGCATGCAATGTAATTTCAGGCGCCAATACAAATATTCTGCCAAAAAACAGTTACTCAAGCAACTGGATATGATTTTGAAAACGTCAGACGTTTCAGCTAGTATCCACTAGCTTTCGTCAGTGACTGAGAGACCAGAGGGGAAAGCAGGTTTATAAACACAACCTATTGATTGATATGCAAATAAAGTGAAGACAAGTTTTTGGAAGTCGAAAAAGGAACAAAAGTCAGACAAGTCAAGACAAGATGATGCAAATGGGTCTGAAAGCTCCTGTTATACAGAACAGGAGCTTAAGTTTTGTCTGTCCTCGGGGCTGGGAGTGCCAAATCTCAAATGCCGGAAAGATCGACCCGTAGCCCCCCTTCCCTGTTGAGGGTGGGGTTGTACATTCTTTCATATATTGCCTCTTTAACAGCGTGTTTCACGGTCTTGACTTGTCTGACTTTTGTTCCTTTTTCGACTTCCAAAAACTTGTCTTCACTTTATTTGCATATCAATCAATAGGTTGTGTTTATAAACCTGCTTTCCCCTCTGGTCTCTCAGTCACTGACGAAAGCTAGTGGATACTAGCTGAAACGTCTGACGTTTTCAAAATCATATCCAGTTGCTTGAGTAACTGTTTTTTGGCGTATCGTATTACCTGGATGTCTAACCTTCATCGACGACACAAAATATTCTGGTTGAGAAAATATATTTGATATTTACATTTTGCAGAAAATTGACTTAAGAAATCCAGTTTTACAGCTCTGATAATGTTTTGCCTTTAAGTTGTATGTAATGTCCCCATGTGAAAGACTAACCCTGAGCGCCATAGTTGGGTTAGCGCGGGTGTACAGGTAGAACTTGGTCCCGATGACGTCAGGGGCGTCAGGCAGAGACGACAGCGGCCGGTTCAGTCCCCAGAACGGGGCGATGTTAGAGAAACAGCCCAGGTCGCCATAGCACACTTCTGCCGCCTGGGCAGCTGGGAAAGTTGAAAAATAAACCTTATTACACGACTGTACAAGGTATAACGTATGACATCTACTGCTATATAACTATGGTACATAAGACTGTAATATGTGATGAGGATGTGTTTTTCCAATCAGTCAAATAACGGTAGAATTTTGAGCGCTTCTAGCATGTATAGGCATATAAAACATGTATAACTGTAAGATTTTTTTTAATGTAAAAAGTGTTCGTAAGATAAATTTAATGTAGAAAGAAAAATTCAACTTTTTTTAGAGGTATCAACGTATTGTTGTATGAATAAACAATTTACTATAACAAGCTATAGTTATGTGTATATATCAAGTCTACATCAAATGGAATTGATACAAATGTGCAAACGGTATAGGGGAAACAAATCAAAATCGTTGTGACTGAAAATATCAAACCAGAATACACTTTGCACAATTTTAGCATTTTTGTCTTACATATTTATGACGATGTATAAAATGACAGTACCTACCATAGGCCAGCGAGAGAATTGACAGAACCGAAAACAGCATGATTTTCCTTTCCAAATTTCGTGCGGATCGCGACCGATTCGTGTATGTTCTACGGAAGAGAATTATTAGAGTTCTTAGTTCTTTATGTACTAAGTATTTTACCCCACCTAAATTTGCATCCGTTAGAGGGTACATATGTACACTAACATTATCTGAGGCACAGGAAGTTACGTGAGCCTAACGTCCTTCAAACGTCTGATGTAACTTACTGGATCAAACACGTGTACGGTGGCCGAAAGGTACAACAGAAACACTGTCAGTTAGAGAATGACATTTGAGAATTCAAATCCTTTGTGGTTCAAACACGGGTACTGTTGCCGAAAGGTACAACATATAGAAACACTGCCAGTTAGAGTATGACATGTAAGAATTCTGACTACTAAGTATGTCAGGGACAGAAAGTAACATCTACTGGGTGGTAGACAAATGTACACCACTTTCTGATTCTAATATTCATAGTCAGAATACCTAGACGTAACAGTGTTACAAGAATTTGTACCTGCAGGCCACCGTACAAATGAGACCAACAGATATCATATATCAAATGACAAGTTTGTGTGTGTATGTGTGTGTATTGGGGGGGGGACTTAATTTTTTACGACAGTGTCTCTTTTTTTCACGGGAGGAATTGGCTAATACAATTAAAGTATGTATTCCAGCATTCAATATGTCTGTTACAAACTTGTTTACTAGATTTAAAAGCAATCAACATTCATATCTCTACAAGTATTAGTAGTTGCACCAACTTTGAAGTAAAAAGTGTCTTCCTATACTGGTGACCGCCAGGTTCATGAACTTTGTAGTTTGGACTTTGCTACGGACGTTTGTAATTTGCAGGTTAAGTTCTGACATTTTTGGTCTGACCTCAGTCTCCTCCGTACCATGATGTACCGCGTACGGGTTCCGCAGGGTGATGCAATAGTACATATGACGTCACAGGATTTAGTCTCAGACGTTGAAGCTCATTTCTTCACAAATCAAGTTATATGAAGACACAACGTGCATCGATGTAGGGTTGTCGACTTTGAAGTTATTTCTTATTGATGAAAATACACAATTCGGCCAACAGGCCGCTTTTCATTGTGGTCATCATGCAGGAGAGAGGTTCAAGGGTCAACAAATTCCTACAAAACACATAATGGTGTCTGGGATCTCGAAAAGGTGATAGTCAACTGGTATGTCAAGCCTTTCACAAATTTAAATATTGTCAATCTCAACAAATAAACAAATGATATCATAATATAGGAGACACTGTGAAAGAAATAGGGTACGCAAGGGATTATGAGATCCAGGAAGGTAACCCCCCTTCCCCCACCAACATTTGTGATATTGCAGGTATGTCAAACGCATGATGCGTTTTATCATAGGTAATCAAAGTAAATTCTGGATGACAAAGTCCGCCTTCAGAGTCAAGGGAAAAAATTGCACGCGTCACCATTCAGGAAACATTTGAGCCTTGCAACATTCCCATCCCCAGAATGCATTGCGAAAACGCGTCTAAACCTCATTTGCATAGGACAGGAAGGCATCGGAATGATCCTGTTGACGTTAAACAGCTTGCTTTTCAGTGTGTTTTGAGGTGTTGGGGCATTTTATGCTCAACATTAATCAAATTACTATGGGTCGAATCTGACAACAAATAGAGAATGAAGTTTTTGTATTCTTTTCAACATGGAACGTTACAGCATCAGTATAGCGTTACCACTATAACGTTACAAACCACATATTCAAAAAATCCATTCTCTATTTGTTGTCATTTTCAACCCTTAGTAATTCAATTAACGTTGAGCATAAAATGCTCCAACACCTTAAAACACACTGAAAAACAAGCTGTTTAACATCAACAGGATCATTCTTATGCTTTTCTGTCCTATGCAAATGAGGTTTAGACCCCTGTCATGACTGAATGTTTGTCAATACGCACTTAATAAAATATGCACTGCGTTATACTGAAGTCATCTTTGCTGCTTGCTGATAACAATTGTTTGCAAAATCGACCTGCTATTGCACAGCATTTAGTATCCTGATTAAGTTATGTTTCTTAATCAGTGAATTTTCAACTTCTTTATATATCCTAACTACATTTTCTTAATTCACGAGTTTCCCATCCCCAGAATGCATTGCAAAAACAGGGGTCTAAACCTCATTTGCATAGGACAGGAAGGTATCGGAATGATCCTGGTGACGTTAAACAGCTTGTTTTTCAGTGTTTTGAGGTACGAGTATTGGGGCATTTTATGCTCAAGTTTAATTTAATTATTATTGGTTGAATCTGACAACAAATAGAGAATGACTTTCTTGAAATGAATTGTTTGTAACGTTATAGTGGTAACGCTATACTGATGCCGTAACGTGTAACGTTACAAACCACATGTTGAAAAGAACACAAAAACTTCATTCTATGTTTGTTGATTCGACCCATAGTTATCTAATTAATGTTGAGCATAAAATGCCCCAACACCTTAAAACACAGTGAAAAGCAAACGTCACCAGGATCATTCCGATTCCTTCCTGTCCTATGCAAATGAGGTTTAGACCCCTGTTTTCGCAATGCATTCTGGGGATGGAAATCTGGTGAATGGATCCCCTAAGACTGTTCATGGTTTAAACTGCACGCACGTTTAAATTGCTAGGTCAAATGTGAAGGCCTTGAATTGCAAATAGCTCTTGTCTAGACCTGGCTGCCTGATACCGTGTCCTGACGTGTTTGTCATGTCACAGGGAGCCTCAACTTTCAATTATTACCCACGTTCGAAACCAGCATATTTTAATAGGCGAATATAAACCCAGAAAATACTTCAATGTTCATCACGGAAAGAGCCCAGGTGATCATCACTAATGGTAAACTTTATTACTTCACATATCTCGGAGTCGATGATTTTTTTCTTTTCTGTATTTTTGTGACCGAAGACGTTTTCTCAACACTCCCCTCCTGAAGCGGTCAGTGTCACGGTCTCCCCGTTTCTGATCTGGGAGTCACCCGCGCAGAATCGGTAGCTATGAAAGAAAAACAAAACAAAAAACTTAATTACTGATTCTACTATCAGCTTTCGTGCAAACTTAGTCTGATGTCCAAAAAAGGGGACCAGAGTTAAATGTGGAAAGTGTCACTGTACGTACCCTGAGTGAAGTGTGGAAAGTGCATGGTGCTGTACGTACACTGGGTGAAGTGTGGAAAGTGTTGCTGTGCGTACCCTGAGTGAAGTGTGGAAAGTGGTGCTGTACGTACCCTGGGTGAAGTGTGGAAAGTGCATGGTGCTGTACGTACCCTGGGTGAAGTGTGGAAAGTGTTGCTGTACGTACCCTGGGTGAAGTGTGGAAAGTGGTGCTGTACGTACCCTGAGTGAAGTGTGGAAAGTGGTGCTGTACGTACCCTGGGTGAAGTGTGGAAAGTGTTGCTGTACGTACCCTGAGTGAAGTGTGGAAAGTGCATGGTGCTGTACGTACCCTGGGTGAAGTGTGGAAAGTGTTGCTGTACGTACCCTGAGAGAAGTGTGGAAAGTGATGCTGTACGTACCCTGGGTGAAGTGTGGAAAGTGTTGCTATACGTACCCTGAGTGAAGTGTTGAAAGTGTTGCTGTACGTACCCTGAGTGAAGGGTGGAAAGTGGTGCTGTACGTACCCTGAGTGAAGTGTGGAAAGTGTTGCTGTACGTACCCTGGGTGAAGTGTGGAATATGGTGCTGTACGTACCCTGCGTGAAGTGTGGAAAGTGTTGCTGTACGTACCCAGTCTGAGTCTCCCCTGCTGTAATGGTGACCTTGTTGAGGGTGTAGTACTGGGCGGCGAAGATGTCCCACAGACTGCTGGACCGGGCGAACCGGACGTGAACCGTTGTGACGTCACCGATCTGCTCCGGACTGATCACAGTCTTCTGGTACGTCACACCCGCGTTCAGCGCCATGTTGTCACTAGAGAGAGTGCGTAGAGAAACTGATTAAAAACCAAATGACACCAAAAAAGTCTGTAGAATACATACAGATATCGGAAGTGTACATAAAATATAGTCACTTGGAGTTTGTTCCAATCATAATGAATGAGAAATTGCGCTTGTACGGCCTTCGACTTTTTGGAAACTCTCTATCAAGCTTCCCAATCGCCCACTTCGGTCATCTCTATTTGCATATTTATTTATTTATTTTTTTATTTTTTGCATTTCTGTGCCTTTTACTGAGCTGACATTACTGGATGACATCAGCTCAGGAAAAAAAGTACAAACATTAAAAAATAAACCGTGGAGATACAAATCGCCTACCAGGACTGGCTTGTGCTGACTTTCCCAAGGCGGGGCATTAAAATTTCTAATGTAGCCGGAGAACAGTGCACATTTATTGCAAATGTGTCTGTTACCCAGGTAATACTAGTTATGCCAATTAAAATCAGCTGAAGTCATTTTGGTGTCATGAGCACTTTAAAGCCACTGTCACACATTCACGATGAATCAGGTTTGGGATTGCGTTTTTGTCACGTACCTCCAACATCGCTTACATGTAAAGCGGAGAGAAGCAGAACTCCAGTCAGAAGCTATGATGCCTGATAGACATTATAACGTAACCATGCAAGGTGAGAGAAGTACTGGTTGTGTATACGAAAATCCTCAATATCCAGTGTTTAATCAAAGTGGTAAGCACTAGCTGTTTCGTTTGTCATATATTCAAATTTTATGAATCTAGAGGGTAGATGCTTAAACCCCGTTTAGGCCACAGCAAGTAAATTTTATGGATGACATCCTCCGCAGACTCCAAATCTAATGTGAGCGGGCGAATAAAAGCAAGGCGGGCCGAAAAAAAAACAAGGTTAAAAAATGTGTTGACTCTGACTGGCTGTGTATATGTTATGTTCCCACTGAATCAAAAGCATTTGTACAAAGTACGAAACAAAACATTAAATCAGAGCCTTTTCTTGTCTCCTCTCTTCATAGTTATCTGCCATCCACATACCGGCATGGCAACAGACATCTTTGCCCATTTTTGGCATGTTGACCACTGTCAGAAGGCAACAAAATTTCTTGTTTTTTTCCAAAATCAGGCGAAATTTAATGCGGGCGCTGATGTCATCCATATAAATTTACTTGCTGTCGCCTTAGGTACAATTCGGGCGGGTTGTACTATTCATTTCGGATGGGGCCGTAAAGCCGGCTATGACATGCGGGGGAAACGTTGGACGATAGCCTTAGTTGTTGAACCTAGCTATAGGTGCAAGTAATAGGTATTGTTTATGCCTGCATACACATATGGATATGAATTTATACACACGTTAGCTAAAATGTGACCTCTTTTAGTGGTACAAATAGTACAAATAGGCTGGAAGTTGCTGTTGACCTAACAGACATCCCTGCATGTAAATGACGTATGGCCACACCGACTTAATTTTATGGATGACATCCGCGCGCTCATTGATTTTCGTCTGTTCTAAAAAAAAAGATCACGTCCACCGAGGCTCTGGCCTGGCTGTAGACCTGGGTAGTCCATGATAGAATTAGCAACGTTACGGAGCGGGGCACCCAGGCTACCGAAGCTCAACGACTAAAGAACTCAGTACGTATTGCCGGCTTGTCGTATACGTTACTATCTACTGTCGCAAATTCACAATTATCATACAAGCTTTGTATTCCTGTGGTTCAGTAGCATTTTTATTTTTGGCCGGAATTATTTTTATTCGCCCGCGCGCACTAGTTTGGGGGTCTTGAGAGGATGTCATCCATAAAATTAGGTGTGACCTAAGTGTTTGCTCATGTCTGTATGACGTACGTGGTGACCTCCATGGAGTCCGTGATGCCGCTCGGACCCTGGAACGTGACGTATATCCGGCCGGCAGCCGCCGCCATCGGACTGGATGACGTCACCTGCACCTTGTAGTGGTAAGCTGTGCGAAATGAAGATCCATGTTATGAAGCAAGTATAAACTGCAATTTCCAACACAACAAATTGGACTCACCCAAATTTTCGACTGTACAACTCCAGTCTTTGTCAAGGAATGAGCAATCCACCGCTTCCGTGACCTCACGCAGATAACACACGTGACTCCGTGAGCAGTGGATCATAGGTTGCAGAAAATCTGTGGCGCCCCCCGTCTCTGGACGAAAGGATTGCTCATTCCATGACAAAGACTGGAGTTGTACAGTCGAAAATTTGGGTGAGTTCAATTTGTTGTGTTGGAAATTACAGTTTAAACTTGCTTCATAATGATTTCTACCAACACAGATGAACTTTCAAGATAAGAATATCCATGTTGTTAGGCATTACTAATATTTTTGTACATCCCTATTCCATCCATTAGACAGTCGGTTTTATGCACCACAAATTGTAAATATCATAATCTAAAAAATCTTTGTGCTATTGTTATTCACTTTTCAACATCTTTGTGTCACCATCTCACATTTTTACATTTATGGCTGTAGCTGATTCAACCTACACGAGGCGCACTCGTACTGTGTCACCACCACAAAACACCACAATAGAAACAAAATAGCTGTGTTTCGAACTTTTATCACGCTCACAAGGCATCATATTTGGTACCTCCACTTCCAAAATCGTACTTATTTGTAATGGAGTAGGGTTTCATTGACTCAACCTACTTCGTAAAAGAAAACAAAAACAAACAAACAAAAACAGAAAAATGGTACAAAATATATGGTCCATACGTATACATACTTCTACACCCCTAACGAAGATCGTAAATTTATGTTGTGTCCCGAACCGTGCCTTGTCCCAAACCGTGCCTGGGCATGGTTTAGGACACTCGGCGCGTGTCCCAAACCATGCCCGGGGACTGAGGACAGTTCGGGACACGCGGATGCCTTGTCCCAAACCGTGCTTGGGCATGGTTTTGGACACCCGGTGCGTGCCCCAAACCGTGCCCGGGTACTGAGCACAGTTCGGGACACGCGATGGCCTTGTCCCCAACCGTGCCTGGTACCGCCAATCACTATGATTGATAGCACTTCCGGGCACGGTTCTGGACAGTCAGGCTGTGTCCCGTTTTGTGCCCGCCCAGGCACGGTTTGGGACAGGCACGGTTTGGGACAGGCATGGTGTGGGACACAACAGTTTATATACCGCAGTATTTTCCGTTGGCTCCGTCGGTGGTCATCAGGTACATGGACCCCCGGGCGCCGTAGTGGTCCCTAGCGCGAACCCCGATCTGGGAACAGCTACTGGCGCTAGGACAGCTCAGACAGAAGCCCTGGGTGAACTTGTCATAGCTGAAGAGGAAGAACGTTAGAACAGATTTACATAGTAGACAATGCAATGGCCATGTGAGTAAAGTGTTCGCCTTTCATTAGGTATGTCGTGAGTTCGAAGTCATTTCAAAGACAAAGGACATCAGGTCAAATATGGGCCTCCTGGTGGCTGACCTTGGTACTGCAGCAGAACTTCCGGATTTTGTATCTTTTGCAAGGAAGGGAAAACAGATGTGCGGGTTATGCAACAAAACACCGGCTGTCAAAGAGTTCCTCTAACGCATAACACATGTGGAGGCAGCGCGCCTACCGATTTGATTAATGAGGTTCTCCCTTTGCAATAGACTACATGTACAGTTGACCATATCTATTACAGCCTGACCTATTTCAGGCCAAAGGTGCTACTGTATTTAGCTGTGTTTTTGAAAACAAAAACCTGTGTTATTTTGTTCTGTACTGTAGTGTACTGTGTAAAAACATTTACAAAAACTCATATATTTCATGGAGGTATAAGTACTAGTCCCCTGCTGCAATGATTACACTACAATAACGGAGCTGTAGCGCGGATCAACACCTGCAAAAAACGCCTTTCAATAGAAACTTTGCAGTCATAGTTTGATCTTGGAATTTAGAAATTTTCAAACAAGACAAGTGACATCAATTCTTCGGTGATAAGCAGTGTTTTGTGAATTCTCTGTTTATCATTCTTTTATATATTCCAACATGTAATCACGAGACATGGTGACGGCACGTTCAAGTTTTTTTCAACTTATATTAATGCCGCCACCAACACAGGGAACAATACAATACTCCTTTTCACCTGAGCGAAGTAAGGAAAGTCATGTAAAGTGCCTTTCCCAAGGGCACAAGATCGGTGGTATGTCAGGACTCGAACCCTGGACCTCTTGAGTCCGAGTCGAGCACTCTGCCGCTACGCCACACAACCCCGCATTTTTATTTACAGATTCTGTTTATTTGCATTTATGATTCGACATCCAAGTTGAAGGATTGTTCATCTCTGTACACCTACATAGCATCTTATTTACTTTGTTAATTCATTCATTCAAATTATTTTGTTCAGTTTTAGTTGATTATATCTGTACCTCAGTCTCTGGACTCTTGGATATTCTATTGATGCCTTATATAAGCCCACCGCTTGGCGTGTTTTAAAAGTGCAAGACACAGTGATAAAGCTTCATTCATTCATTCATTCATTCATTCATTCATTCATTCATTCATTCATTCATTCATTTATGCATTCATTCATTCATTCATTCATCCATTTATTCATCCATTCATTCATTCATTCATTCATTCATTCATTCATCCAGTCATTCATTCATCCATCAAGCAATTCATTCATTCCTACCTGTCGCAGGGGTAGGCCGTGAAGGGACATTCTGAGTTGATGGACTCGGTGAAGAAGTCGAGGGCCTTCAGGTGACTACATGCCAAAGCTGCCTCAGCACCTGGATACACAAAAGGGAAGGTACAGACAGGACATGGGTTGGGGATATAGAACTGACATTCATTCGTTATATGTAGTATATATGAAAATATATCAGAGTAGAGACTTGATCTGGTAGAATCAGTGATTCATTCTGCCACAGTACCGGTACGAGGAAGCTATTGATAATATTTAGATAGTCTAAGCTTACTCACTCACTCACTCACTCACTCACTCACCCATTCACTCACTCATTCACTCTCATTCACTCACTCACTCAATCACTCAATCACTTAATCAATCACTTACTCACTCACTTACTCATTCACTCAATCACTCTCAATCACTTAATCGCTTACTCACTCATTCTCTCACTCACTCATTCAACCACTTACTCACTCAATTACTTAATCGCTTACTCACTCATTCTCTCACTCACTCACTCAATCACTCAATCACTCTCTCACTCAATCACTCACTCACTCAATCACTTACTCATTAACTCACTCACCCACTCACTCAATCACCCGCTCAATCACCCACCCACCCACTCATTCACTCACTCACTCACCCACTCACTCAATCACCTACTCATTAACTCACCCACCCACTCACTCACTCACTCACTCACTCACTCACTTACTCACTCACTCACTCACTCACTCACTCACTCACTCACCCACTCACTCACTCACTCACTCACTCACTCACTCACTCACTCACACACACACTCCCTCGCTCAATTACTCAGTTACTTGCTTACTCAATCACTTACTCATTCACTCACTCACTCAGTTACTTGCTTACTCAATCACTCACTCAGTTACTAAATCACTTACTCAATCACTTAATCACTTACTCAATCACGTACTTACTTACTCACTTACTCACTCACTCACTCACTCACTCACTCTCTTACTAACTCACTAACTAACTCCCTCACTCACTCACTTAATAAATCCCATAGGGGTAGTCTGTCTATCCACGCTATTTTCTACTCTAACCAAACTAGTCGCTGCCTGACCGTCATATCCATCCGTGAGCAGCCCGACTCCGGTAGCGACCACTGTTGACACGACGTTGTCGTTACATCCGGGCTGGTACATGCCGTTGTTCGGGTAGAAGTCCACGTGGCCGATGGGGAGGTTAGTCCCCATCCCCAGCGTACCGATGAACGGGGACCCGTCGGTGTGGATGACGTCCACGAAGCGAGCGTCGGTCGGGTCCAGCCTGACCACGGCGTCCATCCCGTCAAAGTACGGCTCGGCGGCATCAAGAGCTGAAACACGCGGGGAGGAGAAAGGTAAGGAAGAAAATGTATAATGTTTACCTCCACATGGCCTAACCTAACAAACTATTGCTCTGTTTATTCCTACTCAAGTACATTCATATATGATATATGGCAGGCCCTCTAACTGTATCCTGCTATCTGTGTCCTCTTGTAGTTATTATAGAGCCTAATTAAAATCTAGTTATTGGGGGTAATTAGTAGATATAGATTTGTGCAAACGTACATTTGTAGCCTTGACCATTATGCACATGAAAATCATACTTTTATGTGCTGTATTATAACTTTAAAGATAATTATATATTTGGGGCAATAAAATATGATGAAAACATCGATATGGTCCATAAAATCATATTCATTGTAACCAGGTATCAATCTTTAGTACAACTTCAGTTCTTTCTAAATTTCTTTGTGACAAAACGATGCCAAATTAGCCAGTGAGGACACCTTAACACATCGGTAGTACTTCCTGCGGTATCATGTGTTTGATTGCTTCGTTTACGTTAGATGTATTCAATTGCATACTCGGAGACGCGGGGCTGTATGGGTAGGGATGCCTACTTGCTGTTGACATCGTAATGACCTGCACTTCCCATAGTGTCACCTCGTCTCCCAGCATGCAATAATTATATGATCCGTGAAACGGTTTTCTATTTACCCGTGATCCTCGCAAGGTTGCCCAGAATGTCCCCGGCATACCCTGCGATCTGCGCGCCCAGACTGTGGCCGATGAGGTGGAAGTTCTGCCCCGACAGAGACTCCGGCCCGGACACGTCGTACGTCCCCATGTAGTTGACGAGCTCGGCGACCTGCGCTCCCACCACCCGGGTGTTGGCCACGGCTTGTTCGTAAGACCCCGTCAGCTCTGCTCCTTCTGACCACTCCACCGTGATCACATTAGCGTCTTCCTGCGGAGTGACAAGGCAACAATCCACACATTATTTGACTTTCCACGCCTCTTTGATTTGATTATTTATATTTCTTTCCATTGATATTCAAACTACACTTTTAGTTATTTACTTTTAAGTTTACATACCTTTTGACTATCTACCATTATGATTTGATATCTGAACGATTATAATTACTTCTATGTTACCTTATTTCATTTGATTGTTGATGAGTTAGTTACGATTTCGTCTTGTTCACGATAAGTTTATCTATTTCTAGTTGACCTTTGTTAGTTCATCTTTAATCTTTTGTTATAATTATAATGTCATGTAGTTTTGTTGGGGTTATCCCCCCAGGAATCTCCTTCTAGTGATTTCTGTATTTCCTATCAATGAAAGTATCCAGGAGATCTCCCGAAGAGAATCTATGACCTACCTTCTTCAGCAGTTCATCTACCATGACCTGGACCCAGTCGTGCTGTGCACTGTGGGTAAACCCGTGGATGATCATCATATTCGGCCTGGCCGTGCTGAAGTGCGATGCCGAAAACGTGGAGAGCGAGCCGGCAACCAAACGTTCCTAACAACAAACATAACAACACCAAGAGTAGTTATATCCTTAGTTTGTCTAGTTTCTGATTTTTCCAGGGGCCCCACAAGAGCAAATGTGGTTTAAGACCCCTTACTGAATATCACGTTACGTTCTTCGTTCGTCCCATATGGTTGGATGGTTGGATGTCGGATGTCGGATAAAATTACCATATAAATGAAAACAAAGCATAATGCTGAGGTCACAATTCCCACACGGGGCCCAGCCGGGCAGCTTTTTGGAACGAAAAATACGATATGAAAGACAACAAAACGCAGAAAAGTTCTTAGTAACAATCATGGGCAGGGCACTATTTCTTTATATTCTTGATATGAATTGTTAATTTTTCGTTCAAACAAACAAACAGCCCGGCCGGGCCACGGTTCGGAAATGTGACCTAAGCATTAGGGCACGGTCACATTTCCAAGACGGGGCCCGGCCGGGTTGTTTGCGTGAACGAAAAATAAACAATTTGTATTAAGAGTATACACAATTAGTGCTCATGCCAGGCCCCGGTTTGGAAATGTGACCTTTAATAGCATTACCCGGCTAGCCACCGACCAGCATATTTTTTAAAACCGTTTCTTGTTTACTTTATATTAAGAACCGCTTTGTTAGACACTTGAAATATACATATGATCACGCCATTCTGATTCTACATAGTTTCCGTAGTTTCACAACCGTATATCTTATTGTGGGCACGGTGAAATATATGGTTGTGAAACTAATTATAAGAAAACTATATTGACTTATCAAACTGTTTAAGGATGCGGATGTGGATATTTACATTCTAGTGCATTAAGTGGTCAGTCAACTTTGTATACTAGTACGGCCTATGTATTACCTACTGGAGTGCGAATAACGTGTTTTGTAACATATTGGCTGAAAATAGCATTACTTAGTTGTGTCTATTTAGAACTATTTAGTTCTATTCTTGCTTAAAAATTCCATTGCAGTTGATAAAGACTAACCCTGAGCGCCATAGTTGGGTTAGCGCGGGTGTACAGGTAGAACTTGGTCCCGATGACGTCAGGGGCGTCAGGCAGAGCCGACAGCGGCCGGTTCAGTCCCCAGAACGGGGCGATGTTAGAGAAACAGCCCAGGTCGCCATAGCACACTTCTGCTCCATGGGCCACTGGTCATGGAAAACACACGGTAGAATAGAAGTGATAGATGAAAGATAATGATAGATGAAATAGTGGGGTCGTGTGGCGTAGCGGCAGAGTGCTCGACTCTGAACCAAGAGGCCCAGGGTTCGAGTCCTGACATGCCACCGATCTTGTGTCCTTGGGAAAGGCACTTTATACGACTTTCCTCGCTTAACTCAGGTGAAAATGAGTATTGTATTGTCCCCTGTGTTGGTGGTGGCATTAATATAAGTTGAAAAAACTTGAGTGTGCCGTCACTACGTCTTGTGATTACATTTTGGAATGTAAAAAAAAATGATAGATGAAAGACGTTCCGAGAAAAGGAAAGGAAGTAAAGTGAGCTAAGTTAAAAAAATAATGACCAAGGAGCGCCGAACAAAGTGCAATATGACCAATCAATGGACTATGTAATCAACTATGGTGCAATGTAACCGAATAAGGTACAATTTAACCGAGTACGGTGCAATTCAATTGGACACGGTGGATCTTATTGTTAATCAAATATACTACAATTTCTTAGTTTAATCAACAATGAATTACGTACGGGTATTTACTGTGAGTAGTTGGTAAAATTGCTACTTACTTCTAAATTTGCACTATATTCCAGAAGTTTCCTTTTGCATTCCAGCCATTTCAAATGTGGTTATAATGTATTAACTTACCATGGCACGTCAAAAGGAGAGCCAGAAAGGACAGCATGTTTCTGCAAGTTGAAGTTCTCGGGTCTTCTCTCCCAGTACACTGTCCCGAGTGTGACAGGCACAGGCCGGGTAGACGTGCGTCCACCTGCCCCGACCCGGCCTTGCTTTGTTTGCTTTCTAAGGCCACACCGGCTTAATTTTATGGATGACATCCACGCGCGCATTGATTTTCGCCTGTTCTAAAAAAATAAGTCCTCCGAGGCTGGCTCTAGGCCTGGGTAGTCCATATATATATAGTAGCTTGCCATATAGCGACAATACGGAGCTGGTGGTAACTCTGGGGGATGGCATCCAGGCTACCGAAGCTCCAGGACTCAAGACCTCAGTACATACGTACAGTGTCGATTCATAAATTCCACAAAAAGCCAGCATGTGCACGTGCAGGCTTGTCGTATATGTCTCTATGTTCTGCCCCAAATTCACAATACCAGCTTTGTATTCCTGTGGTTTAGTAGCACTTTTATTTTTGTCCGGATTTTTATTTTATTCGCCCGCGCGCACAAGTTTGGGGGTCTTCACTGGATGTCATCCATAAAATTAAGATGGTGTGGCCTAACTAACATATTGACCTGCTTTACTTCCGTTGAAGTGTCACTGCAAAGGTCTGCTAATTATGAATAATGATTGATGTATTGATAATGCGCACACTCTCAAAGATACAAATCTTTGGACCGTAGCGCTAAAGCACGTTTATAGCTAAGGTCCCAATTACGCCTGTGCCCGTCGGGGATGTAGCCCCGGCTGGCCCCGGCCGGGTTCAGGAGTCGAGCGGGCATCGGCTGTCGTGGTCACAATTAAAAGTTTCCTTCAGTAGCATTTTGTTAGAAATTTTGTCACCCTCTTTGGTCGGTATCCGGCAGGCACCCGGCAGGTACCCGGCAGATTCTCTGACGATGTCTTGTATTGACCTATACGTAATGCAGAAGTCACGTATTTGTTATGATCATTTGATCTGTGAGGTCACCCATTTTACCCGGGTTTACGAAGTACACACCTTTATTCTGTTCATCTGGTCTGTGACGTAAGAAATGTGTCCCGGTGGAATGCCGGCAACCGGAGGGGTACCTCTCGGTGTTCTCACGATGAGGTCACAGCGTCTTTTTGTCATCGGGGCCCGGGTAGAATTTAACTCAGAATTAAATTCTTATCGGGGCCCCGACGGGCCAAAAAACAGCCCGGTAGCCGCAGGGTGCCCCGCGGGGCCACGTCGGGGTCCCGTCCGAAAGTGGTAAAAAACAGCTCGGGAACTACCCGCCAGGGCCCCTTTTCCCAATTGGGACCTTAGCTTATGCCAGCATCCGTAGCAGGCTTATAGAACTGGGGGTTTGGTGGTCTTCAGCTGTTTTCTGGTCAAAAAACGGGGTTTATTCAACCAGGCCGGCCATGTTGTCTTCATGTAATCACCTAAAAGGTCCCAAAGACCCTGAAGACCCCCAAAACCCCCAGTTTTGGCATGCTATGGAGGCTACGTTTATGCACAGTCACTGGGTTCAACTTACGTCATCAAAATGGCGACAGCGTTGATACTTTTGAGTGTAGACAACTTTTGAGTTCTAACGGGTAGCTCAAACAAGCCTTAAAGTTATATTTTTCAATGATATGAAAAAAAAAACATCCAGCTGGAAACTGCTAATATATATCAACACACAATATTAAAAAAAGACATTTGGTTTGGATACAATCATCATGGTTATTCAAAATAGGACCTCTGCACCTGTGCGAATTACTGTCCTTTGCCCACCACAGCGAGTTCGTTGTGCCAACTCGTAATGACTCTCAACCACGTCCCGATCACTGAGGACCTATTCCCAACCACCAACCAATAAGTCCCCAACCATGGCCCACCCTCTCGAACACCAACCAACCCTACAAGTTCTGACAGGTTCAGGCTATGTTCAAGAAACTTCTCACAACCAAAAAGCCAGGATCAATCCACAAACGATTACAGACAGTTACACACCAACACAATACACGCCTAGCGCAGGGGGCGGGGGGTGGGCTTCAGACTGCCAAAACCAAGAACAGCCTCAGCCAAACGAAAATTTCTGTACCGCTGCACTAAATCATATAACGCACTTCCACAACACTATCCGCACCTACATCGTTTAAGGAACACATCCGGGAATGGCTAAAAACTATGGTGGACACCTCCAATCCCTTACAATATTGTTGGTAGTAGAAATGTCGACAAAGTGTAAAATTTAATATGAATGTTTTTAATCTTATAATAGACCTCTGACCTCTCGGTACAATTTGCATGTTGTGTGTGTTTATGTAGTTGTAGTTATAAGCATTACCATGTTGTTACAATAGTAGTATGTAGTTAAACGACTCCTGGAAGAATAGTATGTATGGCAACTCATGTCTGTACAAACTAATGGAGATCGGTACTTGGATCACGTCTTGTGGGTGTAGTTCTTGCATTGCTTCTAGACCGCACTAAGACTTGTTTCAACACATTCTATTAGATATATTTGAATTATGCTTAACCTTCTATTTCGATTACCTATTCTGTGTATTGCTATAATTGTTGTTATTGACTATGTAAATTTTGATGTTGTATATGTGTTTTTGTATGGGGGGCAACTTGTAAAGGTGCGTATACACCTGTTTTGCCCTCCCTTTAACTTGGTGAAAAATCAAAATAAACAAATAAACATGAGCTTAATTAGTACGTAACGTCGCTTGTTAAAGACACGGTAACATTTATTTTTATGCCGTAGATTTTCAAGCAGGCTGAGCCAATCGTCGACAAGGATATAGGGTAGCTTTTTGTCCGTAACAAGACAGATGAATTTTGCAGGACATATGCAGGACTGCCCCAAGAATGGCTTTAATTTACAATCGTACGACGATCGCACGACGCTTGTAACCGGTTCTCAGTGGGGAAGAGGTCGTCTCAGCGTCGTTAGAAAGAAGATCCGGACCTCGTTTATCGGACACCGACAATATTAGAGGTCTCTCAGGGGTGCCAGAGTATACAGTGCAATTTTATGGAATACAGTGCGATTTTACGGAATACAGTACAATCGTATTAGTATACGGTGCAATTTTACGGAATCAGTTCAATCGTTTTAGTAGTTTTAGCAATTTTTACTATTACAATTGCACTGTATACTAGTAAAATTGCACTGTATACTAATACGATTGTACTGTATTACTTAAAATTTGCACAGTACACTAGGAAAATTGCACTGTATTCCATAAAATTGCACTGTTTTCCATAAAACTGCACTGTATTCCATAAAATTGCACTGTATTCCATAAAATTGTACTGTATTCCATAAAATTGCACTGTTTTCCATAAAACTGCACTGTATTCCATAAAATTGCACTGTATTCCATAAAATTGCACTGTTTTCCATAAAACTGCACTGTATTCCATAAAATTGCACTGTATTCCATAAAATTGCACTGTATTCCATAAAACTGCACTGTATTCCATAAAATTGCACTGTATTCCGTAAAATTGCACTGTATTCCATAAAATTGCACTGGTATTCCATAAAACTGCGCTGTATTCCATAAAATTGTACTGTATTCCGTAAAATTGCACTGTATTCCGTAAAATTGCACTGTATTCCATAAAATTGCACTGTATTCCGTAAAATTGCACTGTATTTCATAAAATTGCACTGTATTCCATAAAACTGCACTGTATTCCATAAAATTGTACTGTATTCCGTAAAATTGTACTGTATTCCGTAAAATTGCACTGTATTCCATAAAATTGCACTGTATTCCGTAAAATTGCACTGTATTTCATAAAATTGCACTGTATTCCGTAAATTGCACTGTATTCCGTAAAATTGCACTGTATTTCATAAAATTGCACTGTATTCCGTAAAATTGCACTGTATTCCATAAAATTGCACTGTATTCCATAAAACTGCACTGTATTCCATAAAATTGTACTGTATTCCGTAAAATTGTACTGTATTCCGTAAAATTGCACTGTATTCCATAAAATTGTACTGTATTCCGTAAAATTGTACTGTATTCCGTAAAATTGCACTGTATTCCATAAAATTGCACTGTATTCCGTAAAATTGCACTGTATACTCCGGCACCCTCGTCTCTGTCGGTGAGAAGTAACAGATGTCATAGTTTGTTCTCTGCCAAACATTTCACGACGCAGGGGACCTTTTAATGTACACTGTTTAGACAAACCGGACCGTAGATAATATACTTATCTCAAATACGGAAACATGGAACTTACTCTGATAACAGTGGAACTGATAAGAGCCAAAGTACTCGGGGACAGAGTACGGTTGACAGTACCCTCTATAAGCTACGATCACAACCCGCCGTACGTGCTTCTGCGTGCTGTCTACGTGCAAAAACGTGGACAAACTTACCACTTGCGCAACGTACAATGCACGCAAGACGGCCAGACGTAACGTGCAGACCACACTCTTACACCTTGCGCAACCGTGCGAGTGACGTGCGTCGACGCCACTCCTTCCCTACGTTTTCAGAAAAAAACGTAGCAGACGCAGCCTCCCAAAAAACGTACGGACAAAAAGCACGTACGGCGGGCTGTGCCTGGGACGCACTGTAGTTGTAATAGAACTGCAGTTAGTTAAAACATACTCGCCTCAACGATAGGCATTGTGCATTCTTTTATATTGTATTCTATAGGACACGTTCTTTCTGTGTCAATTGCGTCATTATTTCCAGGAATTCATGACCTGATGGTGATGAAAGAAAATCGACCTGTTGTTGCAAATGAATTAAAAACAGTACATCACATATCGTTGAATTACATAAAATTATTTAATACAAGTTTTATTTAGAACATTTGCTTGATACATGTAAATGATTGTTTTTTCATTCGATGGTGTTAGATGAACGATACATTATTGTGCAATTATGTCCGTTGGAAAGATGAACCCAGTATTTCCTTTTTGCTATAGCCTGGATTCCAGCTTTTTTTGTCTTTATTAAGTACATTCTCCCGGTCGCTGCCCTGCCAAAAAGACTGGGCCCGCACATATTATATTCTAAATATTCTATCCTTCTACTTTGCTGACAATATTCTATATACATTTTGTGTAATGGTTTATTGCTATTTTAAATTGTTTAATATGGCATTTTCGTTTTATACTGTTTATGTGATGTCCTGATGTCAATTCAGCCTCTGGCTGCCATTTTTGGGACAGTGTTGTTGTGTTTTTAATGCAAATAAACCATTGAAAATACTTCTAGTGATGATGAAGTCACGTAACTAGCGCTGATTGGATGACCCCATGCCGCCATTAAGGTTTGGCCAATCAGCTTGCCTGTACGCTGTTCAAATTCTGAACAAACAGTCAAATGACCGACAAATAGAATATGTGCACGTCCAGACGTTTTGGTAGGGCAGCGACAGAGAGAGCATACTAAACCCAAAAAGGCTGGCATTCGGCAATTTTAGCTATATCTTTTAGTCATATCGTAATATAGAATCGCATGTTTGGTGAGATTCATTTGCCGGAGTTTTTCTGTGTTTGCTGAACGTTATTCCTATGTTTGTATGTTGTCAACAGTTGTTGAATGTTGTAATGGTTGTCGTGCCGTCCTCCCTTATCATAACACTGCAGGATGATGCACTGTAACAAACAAACAAACAAACAAACAAACAAATAAATAAATAAACAATGACGGCCTTAAGTTAATATCCGCATATGGGGTCTAATCACATCCACCACACGACAGATTTACGACAGGGAATAAATGACATTCTTGGAACAGTCGTGGATGTGTAAAACAATTGGTTGTCGTAGAAAGTGCTGCTGGCAGTCGGTTCTGTCATTGCCTAACGTAAAGCCAAACCGACAAAATCGTACGACAAATGTAAGTAAAAGATACGACATCTGATAGACATGAAACTGCTGTATGTATGTAGTTTTTATGTGACATCTAATAATATCTCTTGAAATCTAAGAGATATACAATAGAAAAGACCACCCCATCGTTATATTACAGCATTTCAGAAGTATCAAAATCGTTCTGGAAATATTTTAAAAAGTGGACGAATGCATTTATTGGTGGTGTATACGCTAGTTAATCTTGTATTCATTTATAAGGCCACAGCAAGTAATTTTTATGGATGACATCAGCGCGCGCATTACTTTTCGCCTGATTTTGAAAAAGAAAAGAATTTTTGTTGCCTTCTGACAATGGTCAACATGCCGAAAATGATCAAAGATGTCTGTTGCCATGCCGGAAGGTGGATGGCAGATGGAAGAGAGGAGACAAGGAAAGGCTCTGATTTAATGTTTTGTTACTTTGATGCGGTGATATGTGATGCTGGCTGTGTATATGTGATGTTCCCACTGAATCAAAACCATTTGTACAATGATTGAGTCAAAATTTGAAATTGTAGGAACCTTGTTTTTTTCGCCCGGTCGCATAATAGATTTTGAGTCTGCGGAGGATGTCATCCACAAAATTTACTTGCTGTGGCCTAAAAGAAGACACTGACCCTATGCCAAGGTTGGACTGTATGTCGACCCTCTCTAGCTCCACATCACCATATGTGCTCCAGGAGAAGAGAAAGCTGGTTGTCCGGGTGTAGGTCAGGGTCACTTCCTTCACGGTGTCCAGCCGGACATTGGAGGCGAAAATGCCAACATATTCCGTGTCCGCGTCAATTCCATGCGAATTGTCACTGCAGTGGCATAAAGATAATACTTAATCAATAATAATAATAATAATAATAAATGGTTTATTGGCCAAACATCACCCGTGCAATCGAAGCCTTATAGTGCTGAATTGAGGCAGGGATTACAATTAGATGATACAAATGGTAATAATACACATAATAATACACATAATACACAATGTCATGATACATATTTGTAGAACTGCCGTAAGGGTCTGTGCGGCTGCCATTCAGCGCCACGAGGTGACCTCAATACGACTTTCCCCAACCGAAGTTAGGTAGCAATTCACACCTGGGTGGAGTGACGAAAGTCGTGTTAAGTGCCTTTCTCAAGGGCACAACGTCGGGGCGCATGTCCAGACATGTCCCGGGTACGACTCGGGATCGAACCCGGGTCTCCCGGTTCACAGTCGAATGATCTACCACTACGCCACCTGACGCCATCAACTACACGTATATAGTGTAGCGTATCGTATCGTAGCATTTATATGTAGAACTGTAACATTCCTGGCAAGTAATTTAGTGAACACTCTGTTTAGTAGCCATAGAACATGTTTTGTATAGGTACAACTGCTCACTGTACCCTCATAAGTATAGTTTAGCGTAATGTAGAACGGACGTGTAGAGTTGAAATATTTTCTAGCCAGTAGTTCTTTATAACACTCTGTCAGACACAGTAACCGTTGACCATATATGTAGCATTGTGATAGACTCATACCAACTAGTAACTTTATTATTTGCCATACATTATACCCGTGACAATCGTTATGCAATAAACTTTGACTTGACTTGACAAATTTGCTGTAATAAATTTGTAATTATCTTCTCTATGGTTATGGCAGTCTCTAGTTGGATGTACCAATGGGCTAATTGTGAGCATGAGTTCGCCCTGTCAAAGCGTGGGTTATATTGACTTTACTGTTATCTTCACACACTTTCTAAATAAATCATTTAGAAATAGTATACGGGCGATAACAATTCAATTCAAAAGTAGCCTGCACATTTGTTTTGTAGAAATCGGTGTAAGTACAATTGAATAAAACAACAAAATTGTACATCCACACATTGGGCAACGAAGATGACACAATACAAACTTGAAATTTCCGGTAAATATTGTAGTATTGGAGGGCCCCTCATGTAATCCCCGGCTTCCTGAATTCCCCCATGTCAATTCTATAATTCATGCTGGCAGAGCCATTTCCTGTCATTTTGACCTCCTATCATCCTACCTGTCAATCTTCCCAACCCACTTCCTCAACCTTCTCTGTTCGGACAAGCATGCACACCATTTCCCATTCCCAAACCCTTTTGTACCGAGAAGTATCTAATCATTCACTTACTCGAAGAATTTGATCGGGCCGGTGCTCTGGTAGCTCCCCGCTATGTTGATGGTGATCTCGCCTCTACAGAACTCCATCCCCGGTTTTGTCTTCAACACCACTCTGTACTTGTACGCTACAGGAATAAACGGAACTTGTTTGTCAAGGATTTAAGATAAACTAGAGAGTAACATTTGTAAAGCAAATGGTCACCATGGTGACAGACGTCAACAAGTCATGTCATTGGCCAGCTTTAGTGTTTGGAACAGAAGAGGAAGAAACTGAGTAAAAACAATATGTTTTCCTTCGGTAAACATAACAAGACAGACATAATTCTGAGATAATCATCATGACAGAAAGGTTTGGATCAGTGTGTAACTGCAACTGCATAAAAAGACGTGGGAGGAAGTATTTTGGGTTTCGTGGCCTTCAAGTTGACACTGTTTCCTGTGTCTGACCTCTTGATCTCCTGTCATTCTGGCTAAATCTTCCCCACCCACGTGCTTCCAACCTGCCCTATCCGAACAAACAAACAAACAAACAAACAAACAAACAAACAGACACACAAACCCACCGTACCCGGAAATAGATATTCTGTGTCTTTCATATAACGCGACGACGATGATGATGAGTTCATAAATCACAATAACATCAAACAAATTATTAAGTAGAAAATGTATCAATAATTTTCACAGCTATGTGGACCAAGGTCTACAGAAACGGGGTGAGCGCCGCCCTATACAGCATATATTGTTGGAAGAACTCGAGATCAGGTCCAAAAGACCAAATAATTGTTAAAGGCAGTCTCAACGGCAGAAGCAGTTACTGGATTATAAATAGTTCAATTCCTTCTTAATACGTGGCTAAATTTTACACGTCATTTGGTTCATTGTGCATTTTGTACCAATGTGGGGATGGTGCAGTATAGTACATAGGGGTGGAAGGCTATTCAGTACCAAGGTAGGGATTTTGTTGTTTCATGTGGGATAGTCCCAAAATTTGGAGCAACAAGAGCAAAGAAATGTGTTCCTTTAGAAAATAATACTGGTCTCTGCTTTTCAGACTGCCTTCAACGTTAGGAAGCGTTAGTACTCAACACTCACAACAATATGGCGGGCTCTCTCCCGTAGTCAGGTACACGCTTCCACGGGCGTTCGGGTTACTGTCTACGTCATACCCCATCACTGCGCAGGCGTCGTTTGAGCATTCCCAGCACCTCCCTGCGAGGTAGTCGTCATAGCTGCGGCAGGGGTAGGCCACGAGTTTACAGGGGTTGTTGATGGAGTCTATGTACAGCTGGTGTGCACGCTTGTGGCTACAGTCCATGGAGTCAGTCAGCTCTTCAGGGCGAGAGGGAAGAAACTTGGTGTAAACTTGAAGGTTCATGAAATGTTCAGTATTATTTATAGATTTTCCAGTTTGCCACCAATAACACTCACAAACGAACCTATTTGTATCAGTAGGCAACTGCGTGCGGTCAGCAACTTGCATAGTTATAGAACCCGTTTTGTCGCTAAGCAGTCTTTTATGCTAGGCAAACCAAGAACTAACGCACTGATGAAGTGTTTCATGTACAGGGCTGTTAGTGTGTGGAATAACCTTCTAATTGTTATGCAATCCACACCATCCCTGAGAGTCTTTAAGAACAGTTTGCACAAATACTTCTATCATTAGCACACCAGCACTTGTTCGACAGGGCTGTTTGTTTTTTAAATAATTATATATTGTAAATATGTTATTGATTTAGATGTTGTTTTATGACTCTGTCAACTATGTATGTATATATGTATTGTCTGTATGACTAGCGGTGGACCCAGCACGTCGGCAGAACGTACTGCACCTGCGCGAAACCGATTGTATTGTACATAGCACTTCGGCAGAACGTCTCATATAAGGTCGTATTCGCTCATATAAGGTTAGCATTCCGACAGTAGTTTTCAAATGTTATGTTGGTTAAAATATTGTCTGCAACAGGCAAAATTCTGATGCAACGTTGACCAAAAAACCAACGAAAACCGCCCAAATTCGGGGTTCTGCGCAGGCGCAGTACGTTCTGCCGACGCGCTGGTGGACCCCGGGGTTCCTGGAGTCACGTGTTCACGTACACGGGTCATCCATCTTGAGAAAGGCTGTAGTTATATTGACTACAATGATGCACATTTTAGTTTTAGAACTGTGTGTAGATGGCAACAGTAACAAGTAAAATCTAAGATTTTATACCTCAGGGCTTTTTATTGTATTTTTTTTATATAGGGTTTTATACATATAAAGAATTTATCGAGACCGGACACCCCTCTGTGTGAGGGGTCATATACGTGGACCAGACCGAGAATAGCTTAAACACGCCAAAAGTCAACGGTCGCGACCACTTTCACGCTCAAAGGGGTGTTTTGGGGCCAATAAAAGGCACCATTTTCCCGCCCGAAAACACATATACAATAAAAACTAAAGAAGGTGCATCATCTGCAGCCCAATAGCAAAACATATACCGAGTCTCAAAAGAATCCGTCCACCCAAATGCGAGAAACAGCTGCGAACATGAAAATCTAAATCTCTCACAAAACCCTTCCGCCGAAGGATGTCTCCTCCCCCTGAGGTAATAATACATGGATTACGTTACGGTACGTACCTTGGGAGGAGTCGAGCAGACTGCCGATGGCGCTGAGCCACGTGTTCCCACACCCCGGCTGTCCCTTCCCGCCGTTCGGGTAGAAGTCCACGTGTCCTGACGGCAGGTCCAGGCCCCAGGCCCCGGACAGGATCTCTCCCCCGTCCGTGTGGATCACGTCCACGAACAGAGCGTCCGTGGGGTCCAGGCGCACGATCGGGTCCTCGTCTTCAAAGAACGGCTCGGCAGGATCCAAACCTACAGGCACACGGAATTTAATAACCCCGAAAATAGTTTCATCAGGTTGGTAAAACTTAAGAAATAGGGGAATTCTTTTTACACAACCAAAGAGTCTCACCTCGCTGACGTTTGGAATTTAATAACGTATGTTTTATTGCAAGTTTATGCCCGAGGGCTAATTGCAGGAACAGAAAAAACATTTGGTATGAAAAACAGATAATTAGTACACATAGAACTACTGAAAACTACTAAGAAACTACTAGTAAAAACTACTGGGTTTGACTTCTTTTTTGAAGACAGAGGAAGACAAAGGATCCTACTTTTTCTGTAATTTGTGGGTTTTCGGATGTTAAGAGGAGAGTAGTTTTCTTTAATATTTCCTGTAGTAGAATACTAGTAGATTTTACGTACTAGTACTAGTATTGTTATCAAAGGTAGTAAAATAGTTGAAATTAGCATGGAAACTAATTGATTGAGATTCGTATTCTATGAAAGCAGTAGCCAAAATCGTTTCAGAATCAGTGCTATCATATTATGATGGTTAATATCCAATTTATGCCAACAATTATCGATCGAAAACTCACAATCACGACTAACCCCCTCCCACCCTTGTCGCAGGTACATGGACTGTCTAAGTAAGGTTTTCCAGTCAAAGATGTATGGTAAAATATTTTTTAACATAAAAATCAATTGATTCAGATATGTATACTATAAAAGTTGTAGCCAAGGTCGTTCTGCACAGAGTAATATCAATATATGGTTTATTGTTATCATTCCATTATCAACACTTTTAAAGTTATAATTAAAAGATAGTTGCTTATGTTTTGATTGGCACATGCATATATTAATTAAATCATATCAGATGTAGAGATTCACTGTCATAACGTCTTCACGTCTTGCTAAATATCGTTGTAGTTTCAATCTAATTGATGCATCGGTGCAACTAAAAGCTTTTTTTGCCTCCGCCCCTGAGGCGGTTCCAAAAACCTGTACAAACATATCGTACCTGTGATCCTGGGCAGACCAGGTAGCCTGGTTCCCACGAGGCCGGCCGTGTGCGCGCCCAGACTGTGCCCCACCAGATGGAACTGTTCCAGCTTACATCCGGTCTCCTCCGTCAGGAACACCAGCAGCTTGGCGATCTGTGCCGCCACCACGCGGATGTTGGACGCCGCCGCAAAGTAGTTAGGCGCCGCGGCACCTTTGTTCCAGTCCACTACGATGACGTTTAAATCGTCCTTTTCAGCACAAACGACATAATATACTCAATTTATACTTCTGTATCCATTCATAATATCTCAAAAACTAACTCTGTTCTATTGTTACCTGGACGATTCCCATGTTTTGTGATGTAATTTTTATTTTATGTCCAGTGGTGACGTGAATATAAGCATGTAGCTTGAGTGCGTCACCACTATGTATTGTATATTTGCATGTTGAAATAAACAACAAAACAACAACATAATAAGAAACGAACAAAAATGTTCTAGTTTGACAGTTCAGAAATGCTGTTCAGTCGAGAAGAATTATCTCCTATCTACTGTATGCTGTTTAAACCTGCTGCAGAAAACTAATGTTTCTCATCACCAATTCGACATGTCTATATCATAAAATATCCAACTTGTACTAAAGCTTAAACATCAATCAATATTACGTAATTATATTGGTGGCAAGTTGAAATTCAAAACATTCAGTCGATAACGATATGATACATTTGACCAAAAAAATAACGATTGTACAATGGTGTGACGTTTAAATCGCCCTTTTCAGCAAAAACGACATAATAAGAAACGAACAAAAATATTCTAGCTTGACAGTTCAGAAATGCTGTTCAGTAGAGAACAATTATCTCCTATCTACTGTATGCTGTTAAAACCTACTGCTGAAAACTAGTGTTTCTAACGTCGACAGGTCTATCATAAAATATGCAACTCGTACTAAAGCTTAAACATTAATCAATATTACGCAATTATGGGTGGCAAGTTGAAAATAATTCTTCAATTCAAAACATTTAGTCAATAAAGATTTGATACATTTGAACAAAAACATAAATGGCGATTGTGCAGTGGTGGAACTGTGGGGGTAACCTATGACCTTACCCGTTTGAGCATCTCCATCATGGCGTCTCCTGCCCAAAATGGCGGCTCGGTGATGGGGTTGGAGAAGAAGCCATGAATCAGTACCTTCACCTTGTTCCTGGGGTTGAAGTGGGACATGCGCAGACTGGAGGGGTCTTCGTATGATATCTCCTGCAAGGAGGATATTTCCAATTCTTGTATTTTGTATTGTGTAGTAACTTGATAACGTTATATAAGGCCACAGCAAGCAAATTTTATGGATGACATCCTCTACAGGCTCCAATTCTAATGCGAGGGGGCAAAAAAAACAAACAAGAAGGGTCCAAAACAAAATTCCTAACCCAAGTTATATCTTCACATTTTGACATCATAAATCCTGTTAAACAAGAAATGATACCTATATTGTGCTAACTTTACTGCCAACTATCACAACATCCATTTGTCACTGAAACAACTTCGAAAAAGAAAAGTTTTCAATCATTGTACAGATGGTTTTGATTTAGTGGGAGCATATAAAAGGAATGAAAAACATCAATGCATCAAAGTAAAAATCTAAACAATAAATCAGAGCCTTGTCTTGTCTCCTCTCTTCATGTTTATCTGCCATACACGTTCCAGCATGGCAAGGCATGCCATTTTTCCCATTTTCGAAATGTTGACCACTGTCAAAGGGCAAAATAAGTTTTTCCCCAAAATCAGGCGAAAATTAATGCGCGCACTCACGTCATCCATAAATATTACTTGTTGTGGCCTTAGTAACGGCAATCAGCAACACCCAAACGTACCATATACAACTTCTCACTTTTATAATACACGTATTTTTTACTAGATATTATGTACTAGATTTTGTACTAGATATGTGTAAAATATGTGTATAGATTTATTAGTACTTTATTTGTCGAGCCCTTACCTCTTCAATCATAACCTCGAAGAAAAAGCGATGAATAATTCACAGTTCAAACTAGTTGGTTTTTACCACAACTGACCCGGTGGGATGTACAAATGCCTTTACTTGAAAAAATAAAACAGTTCAAATTACTAGTTCATGAACTAAGCTACATTTGAAACGCCAGGAAAGGTTGTCTGCTTTTTTCGGAGCTGTATAGATTGATATCACGACTACATGTATGTCCATAGCAGTAACGACGTCAGGGAGATGGTCTGGTCTATTTATATCGTTTCTACCTGACAACAGTGGTATTTTTGCATAACCAGACGAGTAAACCCAGTTGAGGACTTTTATTTATCTATGAATAAAACTATATGCTTGCACTGACCAGACGTACGAAAGACCAGGCGTAAGAAACTCTAAGTTCCAATACAAAGTCTAAGTACCCATAGAAACTACAAGTACTCATAGAAACTACAAGTATTCATAGAAACTCGAAGTACTCATAGAAACTCGAAATATACCCATAGAAACTCGAAGTACTCATAGAAACTCGAAGTACCCATAGAAACTCGAAGTACACACACAAGAAAAAAATACTAATTGTACCTATGGTCTTTTGTACAGACGGTACCGGCAGCTCTAGATAACGGCATACCTGTCGCTCCTCAATAGTTGGATTGCTTCTTGTAAACACGTAGAACTTGGTGTCGATATGTTCTGGAGACTGCGGCACAGACCCGGTGTTGTCAAAGGGAGCCTCATCCGAAAAACAGCCCAGGTCTCCATAGCAGACGAGCTGTGGAGGTTTGGGCGTGGTGGTGGTGGTCTCGTTGTTGAGTGTTGAGTTGCTGACGGCTGTTGTGTTGTTGTCTGCTGACTTCAGTCTAGATTGGACCTGTTGCCTCCTTTTTGCTTTGAACCGCAGAATTTCTTCGTAAGGGAGTGACCTGGGCTCCGAGAAGCGAACAGACTGCCTCTTCTTCACGTTTCCGTTTTTACGTTTGACGGATTCACCTAGAAGGAGAATAAAAATGTATGTTTAAAGAACAGTAGAATACATTGTAAGCAAACAGTATACTTGCAATATACATTATGTACATTACCGTTGTCGCATATGTTGATTTCCATTTATTTTGTAAATTTGGCGGTGCAAACATTTGAGTCAACTTGTACATCCCCACAATCTTAAGGAAGTGATTCAGAAGTTAAGCAACGGAAATGCAAAGGCTGTGGAAGACGAAATACACTTTATCTCAAATTGTTCTTTTTATAGCAACGCTCGAAATGAGTTAACTATTCAAACTTCTACAATTCATCCAAATTTTACTAAACTTACGGACAAAGAAAAAACTATTCTTCTTTTAACTTCCCAAAACCCACTAATTTTAGAAAAGGTGGGACATTACGTCTTCCATGGTCTAAAAAAGAGAAGTCAAACCCCTTAGACATAGTTTTAGACATAGCTATAGCTCTAGACAAGTACCTTTCATTGTGTAGATTTTAGTTATTTTATACTACGTTTCATTGCTCTTTTCTGTTTGTAATCTGCAATTAGCCCCACGGGCATGAATTTGCAATAAACTTCATTATAAACTTCACTATAAATCAAGTATAGAACGCACCCAGGTCCGCCATTCCAACGATAACCACCAAAAGAAGGAATACATACGACAGCTTCTTCATTTTCAGACACAGACAGATCAACACAGAGAAGGGAAACCCGCACACAGGTCGTGCTTTTATCAGGCGGGGGCAAAGCCACTCATCCGGGTAAACCGGTTTTATTTGGCGTCATTCCCGCCACATTTGTCCGGCAATAACGATGGTAAATGATTGACGGGCAAATGTAGAACTTTGGCGTCTATTTCTGATAGGGTTATGTAACGTTATAGGGATCTGCGATTGGTCAACAAGAGAATCATGTTTAACCTATGAGTTTCTTACTTTACAGTTTTGCACAACGTCATCTATACGTACATTATCTCCAAAGTAACTTTGTTTCTCACGTTTTATTGAAAGTCTTATATAAGCTACGACTAGTGTCACGAGGCTTCGCACACTACAAAAAACTTTTGAATATGTCATTATATGGATGACATCCTCTGGCAACCCTAAAACTGATGCGTGCGTGCGAATAAAAAAAATTGCAAAAAATTACTTTTATTATGAAATCTACGTCATGAAGGTCGAACAAATGACACAGAGTACGGTTTGGTGAATAATCTACTCTTCAAATTCATTTCTTTACACTTTCGTCTTTTTTGTTTAATTTTGGCATTCTACGACATTGGTATCGTTTTTAAATATTCGTTTTGCAACTTACGGTATATATTTGCTAATTTTGCAACTGTTTTGCACGATTTAAAGTATGATTGAAACCTTTTTTGGGGGGAAACGGCCGATAATCCATGCGCGCGCGGATGTCATCCATATAATCAAATCAACATGGCCTAATTAATATTCTTTCAGATATTTTCAGCTATTTTATTGTTATGTCTGCTATTCTAGATAGTTAGCTGAAATGTTGCTACAGTACAACTCCGCTCACAAGAAATCAATACAAGAAACCTATTTATAGGGCTTTTATGGAGTTAGCATGCATATATGCATGGAGGAGCACACATATATATATTCGAATTCCTTTCTTAACATTTGAAGATTGAAATATAATACTAGAACAATTAGCTTTATTTTTTTGAGTCTTTTGAAAAATAACTGAAAATAACACATTACAAATTTATTTGTTCATACATAACATTACAGAGAGAAGACACAGATATCACGACTCCCATATACTTTGTGAAAATCTTTATTGTGTCATTAATGTATGGACTTCTTCAGTATATCTAATATCTACATGCATATAGTATTGCACTATTGAGCGATATCAAATTACAGTAAAGTAGGTTGCAGCATTCCACCAATGAATTTATTCTGATATCATACCATGAGATAAACACTACTAAAATCTACAAACAATTCCGTTAAAAACATTAAAATTTGAATATTTGCTGAATACACCAGTAATTAGTCAAACGCAATACATGCATATTGTATTGCCGTCTAGCGAAATAAAATGCGGTCTTCAAAATCCATTTATCTTTTTTTGCTTAGAGATGCCGAGGTTTAAAACGCAGAACAAAATCGGGGATTTTAGACTTGCTGGAAGTATTTCGTGACCTTCAATGTCTCCCATAATCCTATGCCTGACCGTTTGGTCTCTTGTCATTTTACATGTAAATCTTTCCCACCCACGTCTTGTCAACCTACTCTGTCCGTAAAAACAGACACACAAACCCGTAGCTCAGCCGCCCAAGGAAATACTTCCGTACGAACAGATGGCGTGAATGATACTGATTTACAGGCACGTCTGTTTTTACGGGGTGACGTCACAGTTGTTGAAGGATGAAAGAGTGTTCATCTGTCCGTCTCTAAGTAGCATCTCTCCACAGTAAGACACACTGTAGAAAACACAGAGATGACAAATTTAGAACAATTTTTCAACATCTCGCCCACAACATTTCAATTTCTCATCACTGAGATTTCTACATTATTCTTATCAATAATAATAATAATAATAACCTTTATTGTACATTCATGCCCTATCGGGCTAAGTACAGGTGAACAGATGAAATAGGTAATATAAATGATTGTAGTACAAACAGCTCTAAAACTACACTAATACAGAGGTTCGGTTTCTTCTCGTTTCTTTGTAATGTTAAAAATATACTTTGAAATGGGTCTGTATAGTACAGGATGATCAAAGCGCATAAGAAAGATAATTTTTTCAATAATAGACAAGTATTGGAAGTATGGAAACGTACTTGTAATATATCTAAAAAGATCATTTCCTTTATTACTATATAAACTACAATCAATAACAAAGTGGACTTCATCTTCTACTTTGGTTGAGCTACAAAATTGGCAAATTCTTTGCTCCAGAGGTGTGCGGTTGTGCCTTGCTGTTTCGATGCTGAGTAATATTATTGAACAGAACAGACCGGAAAGGTTTAAACAATTCTGTGACTTAATCATTCGTTTTTCTACTTTTCAGTGCACTTCCAAACATCAGATTTTTTTACTATTTCCTATACATCTTCTAAATAGAGTTGCTCTTACATGTAGATGTACGGAAGACAATACCGAATTAGTGGGGTCGTGTGGCGTAGCGGCAGAGTGCGCGACTCGGAACCAACAGGTCCCGGGTTCGAGTCCTGACATGCCACCGATCTTGTGCTCTTGGGAAAGGCACTTACACGACTTTCCTCACTTCGCTCAGGTAAAAATGAGGTTTGTCTTGTCCCCTGTGTTTGTGGTGGCACTAATATAAGTTGACCACGTCTTGTGATTACATGTTGGAATATTTAAAAAAAAGAATACCGAAGTGAACCTTACCTAGCTCCACTACTGGATGTGACGTCGATCCTGTCTATAGTGAGATCAGCTGCGTTAGCCCAGGAGTACAGGATGTTATCTGTGGCCAGGTAGGTCAGCTGCAGCTCCAGTATGGAGTCAATCCCCACAGTGGATGTCACAATCCCCGAGTGCGTGGTGTCCTGGTCAAGAGCATAGCTGCCGGAGCTACGATTGGACCATTCAAAATAACCGTTATTATACTTCCATGAAAAATGGAGGTATTGTCTGTGGCGTGTCTGTCTGTGTGTGTGTCTTTCTGTCTGTGTGTCTGTGTGTGTTTCCGCAACTTTGTCGTCAGCATAACTTCAGAACGCATTTATGGATTGTGATGATAGTTGGTAAGTCTTGGAAAGATAAAGGTCAAGGTCAATTATGGGCCTCCTGGTGGCTGACCTTGGTACTGAAAAAACTCATATATTTCATGGAGGTATAAGATCTCCGAATTCTTGTTTAGATATTGCGCAGGCAATATTTTTAAGGGCTATCATCTTCCACAGTTGCTATAATTTCTAATTTGTCGTGCCGATTCTTAATAAACATGTATTACATAAACTTTGATAAAGGTGTCTGAATACTAATAACCTTTTTATATAATACTGAATGCTCTGGTTAACCGATTACAGCATTTTTTCGTGACGTCTGACTGTTATTTAGACGGATATTTGAATATCTGCTAACCATTTGAAATAACCACTAATGAATATTTACAGCACAAAGAAGAGAATACCAGACGAATATTTTAAAAGCTGCCCATGGAACGTGTGCAATCCAGTCCAAAAATAGGAACACCACAAAACCAAAACTGATAGGAACAGCAAAACAACAAAAATTACTAGATCAAAATCACTGAAATGTAAATAGGGACACCAACATGGTTGTCAGCACCTGCTGCTTTTGTATCAATAGTGAAAATGTGTATGAAGTACTTACTCAAAGATTTGGATTGGGGGTGTGGTCTGTCCGTTCCCCTTGATGATCACGACGAGGTTTCCTCTCGTGTGCTCCATCCCTGCCTTTGTCTTTATTGTCACTCTGTACTCGTACCCTAGGAACATGAATGTAGAGGTTGAATTTAGAAAAAAATATCCCTCACAGTTAGACACCATATATACATGTATATAATTACTTCTTCTATTTGTTATTTTTTTAACGAACCGAAAGATCTGGATGTGAACTTCATTCTACTCTGAAGGGGCTGTCACCATGGTAACTGGTGCTGTAGCAGACACCCTGTGATGTTGGGTTACATCATATTATAGTCAGAGAGGCTGGTCCCAATAGGCATTTTGCATTTGAATGTGTTTGAGTTTGTTAGACTAGACCATATGATACTAAAGAATATTCGTTTGTTTTGCAGATGTTTTATCATCGGTCCAATCAAAATACAAGTCTGTATCAGACCATGAATCAAACCTTTACCCATTAACTCTTTTTTTAAAACTAATTTTCCAGTTTTAGTTAAATCGGTTGTATTGGTTAACTGTATTGGAATCGTCAACTAGTTATTTCACTTACTACAATATGGCCCAGTATCTCCGGTAGACAGGTAGAGACTTCCACGGGCAGCCATGTTATTGTCTACGTCATATCCCATCACTGAGCATGCGTTGTTGGAACAGTCCCGGCATCCTCCAGCGGCGAAGTCGTCATAGCTGCGGCAGGGGTAGGCCACGAACTTACAGGGGTTGTTGATCGACTCGATGTAGAACTCGTACGCGCGGTTGTGGCTACAGTCCACCACGTCATCTAGTGCTTTAGATGTGGGAAGTAGAAGGGTGTAACGTGTTACGGGATAAATAAAACAAAGAAATCAAAGTAACCTAAAACACAGAGTCTTTCATTTTCGTCTAGTTCCTAATATAAGACTGAAAGAGTAGGATTTATCATGTTTGTACGTGGCAGGTAAGTCTGGTCACGGTTGCTTTTGGCTTGATAGGCAACCAGTATCTGGTCTACCTGGCAATTATCACTATTGTCCAGGGTACCATTTACATGGCACCTGTCAAGAGTACATGTACATGTGATATACGTTAGATACGGAGGACTCACTCAACATAAACTTGGGTTCAACTCAACAAAAGGTGGGATATACCAATAGCAAGGAAACCTCTAAGCTACTATTGGCTTGTTAACAGTGACGCTTTAAATCAATAAAAGTACTAATCTCTATGTGTGCATTTCTTTTCTGCTTCTGTTAACCTTAATTCACGTTTGTCATGGATTTGAAATTATTTCTGCGACATATGGGCCCATGGCCAGTTATGGATGACGTTAATGTAGATAGATACAAAAGAAAAATTTAATCAAGCAACTAGATTTTGTCTGTCCCTTGAAGAGCTACATTTCGCCAGTTACTGAACGTTAAAATTTACATATTAAGTAGTTTACATTACTCAGTCTTGTAGGACCGTGAATAGCGCAGCTTCTACACAGTGTGCTTATTTTTTGCTTTTACGCTTTGAATGTTGCTGTTAATTATGTTTACCGAAGGAAAACATTGTTTTTACTCAGTTTCTTCCTCCTCCTCTTCTGTTCCAAACACTAACCTCTGACATGGCCAATGGCATGATTTGTTGACGTCTGCCACCATGGTGACTGGTCTTGGGTTACATAATGTTGCAATTTCATGGTCTGCTCTACTCCTGTCATCATATACTCGTAGTACATGTATGTGAATGTGTTTGAGTTAAAATTAACAGGGCAGACCATGTCCGAAGGTAAACATTATGCATTTGCTTTGCAAATGTTACTTCTTAAGTGTAGAAATAAGTTGTACGTACTAACGCTAGGGTCGAAGACGCTGGTGATGCTGCCGATCCACGTGTTCCCACACCCCGGCTGTCCCTTCCCGCCGTTCGGGTAGAAGTCCACGTGTCCTGACGGCAGGTCCAGGCCCCAGGCCCCGGACAGGATCTCTCCCCCGTCCGTGTGGATCACGTCCACGAACAGAGCGTCCGTGGGGTCCAGGCGCACGATCGGGTCGTAATCCTCGAAGAACGGCTCGGCAGGATCCAAACCTACAATCGGCAGAGAAATCTGATGATACATACAGCTGGGCCTGGGATGAGGCGTGTAAACTGCGCTTTGATCTTCCATTTAGCATGTATATATAAGAAAACCATTGCTACCAGAAAACGTTGCGATGTACAATGGGTTAATTCAAATTACTCAATTCACACCATACACAACAACAGAATGTTTTATATAGTCAAAACAATACTATACTACAGGCCACGCCCCTGAGGCGCCACCCCTATAAACAGAGGTACCTGTGATCCTGGGCAGACCGGGTAGTCTCTTTCCCACGTGACCAGACAGGTGCGCCCCCAGACTATGCCCAACTAGACTAAACTGGTTCAGACCGGCTCCCGTCCCGTTGATGAGGAAAGTGATGAGTTTGGCGACTTGAGCGGCCACCAGGCGGATGTTTGTTGCTGCCTGAGCGTAGTTGGGAAACTCCGCGCCCTTGTTCCAATCCACAATGATGACGTTTATGTCGTCCTATGAAAAAAGATCAACTTGCTGATTGAAAGACAGTACTAGTTTACCTAAGCACGCGAAAATGTTCATTAGGTTGAAAAAGTAACAAGGTAAACTGGTAAACTTTAAGGTAAACTGGGTTCAAATGATTTCGCAATTTTTTTCTCTTGTTATGTCATACTTTGATATCTTGCATTGTTATACAGTTATGAAAGCAAGGGTCACGCAAATCTGATTTGGTCACCGAACGGTCACAGCACGCGTCCACCAACCAGTTTCCCATGCCCAGAATGCATTGCAAAAACAGGGGTCTAAACCTCATTTCCATAGGACAGGAAGGCATCTGAATGTTCCCGTTGACGTTAAACAGCTTGTTTTTCAGCGTGTTTTGAGGTTTTGGGGGCATTTTATGCTCAACGTTAATTAAATTACTATGGGTTGAATCTGACAACAAATAGAAAATGATTTTTTTGGAATATGTGGTTTGTAACGATATAGTGGTAACGCTATGCTGATGCTGTAACGTTACAAACCACATGTTCCATGTTGAAAGGAACACAAAAACTTTGATAGGGAAACTGCTGAATAGCCTAATAAGCATACGCGAGGCCCGTGACCTTACCCGTTTGAGGATCTCCCTCATGGCGTCTCCTGCCCAGAACGGGTCTCCGGTGATGGGGTAGGAGTAGAACCCGTGGATCAGAACCTTCACCGGCTTGGTGGGGTCAAAGGGCGAGTTCTGTACGCTGAGGATGTCGTCGTATGAAATAGCCTGAAACATACCAAAAATAGCCTCAATCATCCACCACTTTCAGAATTCCCACAACCCTTTGTTGACCTCTGATGAAATGACTCCACAAAACAGGTGTGAAATAGATTTTTAGTGTGGCTCATTCTCGGTGTGGTGAACACATTGCTTTCTCTCATGTTTCTTCTCCTTCTCCTCCTTCTCCTGCCATTTCTTTAAATGGATTCAACTCTGCCAGCTTTCAGCCAAATGACCTGACATTTGGCATGGACGTAGAGTGGGCAAGTACCTCCCGACATTTTTATTTTCTATTACCAACGTTCAAGGTTTAGATTGCATTTTAGTACTAGTATTGGTATATAGGGAAAATCTACGTAAAATCTATGTCACGGTTTTTGCGGCGTCATTTCGAGCTAGGTTGACTTCAGTATGGCTCAGAGTCTGTAGTCAAAGGTATTCACAGTTTTGGATAAATACCTGCTCAATTACAGATCCCGTTAGTCACTGACGTCAAGTAGTGGATGCTACATGTACCTACATTGTACCTCTGACAGTTTTCAAATCCTATTTAGTTACTTTAGTAACAATTGCTTATGTATCTCATTATCTGGATATATATATATATATATATCCCGCCAAATCAGTACAACTTTCAAGTTATAAAAGTGAAGACAAGCCATGGTAGTATAAACAAAGTCCCACCTGTCTGGCCTCTATGGTGGGGTTGCTCTTAGTGAAGACATAGAACACGGTGTTGATGTACTCAGGAGACTGGGGCACCACACGGCCGGTGTTATCAAACGGGTACTCGTCCGAAAAACAGCCCAGGTCGCCATAGCAGACTACCTGGGGTGGTTTTGGCGTCGTGGTCATCGCTTGTGTGGTGGTGGTGTGGTGGTTTCCGTGGTCAGCGGGCTGCTTTCTACTGGAAGACTGTCCCTGCTGTCTTTTTTGACCGTACACCCTCAGGATGTCCTCGTACGGCAGTGACCGCAGTTCTGGTAGGCGCTTGCCTTTTCTCACGTTGTAGCGGATCCGCTTGCCAGGTTCGACTGTATAGGGAAACATGATATAATAGTTACAACCTGTGGCAACTATCAGATATACAACACCGGAGCGGTCATAGAACTGTATGGTTTGATTAGCCTCCACCAGGCCTTTCAACGGGAATACTGATCGTAGAATTCGGCAAAAAAGAGAGTAAAATTGGCCAAAGGAGTCCGGCCGTGGGGAGGTTGTTTCTTCTACGGCGGGCTTTCTACGGGAATACGGATCGTAGAATTCGGCAAAAAAGAGAGTAAAATTGGCCAAGGAGGTCCGGCGGTGGGGAGGTAGTTTCTTTCCCTCCGCGGCCAATGAAACCTACAAGGCGACCAAACTCGCCTGGCAATTATTCTTCTATATATAGCCAGCGTAGTTAGTCTGGTAGAGACTACGGTCTGATCCACTCATACCGGGAAGGACGCCTAGTCTTTTCGATATGTGTGGTGGGTTCTCCAACATACTCAAGGTGCGTCTCGCCACCAAAACGGGACCTCCATTTAACGTCCTATCTGCGAGACGTTCATACCTACAACATTTCCACACAGAACTTTGACTTGCACATTTATTTTGAGCTCGAACCCTGCTCCTTTTCTTATCGACTTCTTTGCTTTGCTCTCCAAATGTTCATTCAAATTTGGAAAAACAATGTCGGAAAAACGTCGTTTCAAACGCAAAAAATGAAACTTTCTGAAGGTTTAGGGGGACTCTTAGTAGAATACCCGTACCCGAGTCATGAAAAGATATCTTTTGTTATTCTTCATTATTTTAGGCATCCATGACCCATATAAATAAAAGAAAACATGCAAATAGAAATACACATAGTAACAACAGTTAACAGATTTTTTTTTACAATCGGTACTAAAAAGTATCTAAGATGATACCCAATAAAAAGTTTAGGCACAAGAGCGGACGAGAACAACATAGACAGCTGGACATTCAATTTTGGTCCTGCATATTTCAAATGCTCATTAGAAATTCCATCTGACCCGAAGGCTTTTCCATTGGGTAGGCTCTTAATGGCATCAATTATTTCCTGTGCCGGAATTTGCATCTCAAAATCAAATGACAAAACAGAAAGTACAGCTGGCTGGTTATTTACTGAATTCAGAGTGTTTCAAAATGTGAGTGTTTCTAAAGGTCTGCGATCTTGTCTGAACCAGAGCAACGGTATATGTTCTTGAAAATGCTAATGTCCAAGCATTTTTTTTTGTGGCTTCAAATACAGAATCAAATTGGCCAGGCAGTATACATTTGCCAGACCTTTGTAGATTAGAATAATGTCCCCTTTGTAGTCAGTTTCAACTTTTGTAGCTAAGTCGAAACTTCACATAAAGTATACACAATGCGGTAAATACCGAAGCCGTCTCATACACCTGATATACACCTGACTCCCCCTTCTAATCCTAATTCTGTGACTCCACATTTGTAAGAAAAGTCACCGTTCATAGAACTTGCACGGAATCCACACATTGCTTCTTTATAGTAAGATTAGGTGAGATGTATTGTAGGATCTAAGACAGAATGTTCGATAACAAGACTATTCTATAAGACTATCCCAATCAAAAACCTCTGTGTGCGATCGTACGACAATCGTGCGATATACGTACGACCAGGCCCTTACCTAAATCCACTAGAAGCACGACCACCACCGCTACACAGAGGATGTTCAACAATCCCTTCATTTTGTCCTTCAGGTATGAAAGAAGAACCCAGGAGGAAACCTTTTATTCACTCATCCCAAGGCCGGGTCCGGATAACACCCGTGTGCAGTATCTAAAATTAAACTAGACCAGGCGCCATTTATTTTTTCCGGACTAATAAAAAAGTGAATAAGAAGTTATAATTAGAGAGCACAGTTTGTAGATGTGTCCGTTTCTATGATTTGCCGGAAATGCATCATAACGGTATGTTGTTTTCTGCTTAGCCATTGGCTGAAATGTTCCTGACTACATGTAAGGTGTGTTTACGTTTGTTTTCTATAAACGTAATTAAGTACATCCGTGTAGGTGTTGCATTTTGGTGGTCTGTTTGTGTTTTCTCACATACTTTAGCCAACATGAATCATGGAGCTTTGGTGATATTTTGCGTGAGTAGGTAGTAAGGATATGAACATGGTGGTCAATTTTAGGCCTCCTAGTAGCTTCCCTTGGTACTGCAACAGAAGGTTTTTATAAGTTATGTTCAGGGCATGTTAAGGTCTTATCTTTATTCTCAATTTGTAACGGTGCAATTTACATGTATGTTTAGGCCATTCCTGGCGTAACAACAAAAGAAGCAGAGAAGACTGAACCTTTTTTTACTTCTCAAAATACAAATAAAAGAATTTCCGTGTCGATTCTACTATATATTATACTGTCCATTTTCACATGCTTTTAGCAAACTCTATGACGAAGCAGTACTTACACATTTGTATATTTGATACATAAACATGTTTTATCTCTCCTTGTCTAATTGACGTCATTCGTAGCACATATTTTGGAAGCTTTTAAAAGTTGAGGGTCATTTGGTTATACTGTTTATGTAATGGCTATTATACTATATGTTGTGCCCCTTAAAATTTTAACTATTTCTTTGCTATATTCATACAAGCATAAACGTATAAGTTGAAATTCCTGGACCAGAAACATTGTTTTCATTTTGCTCGCTACATTAGCATGTAATAACCATCAATATTTTGCTTCTTATTGTTCTTATATTTTTCTACATGGCAAATATCTAACTCATTGTCCTTCATACATATTGTCCTCTAAAATATACATGATTTTTACAGTCTGAAAGCTTATAGATTGATTTGGATTCGAGGTCTCGCAATGCACACTAGGTAGCTACATCCTGGAAACGAGAATGTACGAAGATTCAATAATATTTTACAGATAGTGAAGTGGTGTGATAATGTCGGTTTGTTTGCACATGTACTTAACCTTTGACATCTTTTACTAAAGAGGTTTGTTGAGTAAGACCATGTTGATTTGATTATATGGATGACATCCGCGCGCATGAGCTTTCGTCCGCTTCTCAAAACGACCGTATTGTAAATCGTACAAAGCAGCTGCAAAATGAGCAAATATATGAAGAAAATTACATAAAAGGAAAGGAAGAAAATAATTAATATGTAATGAAATGAAAACAAGAGTTCCACGATCTCATACCTTCGCCAAATAATGTTGATCGGTGGACGAATTGCACATTTTTCTTCATTGATTTCGCAAATAAGAGCACCATTTACATGGGTTGTATCCGTTGATCATATTCTTCACCCAATGACAGCCTAATCTTAACAAAAAGGCTATTCTAGCACTTCCTCATAAATTATGCAAATATGGTCATGATTTGAATAAATTATGTTTAGAGCTCTTCACCTTCACTCACCAGTCCGTCCACATCGTGATGTTTCGTGGTGTATATGATTAGTGCTTGTGCCTTTTTCATTTTTCCCACTTCTATCACGATGTCGTAGTACATTTGCAATTGAAATCTTGCATATCATGCATTGTGAAATGTTGTTGCCCCACAAATAAGTTATGATAGGTTCGGATATGGCATGGACCTGTCAGCGATATGACCGTTTTAAATGGCAACGACCGTTTAAGAGACGGAACAGTATGTTATAGTATAGTTATGTAATAGTATAGTTATCTGAAGTGTTACCTGTGAACTGTTACCCGTGCCGAATTGTTTATGTTCTTGTTGTGAGGGCTAGCCCTTTATAATAGCCTCCGGCTAGTTGGGCAGTCCTGACTGTATATATTTGTTTATTAAAAAAAAATTGCGGTTCTCAGTTGCCAATATGAGATGTTGTCACATCGGCGCACCAAATCCGTAAGATGTTTTTGGCACCCAGACAGACAGATTAGCCTAATAGGCTCGGTGGGCGTCACTCCACCGTACAGGTGGGAAAGTCGTGTAAAGTGCCTTTCCCAAGGGCACAACGTCGGGCCACGGTGAATATCGAACCCGGGACCTCTCGGTTCCGAGTTCAACGCTCTAACCGTTGCGCCACCGACGCCACTATTTGTTTATACAGTCTAATAAATCAAATCAAGTCAAATCAAACTACCCCCTAAACAATACTCAGAAACTGAATAACTACGGAGAAGCAGTGATTTATTTTTACGTATTTATTTTCTGTGTGATAAAAGATAGATTAGAAACATTTTTTCCGCTGGCCCGACCGCCTGCTCAACAGTTGCCGAACGCTGTGAAGGTCACGGTCGATCCTGACTGCAGCTCGTAGTCTCCACAGTGAGAGACCCTGGGTGGGGGGACGAACACGGGTTTTATACATGTTGCTGTAGGATTAAGGTCACATTCATTGAGTTTTTTCGTTACATTGTGACCCATGCATTAATGCCTGTTTTCATGACCGATTTCCTAATATTCCTACGCTAAATCTATTGATTTCTGTCATTCTATCCTGAGCATACTTACTGTACATCTCATTACAAAATTGCCAACGACTTCTAAACACACAATCCCTTTTATGGCAATTACAAACTTGCACCTAGCGGCTAATCTCCAAGCAGATCTTTCGGTGGCAAGACAATATCCATTGGCCAGAGGAGTGTCCATCTTCAGATGCTATCGTGATCATCTGTTTCTTTCGACATAGTTATAGCTGCTGCTCACTGTTTACACATTCTCTCATGAACAGGTAGTTTTAAGTTGATCTCCAAGCAGATCCTACGGTGGCAAGGCATTTACATAGGAGTGACCATAAACTAACGGTCGGTCCTCTGGCATATGTATGCTACATTGCAATCGTAGGATCTCCTTGGGGATTAGTTTTGGGTATCTCCCTTTCTCTATTGATAAAGGGCGTGCACCAATCAATACCTCACATATTGCAAATTCTGTTTTGGTAAAGCCGGTATAACCACCAGCTTTGCAGGCACGTGGCGAGACGGCAGCTGGCTACGTCAGTAGTAGATGAAAGCCGATTAGGCCACACCAATTTAATTTGTTGTTTCTCGGATTCATCCTGTCTATTTTTTTCTGATTTGCAAAAAAAAAATTGGTTCCAAATCAACTGCAAAATGCTCAATGGAAGACATATTTTGGCCCAAACGGTTGAAGAAAATCCTTTTCTTCTTAGTTGTTCAAGTTTTTCAATGTAACAATTTCGTCTCATTTAAAGTTCAACATCTATTGTTTTGATTATAAACCAGCCTGTTATGTTCACTTTATGACTCTATTGTAACATTTCCTGCTATCATGGGGTGCCTTGGCCTGTTTTTTTTTTTATTTCGCCCTGTCGCTTCATATACTTTCGAAAAAATCCGAGAAACAACAAATTATATTGGTGAGGCCTTAAATGTGTTTACTCACGTGACCCCGGTGCTGGACTGGACGTCTATCCGCGTGATTTTCAGGTCACCGTTACTTGACCAGAACGTCGCGCTGTCAGAAGCCGTGAACGTGAGCTGCAGCTCCCGCACGCCGCTCAGGTTCGCCCGGGACATAAACTGGCCGGCGTAGGTCCGGTCGTCATAGAAGGACTTGCTGTCAGAACTGTGGATGTGAAAGAACAAATAGTGATTAGTGACCGGCGTAGGTCCGGTCGTCATAGAAGGACTTGCTGTCAGAACTGCGGATGTGAAAGAACAAATAGTGATGAGTGATTCTTTATTGGCACAACAAAGACGTTTGTATGGTCTTCTACAACTAAAGGTCTAACAAAGCTAAATACATTTGTGGATAAGGTCATCTTACGTATATATATGCGGTAACAATAAAGGTTTAACTATTCTCTACCATGCGGTCTCTAAGATCGAAACATTCTTTGATGTATTTTCCTATTTGAGTACTGTATTGGTTATCTCCCCTGAGAATGTAGTTGAATTTATCTATAGGATCTATCGTATTGAAATCAGTTGAACAAGTGGAAAGAAAAGTGAACAGTAATAGGCACTTATCATTGTATAGTGCACAATCCATTATGAAATGGTGCTCATTTTCAATCATGTTTGGACGACATGGACAGAGGGATTCACATCGCCGCGAAAAACAGGGCCCTGTCTAATACACGAAAAAAGAAACTGTATTTCACTTCTGCGAACTACGGTTTAAGTTTATTAATTCCTTTTCACGATGTACCTATTCACAGATCCCATACCATGCTGCAAGACGCGGGGTATTTTGGGTAAACTCAGAGATAAGCAAAATCATTAGCATGACGACGCGTAGGCAGGATATGATGCTGTTTGCCCTGTGAATCACCCATAATGTCCTGTGTCTCCCAGCATGCAATGGTGTCCTTGAATAAGTATTTTTTTCTTAGAAATGCATTTTGTTTGCGTTTGAGACAATCGTGGGGTCGTGTGGCGTAGCGGCAGAGTGCGCGACTCGGAACTAAGAGTCCCGGGTTCGAGTCCTGACATGCCACCGATCTTGTGCCCTTGGGAACTTTAACACGATTTTCCTCACTTAGCTCAGGTGTAAATGAGTATTGTCCTGTCATGTATTTGTCCCGTGTTGATGGCGGCATTAATATAAGTTGCAAACTTGAGTGTGTCGTCACCACGTCTCAATGTTGCCTCCATCTGCGTTAAAAACAACTTTGTACTCACCTGAAAAGTTCGGTTGCGTCCGTAGAGGCGCCTGGACCGACCACAGTAGCCTCTACCTGTCCTCTGGTTGTTCTTGCATGTCTCCTAGTTCTGAAGGAGACCTTAAATTCCGTGCCTGCGTAGAAAATACATGGTTATAACATCAATCCTTATGACATATTTAAGTCCAAGTTATGATGTACAGAAAATACAAGCATATTTTCAACTTCTTTTCAACTAGTTGACGAAAATAACCGTCATACCAACTTAATCAAAGAAAAACAGGAAATAGGCAATTAAAGTCCTGCAGGGGTTTGTCAAGTGTTTGGGGTTTTCGTGAATGTATCATAATTGTAGACGTGGGTGAGATTTTGTGACGTAATGTAATCAGGTATTACACGGCTTCCTGAATTTCTCCACGTACCGCTCACTTACTCCCACTTGTGT
>NW_017803894.1:18709-67775 GCF_001625305.1 Branchiostoma belcheri | reverse complement strand
GTTGAAATGTTCTCTCTTTCTATGCTCGAAAGCATAGAAATCTCAACAACTAGTTTTGAGAGTGTTACCTTGCAACATAACTCCCCAGATACATCGAAATACTATCATTAAAATTATTTAACAAATTTGTGTACTTGGACATGCTTAAACGGAAGTTTTCGAGGAAATAACTGATATTTTGGTGGGGGGCCAAATCGCTAAAGGGGCGAGGTGGGGGGACCAAATCACTAGTGGGGAGGGCGAAATCGCTGTGACACCGGGTCACCTTCAGGCGTAGCCTCTACCCTCCCTGCACCCGTCTATGCTGGACAAACATTCTCACAAATACAATACCTCCGTAGTTTGAGGTAATAATTACTAACCGCAAAACGAGCCTTGGGCGAATGTTGACGTGTACATGGTGCCTCTCGCACTTGTGTCGACGTCATAGCCCATCACTGCAGAGGAGCCACCGCTGGTATCCCAGCATTCCCCGTCCTCGTACTTGCTGTAGCTGTCACATCGGTGAGACACGAACAAGCACGGGCTGTTGATGGATTCTATCCAGTAGTCCAGGGCTCTATGATGGCTGCAGCCCGCCCCGTCAACAAGGCCGCTGGCATCTACATTCAGAATAAAAACGCTTGAGACTTCTCATCACTGTTACATACACGTCAAGTATTTTTCAACCGCCCTGCTGTCTACTCAGTTAACAATCTTAACTACTAGGCAGCCCTCGAATCAGCTGTGTCACGCCATTTTGATGACGTAGGTTGTACCCCGTGGAAAAGAAGATGCACACTCACCGAAAGTGCCAGAAACCAAACTGGAGAGAGTATCCACCACAGGGTCCGGACAGTCCGGCTGCCTGGCCCCTCCGTTAGGGTAGAAGTCTACATCTCCCACCGGCGTCCCGATGCCGAAGGCCACGTTAAAGTGAGGAGTGTCCGTGTGAATGACGTCAACAAAGTTGGCATCGTCCGGGCTCAAACGAATCGCCGGATCCGCTAGTTCAAACATGGGTCCGGCTGGGTCCAAACCTAGAACAAGAATTTAGAGATCCCATCAGACCTCCATTAGATATTTCGATTTTGTGTGATGGTGACTGTGTCCTCTTTTCATTCACAAAAAATGGTGTCTACAAATCTTCCTTCGTCCATATCGCCTAAGGGAAGCTACACCAGCTATCAGCTGTCAGGAGGTCAACCGTAATTAACCTGACCTAAGAGCCACGCACACACACATACACGCACGCACACACACACACGCACGCACGCACACACGCACACACACACACACACACACACACGCGTGCGCGCACACACTCACACACACACACACACACACACGCGCGCGCGCGCGCACGCACACACGCACGCACGCACAAACACGCACACGCACACACACACGCACACACACAAAGTGACGAAAGGTGTCTGAGGGTCCAGGTCTGACTTCAACAAAACCTGGTCATACCTGTAATCCTGGCCAGCCCGGGTAGCCTGGCTCCGGCCTCCCCTGCCAGGTGTGCGCCCAGACTGTAGCCTATCAGGTGGAACTGCTCCAGGCTAACTCCCGTCTGGTCCACCAGGAACGTGACGAGCTTGGCGAGCTGAGCCCCGACCACCCGGATGTTAGATGCGGCCGCGGTGTAGTCCGGATACTGCACCCCTCTGGACCAGTCTACGATGATGTAGTTGACATCGTCCTACAAAAACAACATGTTTTTAACATTCACAAATATGCGATAAAGGGTTCCACCCCTGACGCGTCGCCAAAAACTCCACCCCCAAAACGTTCGCCTGAAATAAAACCATACATCCCTCTAACATCAACAGAAGATACTAGTGTTGTCTCTTATTACTTCCGTGTATTGTTCTGGGTGGGTTTGTGGGTTTGTATGTATGTTTGTCGGGAAATGACAGCACGTAGGTGGGGAATTGATATGCAGAGTTAGGGTTATTGTTAGGATTATTGTTTGCATGGCACTGCCATTATTTCATGATTTTAAGGAAGACTTGGTTCCTGCTAATTCTAGACAGATACAGTGCACTCCTCCCCTGAGTGTATAGTGAACAAGCCCTGGGGTCACAGAAAGTAGGGCCATCTTGGGCAGAGAGGTCTTCCCAAGGGTTTCCAGGAATGTGGGCATAGTTGTGGGTCAAAGACTTGCCTGTGGGCATTCCATTCCTGTGGACAAAATGCCTGTACCATTCCTAGAATTCTTGCAAACTGCACACAAACTGTACCATTAGGCTCCTCCCTGAGACGTCGCCAAAAACTCACGATACTTGACGGAAAATCTAAAATCTCCAATGTGCTGTTTTCTTACCTTCTTGTGGGTTTCCGCCATGGCCTGCGCAGCGCTGGAACTGACGACGTCTTCGGCAGTCTTGGCGCTGGTGAAGCCGTGGATCCACACCTTCACCGGCTTCTCGTGTTTGAAGGACGACAGTCGAAGTGTGGACGGATTGTCGAAGTCCAACAACTGTTAGTATGGAATATATAACAGCGTCATTCCGACTGTTATTTGACCTGTGCCGATATTGATGACCTTTATTGTACATTCATGCTACGTATGCGACGGACTAGGTACAGGTCAAGATATAACAGACACATAACAAAACGTAAATTAAAAAAAGTGAAGACAAAAGATACAATACTTGACTAAGATATACATACATAAGGAACATACAAGGGTACTATACTAGGCTAATACAAAGTGTTCTAGTCACTGAGCTAATATAGAGTGGTCAACTTTTTCTCGCTTTTATGTACAGTGGAAAATGTGGGAACAGATCATGTTTGTGATACAGGGTTTGTCTAGAGACGCATCAAAAATATAAATTTATCGTTTGCACTTACTAATAGGTGTTCAAAGATATTAGAGATTAAACTTGACTGATGTGTCCACCCCTGACACGTCGCATGATCTGATATGTCATGATTTTTTTTCATTAAAATGTATGTAGTGGGAAATAGTTTCCACAGCTGTGTGGCCTAGGGGCTATAGAATCTACTAGTAATAGTGTGGAGAGGATTGTATTCTAACTTCAAATTGCAATAGCAGGCACGTGTAAATACCTAACTTCAGTTACGTCCTCTTCGATGGGACATAAAGTCAGAAGTCCCGTGTTTAGGGAGAGCCACACCTCGAGCACGCTAAAGAACCCACCACACTTATCGAAAAGATTAAGGGTCCTTCCCGGTGTGAGTGGTTCAAATCTTTTAGTCCGGTCTTACACAGCTTGTACTTACTGTACACAACTAGTGTGTTGCACCTAAAGGCGGTTGACCGGTTGTGTAAAACAAACAAACAAACAAACAAACAAAGATCCATCTGAAAACAAACCTGTCTGTCCGCTACCATGGCGTTACTGCGAGTGAAGAGGTAGAACTTGGTGTCCAGCTGGTCCGGCGAGTCCGGCAGTCTGCCCGTGTTTGTGTAGGGCGCCTGGAGGGAGAAACACCCCAGGTCTCCGTAACACACCTGGTCAGCATCCTGAGCTAAAATAACAAACAAATGGAGCAATAAACCAGCTGGATTAGGATTCTGCTCACTTACGAATTCTTGTTGAAATTGCAACAGTGCAATACACGCGGAACAGAGGTAGCTGTTGCTGGTGTTCTGTCCCGCACATAGAAACGAATACTGGACAGACAATACTCATTTTCACTTGAGTCTAGTGGGGAAAGTCGTGTAAAGTGCCTTTCCCAAGGACACAAGATCAAAAATAAGATTATCAATAATACGGAGAAACAACAATCGGTGCCCCGACATTATTACGGACAGGCAACCGACAGTGTCCCGACAAAAATAAGATTAACAATAATACAGAGAAACAACAATCGGTGCCCCGACATTAATACGGACAGGCAACCGACAGTGTCCCGACAAAAATAAGATTAAAAATAATACAGAGAGACAACAATCGGTGCCCCGACAATAATACGGACAGGCAACCGACAGTGTCCCGACAAAAATAATATTATCAATAATACGGAGAAACAACAATCGGTGCCCCGACATTAATACGGACAGGCAACCGACAGTGTCCCGACAAAAATAAGATTAACAATAATACAGAGAGACAACAATCGGTGCCCCGACAATAATACGGACAGGCAACCGACAGTGTCCCGACAAAAATAATATTATCAATAATACGGAGAAACAACAATCGGTGCCCCGACAATGATCCCGACAGACAATCGACAGTGTCCCGACAACAATAGCAAGTAAATACGTAAATTACCGGAGTGTATGGGACAGGGTGGGGGGGAGGTAAATCTGAACAGCCGCCCTCGATAACAGGAAATCTTGAGGACAGAGGGGCAAGTTGCAAGCACATGTATTTCTGCGGGCTCTGATTGGTCAATTTTGGAAAAGTTTGAGCGTGGCCCATGCAATCCAAACGAGGCGTCCCCGCGTGATCCAAACAAGGAAATCACCGTGCACTGGTCAGCGTAAACCTAGTGGGCGAGGTCGGCTTATCGCGTCCGGCCTAAATTTCTATTTTCGTTTTCACGAAAATGAATTTATGCCTATCTCTCTAGCCGATACAACAGATTTTAACTAGCCAGAACAAATAGATCAACCAACACGATTTGCTCTTTGGCGGGAATAAGAATATTTTTAATGTCAGAATGGGATCAGCCCCCAATAAAAACAGTCGTAGGAAACCATGGTTCCCCACACTAGGCAACTCGCCTGGTGGTTCCCATGGGAATCGATATACACAATTTCTGATAGGATTTGTTATGTAAAGATAACATGTCAAATCTACAAATTTTCATACATCATAATACTAGTATTCTATTGTCAATCAAGAATTTTTTCCACCACCAAAGAGAGCTATCGCGATAAACATAAGGCCGAAAAGAAGCCCGCCAAACGAGCCCACTGAGGCGAAAAGAAAAACAGAAATGAACATGGGATAATTTTGGTCGAGTGTGGGATTGGCTTCAATCTCAGGCCGAGGGAGAAATGAGGGAGGGGGCAATATTTTTGCTCGCTCTACGAACAAGCGAGGTATGTGTGGTTTGCTGCTGCCAGAGCGCCCCTGATACTCTTATAATACAACAGATTGCCGTATGCGGACAAAAGTAGTCCGTCATCGGCAAAAAACTCTGGGCAGTGTTTGCGTACTAAACGCACATGGGCCCAAGTGGACATGTGCGAGGTGTCATTCACCTCCTTCCTCAGAGCTGAGAGATACACGGGTAAAGTCTGGTTATAAGGAATACCCGGTGGGTCGTATACCCGAGCCAGTGGTTCGCCAATTATAATATGCTGGGCAGAAGCCCTATTCCTGATCAAGGTCGCCAGACTAACAATACGCATGGCAACCAGGTCTGGCTCCCAATATGTGTCGCAAAGATCGTTGTGACCTAGTTCGAGGTACACAAGATCGGCGACGGGGATGGCGTTCAACAGGGGGCCGAAATTAGCCACTTTCCCCCCCGACCGCGACAACCACTTAACAATAGAATTTTCAAGCCAGAAATGTCTGTTGACAATGCGTCCTCCGGCCGTACTGGCTCGCCCTTCAACAAAAGAGTCAAGACGATATATGAAGGAATGGCCGATCACCAACATCCGCCGGGTGGCGGAGGTAACGGGACACCCCCCTTCCGCCATGTTTGTTAGACGAACAAGGAATTCTCTCCTCGGACAAACAACAAAAAGGAGGTCAAAACAACGACTTACTGCAATGAGGAAGTGTCCCGAACGTGACCAACGAATGTGAATGAAGGTAGAGTCCGAAATTCGGCAACAGCCCGGGAAAGACAAAAGGGAGTGCGGGTAAACGGAGGTAAATCTGAACAGCCGCCCTCGATAACAGGAAATCTTGAGGACAGAGGGGCAAGTTGCAAGCACATGTATTTCTGCGGGCTCTGATTGGTCAATTTTGGAAAAGTTTGAGCGTGGCCCATGCAATCCAAACGAGGCGTCCCCGCGTGATCCAAACAAGGAAATCACCGTGCACTGGTCAGCGTAAACCTAGTGGGCGAGGTCGGCTTATCGCGTCCGGCCTAAATTTCTATTTTCACTTGAGTCTAGTGGGGAAAGTCGTGTAAAGTGCCTTTCCCAAGGACACAAGATCGGTGGCATGTCAGGACTCGAACCCGGGACCTCTTGATTCCGAGTCGCGCACGCTGCCGTTGCGCCACACGACCCCACAAACACTTACTTTCTGCTCACTTACATCGTACGATTGTTGTACAATAGCAAATTGAGGGCGTTCTTGTGTTAGTCGTGCGTGTGTCGTAAAAATTCATCTTTCTTGCTAGGATTATGGCGAAGTCAGTTTCGTCCTAAGCCGTCGTACGAGTGATTTTGATGCCGTACTGACTGTGACAGATCATAGTGATCTAAGACAGGAACAAGACAAGCTGAATTTTGCAGGACACATGCACGACTATCCAAAGAACGCTCCCAGTTTGCGATCCTACGACGATCGTACGACGATCGTACGACGTATGAGACCTGGCTCTTATGGAAAAGGCTGTCTTAGATCCTTGTCGGCGGTTGATTCTGCCACAGTCTGCTAGAAAAATTCTATGACATGCATCAACAAGCTCGGCAAAAAGCACTCTCTACTTTACTTCCTTTACTTTGTTGAAGATACAACAATGCATGGCACGAGGTAGCCAGTCAGCAATAAGGCAAGTAGCGGCTACCACTGACAGGTACAATATAGCATTAACGTATTACTGTCTACGTAGGTACAGTATCACCTCTCACATCTAAAGAACAGTTGCTACCAACAGAATACAGAATTTGCTTCTTCTCCTCTGCTTTGGAAAGAACAACATGCAAGAGAACTATGTATATATAATATATAAACATGTAATAAAAGATGCAAGATGCATGTGATAAAGTTTGAACTATTTTCCTATTGAAAAACCTGGTCTTACCGATGGCAAACAGCAGCGATACCGCGAACACTGATATGGTAGACCACAGGGCCATGGTGAGAACAACCTTAACGTGGAGCCGCGAAATAATCCAGACGGTCTGTCTTTCGTGCTGAGACGTTATCGAAGTTATAAAGATAAGAATTGGGTCATCGCACTGATAACAATGTGTAAATTATTTGTAGAAGACTTAAAATGAGCCAATTAATGGTGTGAGTGATATGAGTTTCACGTGTGGACCCGTGTGATCTTCTGTATCTGCCTAAACCCACGTGTTTTTGTACGTTCGTTGTCCTAGTCCAGTATCTAGGTCATTAGAGGACATTGACTTTTCGTCATTCAGTCAGCTTTTTTAGATCCGATGAACGGTTACACATTTAAAGTAGTTCATTAACTACCTGTGTCGGAGAGGATTTGTAAATATTGCCCCTCAAATGCAGTGGAAGACGAAAATTCATTTCATCTCTAGTTGTCCATTTTATGACGACATCAGAAAGCAATTATTTAGCACCGTGTCCAAAATGCTCCCTTTTTTCCCGGCCATTCCCTACCACGAAAAAACAATTTTACTACTAAAATCAATGAACCCACATATTATAGAAGAAGTGGGTAAATTCGTGTTCCATTGCCTAAAAAGAAGACGTCAAACCCAGTAAAACTAGTACCTTGTATGTTGTAGACTATAGTATAATGTTAGACGTAGATATAGTCTCACATACCACTGTGTTTTCTTTCTTATGTTGTTTGTAACTGCAATTAGCCCTCGGGCATGTATTTGTAATAAACTTTCTTTCTTATTAAAGAGACAAGGTGGTCTTGAGTTAGGGTTGTTTCCTCAGAATCTGAAGGTTCTGGGTTCAAATCCCTGACAGGCCCTAGTCCTGTGCCATTGGAAAAGGCATTTACACCTATTTCCTCACTTGACTCATATGAGTACACAGTATTTGGGACGAGATTATTGTGAATTTATCGCTGATTCTGTCAATTCTTTTTGTCAATACTCCCAGAATGCAACAGAATTACATGTAGCAGGAAATAGAAGATAGGTAATGAGATAAACTTTCCTGGAACCTTTGATCTCTCTTCCTGTAAGTGCCTTTGACGTGCCCAGGATTTGGAAATAACTGCTGCATTTTCCCTTTTGTTCCCATAATGCAATAGGCGTGCATATAGCAGAGAATTGAAGACAGGAAATAAGATAACCTTTACTGGAATCTTTGACCTAACTTTTTGTCAGTGTCCCTGACAGGTAGAAATAACTACGGAAACACAAGCAAACACACAAACGGACACACCGAAAAAACTACTATGCATGGAGATTAAATACGATATCATCTTATTTGTAATTCTACTGATCTGTTTGATATGTCATTTTTAATAGTATCATTTAATTTTGCATGTCGCTAAGTTAACCTTCAAAAATGTGTGAATTGTCCGTTGAACATTTCCAACACACGTCTGCAGCCTTAAGAGAAGATTTAGTACATTATCTGACTTCGGTACAAAGGAGCCTTCAAACATTGTCTTTCGCAAATAGTTACACAGCAGATTACTACCAAAGTATCAGTGAGATATCGTGTACACTATTAAGATGCTAGAACTACATATCAAAGTGGTAAAGATAGTAGTAAAATACAGGCTATGTTGTTGTAGAATAGAACTAGTCGTTTTCTTGTACATTTTAAACCAAGTAACTACCAGGGTTCCAATATAGGTCTTTCGTCTAGAAAAGATTGAGAGACCGTGGAATTCTTCTTTTCACCTAGATGCAAATTAGCGTGTTTTTTGCACATCTAAATAATACTACATCTAAACAGCACCACATCTAAACGCATTGTTAGCAGTAACACCTTGTGCACAGTACGTCAATAACACCTAGCGTCAGCACATAGTGAATTAGCAACACCTAGCTTTAGCGCAGAGTGAACCAGTATCACCTAGGTTCAGTGTACGGTTAATCAGTAACACCTGCTAGCTTCAGTGTACTACCAGTAACATCATGCTGCAGTGTACAGTGAACCAGCAACACCTAACTTCAGTGTACAGTGAACATGTAACACCCACATGTATAGCCTAGCTTCAGTGTGCAGTGAACCAGTAACACCTAGCTTCAGTGCACAGTGAACCAGTAACACCTAGCTTCAGTGCACAGTGAACCAGTCACACCTAGCTTCAGTTCACAGTGAACCAGTAACACCTAGCTTCAGTGCACAGTGAACCAGTCACACCTAGCTTCAGTTCACAGTGAACCAGTAACACCTAGCTTCAGTGTCACAGTTAACCAGTAACACCTAACGTCAGGGTACAGTGCACCAGTAACACCTAGCTTCATTGTACAGTGAACCAGTAACACCTAGCTTTAGTTCACAGTGAACCAGTAACACCTAGCTTCAGTGCACAGTGTACCAGTAACACCTAGCTTCAGTGTACAGTGAACCAGTAACACCTAGCTTCAATGACAACGAAAGTGTTGTTCGGAGTAATTATTTTTTAGTACAATTCCCAAATAGTTTATTCTAGATAGGGGTTAAACAAGAGGCTGTGAATAAAGAACTTTTCTATTCAAGCATTCATCAAACTCATTAATTATTCATGCAGCACCACTTCTTATCTATGTGAAAACGTGGCCTCAAACTTGTATTATCGTTGTTACATGTATAACCTTTTTTCAATTAAGAATTAGTCAAACGGCAATGGTCAATGAAACTAACGATCTAAGAATACAATGTTCTGTTGAGAATTATAACTACGTATGGTACACGATCTTTCAATAGAATGGCGTTTAACTGGTAAAGACTACCAAAATAATGCCTTAATAAAGCTGAATGTTGACTTCTTTTATATGGATAAAATTATGAGCATCTACGGGTATACGTTTGCATGATTTACGTGTAATCTAATTATGATTTATTTTTGTCTTTATACCTGCAATGAGTAACGTTACTTCTTGTAAGCACGCTAAGTAATTATTTTTTGTTATTTTTTAAAATTTCTCAATTTGTGGACTAGTTTTTGCCTAATGTACTCATTGTGTAACTTTGTACATGTGTGTATCCAGTTTTTCGTCATATCTTCATAAGTATATCTCCATCCAAATATTGATTAAAGAGCGGCTTACAGATATAAGACGATTATAATTTTAGGAACAAATAGAACCTGTGTCATCACTGCTGTTGTTTCTCCCATCAGGGTCCCAGGCTACCCAGAAGTCTTTGCGCTCTGGTCGGAACGCCTGGAGACAACGTCTAATTTGGAAATTTCCCATGATGCAACAGTTCCTTACTTCCTTACCTTGCAAAACATAGAAACCTTAACCTATGACCTACTTTATGTGTCTGTGTGACAGAGGAACATTGCATTTTTTGGTGGGGGGGGGGCACAAAACAAGCCTAGTCCCAATACAGAAATAGCAACATAGAACTCTTCCTTAGGGTTGGAACATATTCCTTTAAACAAAATTATATCTTTGTTCTAAATATTTTGCAATCCAACTGCGAACAGACAAGTCACCCATGGGCTTCTGGAAAATAACACGAGACAGATAGAGGGCGATACTAAGAGTAGTACATTTTTCTGCACACTGGTCAATTTCTTCCCTTATGTTTTGGCCGCACCCAGCTGCCTTTATTATGGTGTAATTATGAAAACCTGCTTTTTGTACATTTTTGTAGTCATGTTTGCAACGAAACGTAAATTGATAAACTGATGCTTCTTGTCCTAAACTCATGATTTTTTGTACTGCAATTTTCTAGTAGCAGTCGTTCTTTAGTTCGAAAAAGTCTTTCTTTAATTCGCTTACTCTCCAAGCAGACGTTTGGGTTTTAGGTTATTTTTGGCGCGTTTTTAGACTTTTTTATCGGGATTTCTTTTTTTGCACTGGAATTTTTCTTTTACTGGGCAAAAAAGAAACCCCGATAAAAAGTTTTAAAACACGCCAAAAATAACCCCCCAAACCCTAGGCTCTGCTTGGAGAGTAGCCCACGCACGCAGTGACGTGACGGAAAGTACACCTGTTTGTTGTTTGTTCCTTTCGGACGATCGCCCTTCACACGTCCGCGCTACATCCGATGTTGTCATGTTTATGTAAGCGTGAAACACAAGTCATGCTTGTTGAAACGTGAGCAAAGCTGACCAGAATAATGAAATGAAATACCTTTATTGTACATTCATGCCACGACGGGCTAGGTACAGGTCAAGACTTAACATACACTTTGCAGACGTATGTAGAAAATTGGAGACAAAAGATGCACTACTTGACTTAGACAGACATAGATAAGGAACATACAAGGATACCATACTAGGCTAAAGTGTTCTAGTTACTGAGCTAATACAGGGTGGTCAACTTCTCGCTTTTTTGTACAATGGAAAATGTGGGAACAGATCATGTTTGTGATACAGGGTTTGTCTAGACGCATCAAAAATATAAATTTATCATTTGCACTTAGGTGTTCAAAGTATGGGAACTTCTCTTTGATATGATGGTTACAGTCCTTTTTCACGGAGTATATACTTATTATGAATATTATAACCAGGCATCAATATAGGTATCAAAATTCATTGATAGGAATTTCTAATCTAAAAGGTATAATTAAGTCTGGTATTTTCCATGACCCCTACAGAAATATCTGTGAATGATGTACTTTTAATTTGTCATCCCCTCCTTAATTACACACACTACCTTGATTGATAAGTTTTATTGAGTTGTTTCGTCCCAAATGTATCTTCCATTATTGAGCTCTGCCTGTCAATATGCCTGTTGGTGTAGGGACTAAATTTAAACACTTTGACTCGGAATTGCCAAATCAAAAGAAAAATTAACAACATTTTGTACATAGGTGGCGCTTCAATACAGCTTCAACCAAAAAGGTAACGACGCTACTGTAGTGCAGATCAAGTTCAACAGGCGGCGCTACTTGCGCATACAAATACATATACTTGTTCATGCAAATGCCCATTTCATGCATTTCGTCAAGAATTTTATGGCAAATACAAATGCATTTGCGTAAAGAACATTTCCACTACATTTTAGTAACCATCTATTTTTTTTTTATTCTTCCAACATGTAACCACCAGACGTGGTGACGGCACACTCAAGTTTTTTCAACTTATATTAATGCCGCCACCAACACAGGGACAGTACAATACTCATTTACACCTGAGCGAAGTGAAGAAAGTCGTGTAAACTGCCTTTCCCAAGGGCACAAGATCGGTGGCATGTCAGGACTCGAACCCGGGACCTTTAGGTCCCGAGTCGCGTACTCTGCCGCTGCGCCACACGACCCCCACAACCATCTATTCGGTGCAAATAGGAAAGTTAATCTTTCCACCCCAACCTTGCAATGCCAACTTTGATCAATTTGTGTTATCGATGTGTTATACATAGCCTTATACATTATGACCATATCCAATTACGGAATGACATAGCGTCGTCGTTGTAAGCGTTGTGGACGTTTCTATTAGCCTGGAAGACATCTAATCGATGAAAGAAACTCATTAATTTCACACTATTCTGACCATTGCTTGTTTTCTCATTATCTGTATTGAACTGTCCTATCCCTATTGTATCTTCAGTCGTATTGAAGTCGATATTCTGACGGAACCCATTTAGACCTGTCAGTGCGTTTGTTCCTGTACTAACAACCTGTCAACGACCATTCATCATGTGGCATTTTGTCTGTATAAATGTCAAATTATTTTTCAGTATTTTCTTTTGAAACGTGACCATCTTTCTGCAAACTCTATTGTCAATGGCCTTCGTCCTGTCCACCATATTGGGTGTCAATAAAATGTGTTGTAAATTCAGCTAAAATTTCACAGTAGATTCTGTATAGTAGTGCCCTGAACTGTGCGTTAGTGGTAAGAGCTTCACGTCTAAGTGCAGTGACGCTTTCTTCTTCTTCTTTCTACGCTTTGAAGCGTAGAAAGAAGAAGCTATGTTCCACACCTGGTCCACATTCCTGACACTGCCGAGGTTACAGTTTTGGTTAAAGACAGATGTAAATGTTAATGAACATAACTCTCAACTGAACTAACGTTTTAATAACTCACCTAACGATATCCTGGTCACACAAGTCAGAATGGCTCCAAGCAAGATTCAAGACTCAAGATCACTTTATTGAACATTGCAGTGTATCACTGAATTGCGTCTAATTTACACAATTTAAATACAATTCAATACATACAAACAGTATTTTACATAATAAAACCCATTGACAATTTAAAAAGACGGTAGTTAAAATGGCGATGGTTAAAAAGACACTGCACTTCTAAGGGATATAGGTTGTAATAAATATACATCTGTTCGAATAAGAAGTACAATGAAAGTACAGTAAAAGTAGCAACAGGACTCGTAATGACATTTTAGTAGTTAACAAACGGTGAAAGTTACTATTTCCCTAGTTCCTTTCCGGTATTATCAACGCCGCGAACATCTAAGATCTTGTAAAACCCAGACCAAGATAACATCCCATTTCCCTTTTTGCGACAGTCACTTCCTCCTGTGGCCTCGTAGTATGGTTGTCAATGACGAGATTATGTTAAGATTAAAGACCAGGTCTGAACGGTAATAATCAACCCTCAACGAGCGAGGGCCGATTTATTTAGTCCAGCCAAAGGTATGTGACACTTGTCACACTTTTTTTGACCAAGACGCTTCTTCTTTATTTATTTGTTAGGCTTACAAAGAAGCCAGGGTGTCCCAACTAGTCAAGGACTATTACTAAGGGACACCCTGTGGGAAAAATGGAAATTATTAGACATACATATAATGCATATTACAAACCCCTTGTCCTGCGGGGCCCATATATATATGGGTTGCACATACAGTACCATCTATATAGTGCCCTGTATATGTGCGATTTGGGGGTGTTTCTCGTGCAACGCATCACACCGCAGCGAAACGCAACGAATGCGGAAGTAACTACGCCGCCGCAGGGCAAAAAAAGTCAAGGGTCTGTGACCTGATTAAGACATGAAATTATTTGAAAATATTGTGTAAAAATTGCCAGCAGGACAAGGGTTACAATTTACAAAATACATGTTTAGTGAAATATAACTGTTACAACGTATGTACAATGATCCAATAATATACATACATTCTAAAAATACAATAATAGAGTCCTGGTATATACATGGTTGCCGAGGTAAAAAAAAAGGCAATATGTGTTATTATGCATATGTTTCTAGCAGGATATAAACAAACCTTTCATATGATAATCTATTGGATTCCAGGTTTGACTTTCTATCTTTTTAATGTGAGCATATTTCTGATTGACAAAATGCTCACCAACAATTTACTTGCCAAACAAAAGCCTACAAGAGTATATTTACAACATGCATGCACTTGTATAGCAATATGAATGCATTATGATCAAGGCTGTTTAAAGCTGTCAAACCAAGAAAGGACATTCCTATATTCTACGTAGGCAGTCAGAGTACAAAATATCAAAATATGTTACATCTTTTGCTAGGAGTGTAGAAGAAATTTGGTGTAAAACTCTATGTATATGTTTCATTATCCATTGTTATGTTACTCCTGTTATATGTGATAAAATATTCAAACTTCGAAGGAAGTTGACATCCAAGCAAATACATCTGTTGACCATAGCATGGTTTCTTCGTTTCCACTTCATTCTCATTCATGAAGAAGTGAAGCGTACGGCTGACAAGACAAAAAGAAGCAGTTTAGTGCATATGAACAGAACAAAGTGCAGCATAGAAGTATATATGTTCGTTTCAGATACTATTGATATATATATGTTAGACTAGATGTGACACAGGTGGCATCCAAGCAAGTGTGGATCTATCGAAAAGAAGGTAATCACGTCGAAGCGTCATCTCCTGTACCAATGGAAGGAAAAATGCATAATACTGTATGTCAATAAAGCGACTCACAGATATATTTCAACAGACTGTTACCTTGTGTGCTTGAATGATCCTGTCCAGGTTGGTTTTCAGTTGTGGGAAGGTCGGTCTGTCTTCTGGCAGAATCGTCCAGCAGTCTTCCATCAAGGCGAAGCTGTGCATGAATATTTAGATAAAGAAGAAGTTATTCATGTTTTGGTAGCTACTTTCCTAATTCTTTTTCAATAACCAGTGATACAAGTGGTAGAATTTTGAGATGTTGCTATCTCTAAAGGCATACTTACAGTTCATCCGGGCAGTACAGCGGCTTCTCCAGCCGGCCGCCATCTTTGATCATGTTCATCATCTGTTTACCCTTCATCCCCCCGTATGGCAGATGTCCTACACGGTAGATGTAATGAGTTAAATCCAAATCCAACACAAATACAAATGTGCATATTGATAACAACAAAAGTGACGAAACATGGGGAGAAGCTGTTTGGATAGGGACCTAGAGAAAGGCTTGGACATCTTCCATCTTTCAAGTTACATACTTGTTGTGTGGCAAAGTTGAAATATATAAATGAAAAAAGACACTACCGAATCTACAAATTATTAACATCATCATTTCGGACTAGTAACTCTTTGTCTACAGGTGTTGCTGTCTTCCATACATAATTGATTTTCTTCCACTAATTCCAAACAAATATAAAGATATTATATTGATATTAGAAATTTAAATATGCTTACCCATACTCATAATCTCCCACAAAAGAACACCAAACGACCAGCTACAGAACAGAAAACAAGTATAAAAAAACTTAAACAAAAATACCATACGTGCACACTCACACACACGTATAAATTATGAAATTTCCAAGCATTATTGCATATAGTTTGTTGAAAGTGATACTATTTTGTATATGTTTTAAGATAATATCTCTAAAATTACTGTCACTATAGTAACGCACAACAATAGGTGTAAATCAGTATCATTTCTAGTACATTCCAAAAGCTGAGAGGAAGTTATTGAAAATGGTAAAATTATCCTCATACTCACACGTCACTCTGAGTTGTGTAAACGTTGTAGAACAGTGACTCATAGGCCATCCACCGCAACGGGAGCTTGGTCTGAGATAATATAAGAATACCAGCTGTAATCCAATCATCACATAAAGCTGTAGAACACTAGAACTTATGTCTAATTAAAGATTGTAACACTTGAAGAATTATTCACAGCCCTTACCTTTGTAGTCTTTACGTACTCTTCACTTTCATAGATGTCCCTGGACAGTCCAAAATCAGACACCTTGGCCACCAGGTTCTTTCCAAGTAGGATGTTCCTTGCTGCAAGGTCACGGTGAACACACTGTGGGGAGAAATTTGTAAAGTTTGGTATAATCACATAATGTGTGACAATATCAATCATTTTTGTAATCAAATCCATACATGGAAGGTACGATAACTTCCAAGTGACATAGTATGAGTGTTTTTATCGGAACATTGAGACGGCACACTCAAGATATCAAATTAATTCCATGCCGCTACAGACATAGAAAACAAATATTGTAACATAAAACATAGAACACGAAGAGCAACAATGTAACTTAATAGTTAAAATATAAACAAATAATTAAAGGTTTACAACCCACTCCAGGACTGTTATGAAATAAATATTAATAAATATAACATATTCTTTTTTTGTAATATATAAATACACTAGTGCACTATGAGGGTTTGGATACGTTACCTGCACGGCTGCAAGGTGGCTCATTCCAGCGGCTACATCGATGCCAAACTGGATGAGCTGTTCCAGGTCCATAACTGGAAGAGGCTGGTTTTGGTTCTCCGAGTTGTTTCTCATGGCCTCAACCGAGTTGGTCTTCAGCCAGTCTTTCAGGCAGCCGTTAGGGGCGTACTCAACCACTACCATGAAAGGCCCTAAAATATGGATGGAAATTTTGATTTATCAGAAGACCATAGATATATTTTGATCGAGTATTTATGTCTGTATTAGGCAACAGCTAATAGCTATTACCAACTACAGACGATATAATGAGACTTTGATTGAAGTGAAACTAAGTATGATACATAACTTACTAGTATCTTAAGTAGAAATAACTGGTAGTTGCTGTGTTTCTCTTATTTGTTCGATAAATTTCGAATTAGAACTTTATGTTAGCACATGGTTTCATAACACTCTTCAATACATTCTGCACTCATTGTCCTTGTAAGTTAGCAATTGCAAGACATTGCATACCGATCATGAGCATCCTCAATAAAGTACTGTAGTACACATGTAATACGTACCTCCTTTTGTGCACGCTCCAACCAGGGAGATGATGTTGTCATGACGACCAACAGTCACCAGGATCTCCAGTTCTCCCAGCAGGTCTTTCTTGTTACCATCAGATGCAGAGTCTGTGAGATTCAGACATTATAGTCTGTAAAAAAACCATGGTATCTACAACATATCAGGTCGCTACATACTTTTAGATAGATATCGATATTATTGACTGTACAAAATGTTCAAAACCAAAAACAATGATCCTGTAGGCAAGAAAGTGTATGTGAGTGAATCAGATGTTAGTTTCCACTTAACAAATTATTTGACTGGACCAGAAGGCATTGTAAAGATCGGTTGATCTCATTTACCTCTTAAAGTCTTGACAGCCACAGTGGTTGTCACTCCTCGGTTACGGACTTCTCCGAGGCGAACTTCCCCGAACTGTCCCCTACCGATCCGCCTGCTCAGGTTCAGACTGGACCGAGGGATTTCCCAAAAGTTCAGGGTCGAAATCGGTGAATTCGACGAAACCTGTAACGACAGAATAAACGTTGCAGCGTATGTGGAGGCAGGGGTGTAAATGAAAACAGGAAAACAAGCAATGAAACAACAACAAAAAAGCAAACCTGTGGTACTTCTGAACCGTTTAGTTCCTGTAGCACAGCTTTAAGTCTCGCCCTTGGTCCAACCATAGGAACAAGGTCCTTCATCATTGCGTCATCAAGATGGCGCAGTGCCTTTCCGTCTACGTCGTTCTCTGTAAACCAAACATACACAGAGGTCAATATTGGCAGATTCACCAAAATTGCATAAATATCCGGTCAGCAGCTCTCATAAGGATGTCAATCTCTTACGACGTGATATACGTAATTATGACATTACCAAACAAGAAATACTTCTATAAATTCTGAGTTTTATATTTTGTTTTACTTGTCAATTTGGAGACATATAGCGGATATCGTAACATTGCTACCCATACCCCTAAATGCCCTTGCACACTCTTGGAGGTCATTGTCGATTAGAAACCCCTGTACGTCTTCAACTGTGATGAGGTTTGCTAGTCCTGGTACCTGAGGAGAACATGTGTAATTCAGTACAGAACGGGTTATGAACATAGATATGCATCTCTATTGATGGGTGAAAAAGTAGCTAGGCTGAGTAAAAAAATAGATCTTAACGGCAAGTGCAATTGAAATCACACAGCTATAATATCCTAGGACGGGAAATTCTTACACATGCATCCCTGCCATTTTCTGGATCAAATGCTTCGTTAGTAGCACCACCTGTCACCGGCTGATCAACGATGTCTTTCAGTGGTACGTCTCTTTGTTTGGGAACGTTCTTATTCATTCTTCTGAAAATAAAAGTTATTTGTCAACATGTATTGCTTTTCTGTTACTACATTTGGCCCACCGGCGATATATTTTAATTCATAGAAAAAAAAACAGATAGACTAATCATATAAAGGAAATGTTAGAGTACACTAAATTCATTTTCAATAATTTACTGTTTTGGTGTATGGCAAAGATCAAATCTGATTTTTTTGTAGTACTTCACAGCCGTGGGGAGTATGCATTGCAGTAGAGAAAAGTTAACATAGTGATAATTCCAATAGGTACGGTTGAGCTACGTTAACCTCAATGCAAAATTGTCGAGTTCTTGTAGTATGTCAGATCTACGAACATTCAGACGTATTTTACAGCGTGTACCTGCAGTAGAAAACGACAGCTCCAAGTGCACCAATGGCAAAAACAGCTGCCACAACACCCAAGATGATCCCTATAACTGGTACACCAGCTACCTTTTGTTCTGGAATACGATACAGAACATAGTTGAGAATATGCAGGGTTGGTGCTTAAGAGATAATATCAGAAAATTTAATGCTATACTCTGAGGTAGGCATATTTCTATATTAATCATTTGGCTAGGTCCTAGGATTTAGATAAAGAGGCAGGGGTCTAACGGCTGACCTGTACACCATGTACCATTCCCCTGGTAACCTGGATTACAGGAACAGTCAAAGGATCCTTCCATGTTGGAGCAGGTTGCGTGGATGTGGCAGTCATCAGCATTGGTATAGCATTCATCTACATCTGTAAAGTAGGAGATATATTTCAACGAATTATTATGAGCTAAATAATTTCTATATCAGTACTGCTAAATTTAATGACTATCTACTTAATATATGATCTTGACTCCATAATGCAAAGAGTAACAAAGCATTAGTGTATGCATAAAAAAATTTAGTGATATTCTATGTACCTGAACACGTAACTCCATCCCCAATGTATCCTGTATTACAGGTACAGTTGTAAGACCCGTCAGTGTTGGTACATGTAGCCTGGGTGTCACAGTTGTCGGTACCGGCAGTGCACTCATCTATGTCAGACTCTGTAAAAAAAAGCTTAGATGATAGCACAAATCATCTTATGAACTTAATCCTAAGATAGATGTTTCTATCCAGTGTGCTGTGGAACGTTATGTAGATTGAATGGTTTGTAACTTTCTTCTTTCTGTTGACATCGTTTCAATTTGTGCTGATATATACCTTTCTGCTACTAAAAGTTGTAACCACACTTATCATCGTCGTCAAATTTTCGAAGATAGATGTTGAGATCGACGGAACGTCTAGGAAACGTAGCCTGGAACCATTAAAGCCCAAAGTCATCCTGAAAGAGGTAACATCATCGCAGAAATGTAACAACGAACGAACAAAGGAAAGAAAAGGAAAGAAACAGCAAAATATTTACGCAAATTGTTTTAACGTACAAGATAAATCATTATATGCAATCAACAAGTCTTTGAATTCAATTCTTGCCGTTGGTCTTCTACTGGCGCTCTTAGAATTAAAAAAAAAACCTTAATAGTATACACACATACACAACTTAATAGCAACTAGAAAGGCCAATATTTGCTTTGGAGCAAATACAGCGATGGGTTCACCACATTTTACCACATGGCAGGGAAAGAATGAGAAACACAAGGGAAAACAATGATTTACATTGATATAACTATAATATGAAGTAACATACAACTAAAACAACAGTTGGATAGCTATTCCCTAATTTATTGGTTAGGATTTTTAATTGCATAATGCAAACTGTTGATTTTCAAAATAAAATAAAAAACGTTCATGCCCCGCATTCCAATGCTGGAGCAGAAAAGCTTGAAATACCTACCAAAACACTTGAATAAAGACATACTGTCAGTATGGAAATGCTCTGTGCAGGTGTTAATCAAGTTAAATCCCAACAGCCAATCAGCAAGAAATGCTCTGTGCAGGTGGAAATGCTCTGTGCGGGTGTTAATCAAGTTAAATCCCAACAGCCAATCAGCAAGAAGTATAGAGGAAAGCTGCATGCCTATTGGTTGATGCCCTGCATTCCATTGTGATGACTCATGCCCAGACGTGATAAACACGGCACACTAACACAGTATTACATTTGCTATAACACAGCCAAAAAACTCAAATAAAACCATTCTAAAAGCCTGTGTCACAAAAATTTAAAAAACGCCTAGGGGTATTTGCCCACTGTACCTCCATACCAAATTTCAGGACCTTAGGCCCTAAAATGAAGAAGCTGAATCCATTTAAAGATATGGCAGGAGGAGGAGGAGGAGAAGGAGGAGAAGAAACATCAGAAAAAGCAATATGGGTTCACCACCACTTCGTGGTGTGGTGAACCCATAAAAATATCCAGTGTACCGGGGTTCGAACTCGTAATGTCTGGACTTGCAGCCCTGCGCGTTACCAACCGAGCTATCTGGACACGTTTCCATTTCTCTCTGCATTGTATGTCATATAAAGTGAACAACATGGCGGTAACGATCGCTTCAAGTACTAGTAAGGGACTTTCTAGGAGATACACTCTACAATTTTGGTGATTCTTCAGAAATCGATAACAGAATATATAATACTAGTCGGTGAAGATTGTGGAAAATTGTTGATACCGTGGCGCGCGCGCGTGCGCCGACGATACACATTACGTACCGTTGTTTACAGTACTCGCGGGGCGCAGGTCATTGACCTCCCGCTTGCGTTGTTCCAACAGAGAAGAGCAAAATATCTGCCAGTTTTGCATCAGATTTTCAGTGTTTGTTAAAATCATATACAGGCATCCATGCAGCTATAATTCTTCCAACTAGTTCGTAGTTAGGTGAAATGCTTATAGGAATCACACGAATCGGTATCCAATATCAGAGTATCATGGCCCACGGCCGAGACCGCGTGGACCAGCTGCGCTGGTACGTGAAAATGGTAGTAAATAAATTAATTAGCCAACAGCCAATCAACAGCCACATCTGCAAACATGACCACACCTGCTTGTATGCCCATATTTGGGCCTTCCCCCGAATTCCTTTCTTATTACGTCACGCGCGTACGCCCCCACAGTACTTTCCTATGGGGACCACTAAAAAGCAAATAAAACAATTGTAAAAGCTTGTATCAAAAAAATTTAAAAAACGCCTAAGGGTATTTACCCGCTCTACCTCTATACGAAATTACAGGTAATTTCGCCCAAAAATGAAGGAGTTGAATCAATTTAAAGAAGTGGCAGGAGGAGGAGGAGAAGGAGGAAAAGAAACATCAGAAAAAGCAATATGGGTTCACCACCACTTCGTGGTGTGGTGAACCCATAATAAAGAAATCATCCTATGTCATTGCCAGGCCCTGCAAATTTGGACTGTAAATTAAGCACCTGTATGAGTATAGTTGGTATAACCACTTGTCGGTGTTCAGCTGGTTGTTTTAAAGACATAGTTCTCAGTATCTTAGTTCTGAAACCTAACATCGTAGCGATTTGATAGAAGATTTGTTCTTTATATTCGGTAAAATAAGTTCTCCTCTTTTCCTTTAATTTGTAACGACCTGTCCTATACCTGTACCTGTATTACAGTTGTCTCCCGCCCAACCTGTCTCACAGGTACAGGTGTAAGAGTTGGCGCCATCCACACACGTCCCGTGGATACATGGGCTGGACGCGCACTGATTGACATTGATGTCTGAAATACAAGACAAAGGAGTATTGTGTTGACAACATTGATACATTTACTACCTAATCTATCTAATTCTAATTGACATAAGAGTGCGTCGGCATTGAGACTCCCAGTTGGCACATTTAGGCATATTCTGATAAAATGTTTTATGGCGTTTAGAGAGGCCTCTAAGTGCAAAGGGTACCCCCTAACTCAGCCCGTGCTGCAAGATTACAAGCTGTTTTAGGTACGTTGAGAGATTGTTTGTAGAATTTTAAATGAACAGCTTCGCTTGCACAAGAGTTTGAAGTTTTGAAAGACCCCCAAATTTCTGATCCATAGAGCAAGATAGGTTTCACACAAGAGTCGAAAAGCTTGTTTTTAACGGACAATGGGGCTTCGGCTTTGTCAATGTAAGTGCAGATACCTAATTAATCAAGTTGTCCTCTCAAGAAACATCTAAAATGTCTCAAAAGGTGAAAGGTGATTATAAAAAATATCAGCTAACATGACATAGCAAATTTTAGATTAGTTGGACTGTTTGAACTGATAGTATAAGAAGACGGTCAAATCTCACCCCTACAGGTGTGTCCATCGGTGCCCAGACTGTACCCATCATTACAGGAACAGGAGTAACTTCCGACAGTGTTGGAGCAGACTTGAGCACAGGGTCCACGGCCGCCATAGGTGGAACACTCATTGATATCTTTGAATCATTGAAATATTAGAATAATCATATTTGTTAAATAGTAAACAAATATATACAGAATACCAATATCATGAGGTCATCAATATATATACAGATTATAATAGGAAAACATATCGACTTTGAAAACATCGCATTCTTGTGAACTCTCTGATAGGCATAGACCGACCACGTGTTGTGATTTTTGTTCCGATGAACATTACATCAAAATGTGCACAAGAGCACAATAGAAACAGGATAATTTCATATCGAGGAAACATCGGCATGCCACAAAGTGATGATAAACTGTACATCTCTCACCCGTGTCACAATTGTCTCCTTCCCAGCCTGATTCACATGGACAGGAAAAGCCGTTCACCTGGCTCGTACAGGAGCAATAAATACAGGTACAAGGGTTGGGGAAACAGAACTCTGCAAGGTAATAAATGGACGCGCCAGAGTTATCATGACGTACTCCTCATAGCCGATCACATAGCTAACATGTAAATGATATAATCTCCAGTAATTCGCCAATCTGCAAGTGAAATGTACGTCGTAAGAGTTATAAGTTGTTCAATATCCGTATGTCACTCCGTTCTGTTTGCCTGCAACAAATATCTCTCAATAAACGCCATTTCAATGTCCAGGCATGACTTAAGTTTGACAATGGGAAGTGTGCTTATCATTATTATTAACTCATCTTACCGCTCCGTTGGTAGTGATCAAATCTTGGGTTGGAATCCAGTGCTTGTCCGGCTGTGTTCTGGTTGTCTCCACTCAACAGACATCTCGCCGACCCACTGTCCAGGTCAAAGGACAGACAGGACCCAACTGAGAGGATCTCTTCTCCCAGCAGACACCGCAGTGCGCATGTCCGGGGACTCACAGTCGCTGGGGTGACAAAAACGTCGTTGTGACCGCCTAGGACCTGGTCGGCGTGTTCAGAGAAGAAACCGGCTATATCTGTAAACCATAGGCGTTTGAATTCGTAAATTGAAATGAGGAGAAACTATTGCTGTCTGGAAATAAATGATAGAGAGAATGAAATAATATGAATTTTGATATATTTTGATACGATTGTCTTATTTAGCAAAACGAATCCACGTATTTCTTGTGCATAACTATCAATAAGTATCCTACTGACGAATAAAGGAGGATCTACCATAATGCTCGAAACAACAACCGTAGTTTCATGCTAAACGTGTAAACGTGTATACGTTTAGTTAAGTTGCAATGAACGTATATTTGATGTCAAAATTTTTCTCATAATTAGTCTCTCACCCTTTGATCAGTCTCTCATAATCAGTCTCTCACCTTTCATCTCGTAATGGTCGAAATAACTGTTAAAAGTAAGTGTCAGCCCAGCTGTGACTTTGTTGTCCCTACTCAGCTGACATCCGGTACGTGGCTTGAAGTAGTCAAACGACAAACACTCCCCCTCCTGTACAGCAGTGGTTCCTTCCAGACACCTCTGGGCACATTCTTCAGGGGTGATACCGTCGATCAGCTCGTCATTATGGCCAGGCAAGGCTTTGTTCGGATTGTATTCAAACAGGTCTGTGAAATCTGAAAGCATTTAGTATTAGTAGTCTATTGGTATTACCAGTATCCCTGCAGTTAATGCTCAACAATGATACATCTTTGTAATAAATAATACACTATACTAAAGTCTGCACTATGTGTGTCTTCATATTTTGTGTGTTTTGTGTACAAGCATTGTTAATACTTGTACGGTAACATGTTGAAAGGTGTGTAATAAATGATATTATTGTGATTTTTCCCATTCGGGCACCCCTATCAAGCTCTCTGACTTTTCTTTTCATCATGAATAAAAAATGATCGTACGTCCTACAACCTCACTCCCGCCGCAGTACGATAGCAAAACACTGAAAGAATAGGCAGTGAAAAGCTATGTGTAGAACTTTGTGTATCTCTGCATTGACATTCTACTTGTACAGCACGTTCGTAATTGATTTCTGGCAACATACATTTAGGTATAAAAAGTACGTGCGTATAATTCTGTATCAAATACGCTCTTCACTCACCTGCTGAAATCTCTGTGAATGCAGTAATGATCAACAACATGAAAACTGCTCCTCTTCGGCATCGGTGAGCTTTGATTTCGTTTAATCCATAGGACCTTCCCATGGTGATTTCAGGAGCCAAGATTACATCTATCCGCCGAAAAATACCATGGACTAACACGGAGGAAGTTTTGTTGCGCTGTTCCGCTAACTTTGGACTAACTTCCTGTTGTAGTCCGTGTAGTGCGCGTGCGCTTCGACACAGAGCAAACAGTGACGACGTGAACTTCGTCAAACATTGACACAACCACCCACTTTGACAGGTATAAGCACCATGGGCTCCAGTACGCCATATGTGGAGAGGGTGGGAAATATGAAAAAAAGAAAACAAAATAGAGTCTCCATATTTTGAGTAGCTTGGCCTATCAAAACTAACCAAACAATACTATGTTAACCTCAATATGAAGAAATCTTGCAGACAAAAATGATTTAAAAAAATAAGACATGCAGACATGATCTAAGTCATTCCGATAGTTTTATTCAGTATCATAGAATTGTCAAAATTGGTTGCCATCTCTATTAGACTATTTGGTCAATTTCTACTCTTCCCAGAGACTGGTAGAGGCTAGTTTATCCCATGAGAGGGACCTTGGTGTAGATCTGTGCCGGACCCTGGGTGGACGGCAGGTTGACTTGCTGGATCCAGCTCGGGAATACATTCCCCTTAAAACCAACCATCGCAAAATTACCTGCAATAACAGAGGAAACATAATAATATTTATAATCGATAAAAATTTAGCAATATGTAACCAATAATGATTTGAAATTAATACTGTTTGACAGCATGTTGTATTTCAATGATGTATTCTGTTGGCCACAGAGCAATTCAGGCACCCAGTAATGTTGCCTGCGAGTGTGGTGTCAGAGTGTATTGTGTATATATGCATGAGCTCTAAATAAACCATTTTACTACTACTTCAAAAGACTTTTGACAAATGCAGCAGAATTATCAACTGCTTTGGGGGAGCTTTCGAGACGCACTTTGTCGTCTTGGAGTCTTCTTGTCATGTGACTTGATGTTGATTATCACGTGACTAGAGGCAACATACCTTTGCCAGCACGTCGGCAGAACGTACTGCGCCTGCGCAGAACCCTGTATTTTCACGGTTTTCGGTGGATTTTTGGTCAACGTTGCATCAAAATTTTGCCTGTTGCAGGAGATATCTTTTCCGACATAACATTTGAAAACTACAGACGGAGTGTTAACCTTATATGCGCGAATACAACCTTATATGAGACGTTCTACCGAAGTGCTATGAACAATGCATTACGGGTTTCACGCAGGTGCAGTACGTTCTGCCGACGTGCTCCTTTGCCAAATATCATTAGTGTGTGACTCTTCGGTGACTGTTAGCCAATAAAATAGCACTGAGGATGGGCTGGCAATGAAAAATTGCAGAAACACTGTCTGCCACAAGGACAAGCAAAAACACGGCATCATTCTCATGACTACCCATACACAGTCTGACTGATTTTTTTCTTTGTCTTTTATTTATTTTTTATTTGATTTTATTTGATTTATTAAAATTGCAACAGTGCAATACCCATGGGACACAGGCTGTCGCTGGTGTTGTGTCCCGCACATAGAAACAAATACTGGACAGACAATACTCATTTTCACTTGAGTTTAGTACGCTGCCGTTGCGCCACACGACCCCATGTTTGCCTTCACTGTGTTTATTCATCTTCTTCTCTAAACAATTTAAGTTCATGACCCGGACCAAACATCTGTCACCATGGCAACTAATACTGTAGCAGACACCCTATGGTGTTGGGTTACATTTTGTAGCTGAACAGAACTGTGGGGTGCTGCTCACCACTTGTATTATGTATGTATTATATATGAATGTGTTTGATTAACAACAAACAGAGCAGTAGTTTGCCAGACTAAGCAATGTGAAGGTAAACATTATACATTTGTTTTGGAAATGTTACATTTCTAGCTTAGTATTCACCTTATATTTCACGTTTAAACGAAACATGTATGTTCTAGCATTGTTAGCACACCTTTGTCGTCCGTGGCGACGGGCTCAGCTGCACCGATCTCCCGCAGGGCCACCAGACACTCCCGGGCAAACCTGCTGGACCTGTCCCGCACGGTCACCACTACTATGGAACTGTAGGGCCACCAGACACCATCGGTACGAAATCATGTTTACCGAAGGAAAACATATTGTTTTTGCTACGTTTCCTCCTCTTCTTCTTCCCCAAACAGTGACCTCTGACCTGACTGAACCAGACAGTCTCTCACCATGGTAACTGGTGTTGGGCTACATAATGTTGCAATTTATAGTAGGAGGGATCATGGATGTAGAATTGGCAATTCTACCTCCATGGAGGGATATAGACTCCTGTCACCATATATGTGAATGTGTTCGCTTTGCAAATGTTAGTTTTCTATTTTTTATTGTGTTCAACCACAATTTTAATTAAAGCAACTGGATATTTGTTTTGAAAACTGCCAGACGTTTCAAGTAGTATCCACTACGTTTCGTCAGTGACTGTAACTTTTTGGACAACAAAGGTTCAAAGTTAAAGTTTCAAAACCTACCCAGCTGCTTGTAACAATTTTATAGATTTCATCGGCGTGTCCTATATAATGTTCCCTATATGACGTAATGTACTTAGGCCACACCAATTTAATTTGTTGGTTCTCGGATTTTTTTACGAAAACATATGAAGCGACAGGGCGAAAAAAAAAATAAAAACAGGCCTAGGCATCCTATTATAGCCCCAAATGCTACGATAGGGGCCATGAAATAAGCATAAAAGGCTGGGTTAACATTTAAACAATAAATTTTGAGCTTTTAATCAAACAACTGCATTGATAGATGGAACAACTGTAGCAACTAGGAAGAAAAGGACTTTCCTCAACTGATGGGGCCAAAATATGAGTATGTTTTAGTTGATCAGAACTAGAATTTTTTGGCAAACCATAAACAGAAATGAAGAGGCGAATCCGAGAACCAACAAATTAAATTGGTGTGGCCTTACTTGTGGGGAATGTCGTTGCGTATGAAGCTGGCCATCCTGAGGTCGATGTCTGTGTTAGAACTGTGAGTGTTGAAGGTGGCCCGGTGGGTGACTGTTCCCGACACTGCGTCAACACCCAGGACTAAGTACCCTCGGACGGTGTGATCGTACCGGGCCCCATCTATCTGTGAGGAGAAATGGCAGTCATTGAAGTTCTCTTAATTAATATTCACAACAGTTTGTAGTCATATTAGTCAAGATAACGATAACAGACGGTCATCGAAACATTGGGTTGTGTTCAACAAATTTGAAATGGTTGTGAATGAAAGAACTATTCAATTTCTCAGTAATATGGTGAAATTATTTATGGAGGAAATTGTGTCTATGTCTGTACTCAACTGTGTTGTATTTTAGCACAGGATATTTAGACAAGGTACAACGCAATCAGTTGCTTTAATGTGTAACTTCTAAGACGGTTTTCTAGCTGGTGCTGTACCTGTATGTACGGGCTATGGCTGTTGCTGTACCTGTATGTACGGATGGCAGGTGCTGTACCTGTATGTACAGGTTATGGCTGGTGTTGTACCTGTATGTACGGATGGCAGGTGCTGTACCTGTATGAACAGGTTATGGCAGGTGCTGTACCTGTATGTACGGATGGCAGGTGCTGTACCTGTATGTACGGGTTATGGAAGGTGCTGTACCTGTATGTACAGGTTATGGCTGGTGCTGTACCTGTATGTACGGGCGATGGCAGGTGCTATACCTGTATGTACAGGTTATGGCAGGTGCTGTACCTGTATGTACGGGCGATGGCAGGTGCTGTGCCTGTATGTTTATGGCAGGTGCTGTACCTGTATGTACAGGTTATGCAGGTGTTGTGCCTGTAAATACAGGTTATGACAAGTACTGTACCTGTATGTACGGGTTATGACAGGTGCTGTACCTGTATGTACGGGTTATGACAGGTGATGTACCTGTATGTACAGGTTATGGAAGGGGCTGTACCTGTATGTACGGGTTATGACAGTTGCTGTACCTGTATGTACTGGTTATGGCAGGTGCTGTACCTGTATGTACGGGTTATGACAGGTGCTGTACCTGTATGTACGGATGGCAGGTGCTGTACCTGTAAGTACGGACTATGGCATGTGCTATACCTGTATGTACGGGCTATGGCATGTGCTATACCTGTATGTACAGGTTATGGCAGGTGCTGTACCTGTATGTACGGACTATGGCATGTGCTATACCTGTATGTACGGGCTATGGCAGGTGCTGTACCTGTATGTAAGGGCTATGGCAGGCGGTGTGCCTGTATGTACTGGAAGATGGCAGATGCTGTACCTGTATGTAAGGGCGATGGCCGGGGCCGTACCTGTATGTACTGACTATGCAGGTGCTGTACCTGTATGTACAGGTTATTGCAGGTGCTGTACCTGTATGTACGGGCTATGGCAGGTGCTTTCACCTTTATGTACAGGTAATGGCAGGTGCTGTACCTGTATGTACATGTTATGGCAGGTGCTGTACCTATATGTACGGGCGATGGCAGGTGCTGTACCTGTATGTACCGGATATGACAGGTGATGTACCTGTATGTACAGGTTATGGCAGGTGCTGTACCTGTATGTACGGCCTATGGCAGGTGCTGTACCTTTATGTACAGGTTATGGCAGGTGCTGTACCTGTATGTACATGTTATGGCAGGTGCTGTACCTATATGTACGGGCGATGGCAGGTGCTGTACCTGTATGTACCGGTTATGACAGGTGATGTACCTGTATGTACAGGTTATGGCAGGTGCTGTACCTGTATGTACAGGTTATGACAGGTGCTGTACCTGTATGTACGGGTTTTGGCAGGTGTTGTACCTGTATGTACAGTTTATGGCAGGTGCTGTACCTGTATGTACGGACTATGACAGGTGCTGTACCTGTATGTACAGGTTATGTCAGGTGCTGTACCTGTATGTACAGGTTATGGCAGGTGCTGTACCTGTATGTACAGGTTATGGCAGGTGCTGTACCTGTATGTACGGGCGGTGGCCCAGTTGCAGCTCCTCCCAACCAGCGGACACCACAGTCACCTCCAGGAACCGCAGCGCAGCGTCAAAGATGATGGGGTCCTACAAATACAGGAAACTTCCAAGTCTTCGAAACACATGCTGCCTACTCTCCAAGCAAAGGTTTATTTTGGGGCGTATTTGGTTTTGTAAAGAGTCGATCCACATCTATATGGTACAATAACCTCTGACATGGCCATCTGCTTTGCATTGAGCAACACTGTCTATGAAGTATATGAAAAAAATATGTTTGGATCGTTACTTGACGACAATGACCTACTGGAAGGGACCGGGCAATGAATGTGATCATTTCTGTTACTAGTTTTTCTTTTATTTTGTTATTGTCTTACGAGACCGATAAAATGCCTACCGACTATTTCATTATCGTTTTTTTATTATTATCGTTACCATTATTATTATCATTATTTATTGTATTTAATATTTTTTCCGTGATGGTATTCTAATGTTGAGCTGGCAACCCTGGATAAAAATAACGGAAAAAAACTGACACATGGAAACTTACCTGCGCCCCACAGCCAGAACAGTCCTGTATGATGCTCATGTAGCTGGGCATGGGGACGGGCTGGGGAGTCAGGCTGTATTTGGGGTAGGCTGCGGCTCGGCAGTCGCTGGCCTGGGTATTGAATAAATGAATGAATGAATGAAGACCTTTATTGTACGCAAATACCCATTGGGTTCAGTACAGGTCACAGGAAAGACGTCACAGTTTGCAATGAATATATACAATGTACAAGCTAGTGCTAATTCTATGTACTATGGACAGTCTAATAATTACGATAATTTGGCTTCTTCTCGCTTCTTAGTAACGATGTAGAAATAACTACAATTGTTTTATTGCAAATTCATGCCCGAGGGGTAACGATGTAGAAATAACTACAGATGTGTTTTATAATCGAAGGTTTGTCTAAAGCCATTAGAAATATGAACTTATCTTTGTTGCTAAGATGTATGAAATGGGGAAACATACATTGCAATAGTTTATAAAGCTCAGCTCTCTCTTCGTTGTATAAACTACATTCTAATACAAAGTGTTCCTCATCCTCTATCCTATTTAGATTACAATGCCTACATATTCGTTGTTCCAGGGGAGTGCGGTTATGGCGTCCGGTTTCAATGAGTAGTTTTGTAGTGGCGGTCCTATGCCGTATATTGTCGAGATTTAGATACTTTTCATTGTACGTTGTACGTTGAATACGGTGGTAGACGAAACGCATTTTATCTCAAATTGTACCCTCTATAGCAATTAACGAAATGAACTCTTTGACGTAACTTCCAAATTCTACCCAAACTTTCACACATATACAAATGAAAAGAAAACTACTCTCCTCTTAACACCCGAAAACCCACAAATTACGGAAAAGAGTGGGATCCTTTGTCTTCCTCTGTCTTCAAAAAAGACGTCAAACCCAGTAGTTTTCTTACTAGTAGTTTTCAGTAGTTCTATGTGCACAAATTGTCTGTTTTTATACCATATGTTTCCTCTGTTCCTGCAATTAGCCCTCGGGCATGAATTTGCAATAAAACAATTTTTATTGTCTATTTTTTGTTTGCATATAAAACAAGACAAATTACTGCGTAGTACATGTGCATGATGAGAAACCAGATACCCAGCGTTTCTCCTCCAAAGCGATAATTCAATATCACTTATTCTAACACAGTATCATAAATCACATATAAAAAGAAACAAAAGTAATAGAAAAGCATCCAAATTTGATACCCAATAAAGGGGAACATTGATGGTCTAAATAATTAATGAAATAATACAATCACATGAAATATCAAATTTGACAAATGGCGGAAGAAATAAAAAGAAACAAAAGTAATAGAAAAACATCCAAATTTGATACCCAATAAAAGGGAAAAATTGAGGGTCTAAAAAACTAATGAAATATTAAAATCAAATGAAATATCAAACTTGACAGAAATGGCGGAAAGATGCGAAATGCATACCCCCTGCCCAGTCATGGTGGCCGTGATGACAATCCGCTCACACCCCGCATCCGAGCAGTAGTCGTCTCCGCCTCGGACCTCTTGAGCGCGCGCCTTCAGGAACAGTAGGCTACAACAGCATGTATACTATCATGAAAGTTCATCTGTGTTGGTAGTTACATGTTTAAAGTTAAAACTTTTGGTCCAACACAAAAAATTCTCTCACCTAGACTAGAGCCTTCAACCAGTCACTCTGGTCTTCCTCAGTAGACTGACCCAGTGAAGCTTGCCATATACATCAGGGCCCATCACCCTTCTTCGAACCGCGGCGGGGGCCGACATCGTCTACCAGATACCTTTGACCCAGTGCTGGCGTCACACTTCAAAGAAGCCACGTGACAAGCTTTACTGGGTCAGTCTACTGAGGAAGACCAGAGTGACTTGTCGAAAGCTCTAGGTGAGAGAACTTTTGTGTTGGACCAAAAGTTAACATTAAACAACAGAATGTTTATTTATTTCGCAAAGGAAAAACATAAAGTCTCAAATCCCCATGTCCCCTACTGGCATTTTCCCCTTTTGCCGAGGGGGGGGGGGGGTTCCTCTCAACATAAATGATCAGCATCAAATGAAATAACAAGAAATAACAAAACTTTTACATTCAACTTCGAACTAATAGTAACATATAACGTTAGTCATATTACAAAGTGAGTAACAATAATACTAGAGTCCCACGATCTCATACGTTCGCCAAATGATGTCCTCTTGATTCTGCAAATAGGATCCTCATTTGCATGAATTATATCAGTTGATCATATTCTCCACCAAAAGACAGCCTTATCGTACTTAATAACGTACTAAAATGCCACGTATTCTCACAACCGACTAGAAGTAGAGGAATAGGGCTTGCAAATTAGTACCTGGCTTATCTAACTATGCCTTTTGCAGACGATATCATTTCCCATGTGACATTTGAAAACTACAGACCTTATATGCTGCACGAATACCTTATATAGGACATTCTGCCGAAGTGCTATGCACAATACAATTCGGGTTTCGCGCAGATACAGTACATTCTGACAACGTGCTTAGTAGACTGGTCCATTCCGTGAACAAGGCTGACGGAGTTAGTCGAAAATTTCGGTAAGTCACAATTTACTTAGTGTCGGACATGACGCTTTAGCCTTTTCGTCATAATGTATTATACCAACACCAACACGGATGAACTTTCATGCTGAGTTTAACATACCCTGTGCTTTGTTCGAAGTAGAAGAGTTTGCCGCTGCCAGCCTCCACCTCAGTCAGACTGGACACGGCTGACAGGTCCTCCTCGTACGTGATTTTCTTGTTGAGACGCAGCTCGTGTTGGTACTTGATGTCAAACGTGGTTCCCGGAGGATAACACAGGCCCAGGCGAACCCACTCACCGCTACACGGAACACAAACATGCGTGAAAATGAGCACCATTTTATAATGGATTGTACACTATACGGTGATAAGCGCCTATTGCTGTTCACTTTTCTTTCCACTTGTTCAACTGATTTCAATACGTTAGATCCTATAGAAAAATTTAATCACACTTCCAGGGGAGATACATACATATATTCTGTACGTAGGATGAAGTTATCCACACATGTATTTAGCTTTGTTAGATCTCTAGTTGTAGAAGACCATACAAAAGTCCCGGCCCTGTACTTTTTGTTGTGTCAATAAAGAATCTGTAATATTAGGACGTTACGTGACAAACGGAATTTTCTGACCATTTCTTTACATTCCTATAAGTTGAATCAACCCTAGTTATTTCCAAATATCAAGTGCCATTTAGAAAATGGAGGTGACAAAATATGAGGCGTTACGAGTGTGTATAAAAGCTGAAACACATTTGTCAGCTATGTCTGTTTACATGCTGGTAGTTTGTGGTGGCACCACAAACGGAGTGCGCCTCGTGTGGGCTGTCTTAGCGCCAACCACAAATGCCAAACATGTGAGATAAATAATTACATGAATATGTCTAAAAGTGGAAGAGAAAAAGATGCCACTTTAAATAAAGAAAGACAAAGATGCAATGGCTGTAGGATTCGAATTGATTCAAATAGAACATAGAAACTGTTGTGCTCTCTATCAATAATATAATAGATACTTAGGAATATAATAGTATTATACTCCTAAGTATGTATTATGATATAGGCCCAGAATTACGTATATATACAATTCATGTCATAATTTGATTTCAGTACAATTCATGTCATGGCTACTAGCAAGCTAATCAAAGTTTTATAAAACATGAAGCATACTATGGAAAAATATCTAGAAATAGAAGATTTTAGTTTACGATAAGCAATTTGATTCAGTTGTTATCACTCAGTTAAGAATCAGCGATCACAGATTGAATATAGAAACAGGTTCCGTTCATTTTGTCCAAAGCAATTTGAGGATGAATTTCACTTTGTCGTGGAATTCATTAGATACGATGTTTTACGTAATAAACTAATTACATTTATCGAATCAAGTACAACAGATTTATATATATTCAAATGTAATAACTCTCAAAATGCAAAATCCATTAATACATAAAAGAATGTTTTATTCGAAAAAGTACCGAAACACTGCTTGATTGTATACCATACTAGCACCTGATGTTTAGTAAGTTGAACTAGGATTTTATGCCCGTGTTGAATAGTCCTTGTCATACATTGTACCATGTACAATTGTCGCACAAGAAAGTTCTTCTATGTATTGATGATTTGAATTATGAAATAATGATTTGATATGATTTGAATTACTGTTATGATTATTGTTATGATCAATGATTTCTTATGATTTGAATCTTTGTTATGATTATTGTTATGATCAATGATTTATTATAATTAAATGACTATGATCATTGTTATGGTTAATAATTCATATTATTGTTATGATTATTATTATGATCACTAATTTGGTATGATTTGAATCATTGTTATGATTTTTGTTCTGATCAATGACTTGTTATATTTGAATCATTATGATTATTTTCATGATCAACGATTTGTTACGATACAGAATATTGTTATGAATATTATTATATATGTTATGATATTTGTTATGATTTGAATAAATGTGTAATAGTATAAGGGATGGTTCATTGCATTGTATGTATGTTGTTTTGATATGTGAATAAAAAAGTTCTTTTATGTAAATGACTGAATGATAAACGGGTTACCTTGTCAAAATTGAAGAGATAATTCTTACTAAAAGTCAATGCATTGTATGTATGTTGTTTTGATATGTGAATCAAAATTTAAGAGAGACAATTCTTACTAAAAGTCAATGCATTGTATGTATGTTGTTTTGATATGTGAATCAAAATTTAAGAGAGACAATTCTTACTAAAAGTCAATGCATTGTATGTAACTATGTTGTTCTGATATGTGAATAGTTCTTCTATGTAAATGACTGACTGATAAACGGATTACCTGTCAAAATTGAAGAGATAAATGGTGACCTCCCCCGGGGCCCGTGTGTTCCAGTGAACGGTGTAGGACTGCTGTAGCGTCAGCACGGGCTGGTAAAACTTGGTGGTCAGTTCCCGCGCCCCTGCCATAGTCATGGGCCGGTCCGGGTACGCGTCACGGACTATAGTCATGGTCCGGGGCATGGCTGGCTTGGCAACAAACAGCACCTGTACATACATTAGGCCACAGTAAGTAAATCTTATGGGTGGCATCCTCCGCAGACTCAAAATCAGTAATGCGAGAGGGCGGAATAAAAACAAGGCGAGCCAAAAAAAAAACAACAACAAGATTCCTATATATTAAAATTCTGACATCATAAACCCTGTTAAGCAAGAAACGATACCTATATTGTACTAACATAAAAAATTGTAAAAAAATACATTGTTCCTTTGTGAATTCATCTACCCAGAAAAGTTTGCCAGAAACTTCCGGATCCTGCAGTTCCAGAACAAGCTGCTAGGGAGACCAAACCCACACCACTTATTACTGGCAAGAAAAAGCTATCCACCACTCAAAAATCAAGATGATAGCATGTCCAGGACAAAAGATACAAAAACCGGAAGTTTTGCCGCAGTACCAAGGTCAGCCACAAGGAGGCCCAAAATTGACCTTTACCTACCCAAAACCTACCCACATACCAAATATCATTACAATCCATCCAAAGGTTGAAAAGTTATGCTGGCTGCAAATGTGCGGAAACACAAACAGACACACACACACACACACACACAGACAGACAGACACACAGACACACACACACACACACACACACAGACACACACAGAGACACACAGAGACAGACACACACACACTATATGTGTATCACGCTCCCGTCAATATGTTTCGTAAATTTTATACAAAACCACCTGAAATCATATGGGAAAGAGATGAAAATAGAATTAAGTGGCTCTTTAACGAGAGTGTATCTGACCTAGCAACTTTCATTTATCGAGCGTGGGGGAAAAGAAGAAAACACCTGTATTCATAACACATCAACAGTTGTCACTTTTTGTTACTTCTGCACGTTTGTTTTCTCTTATTATATTTGATTTATCTTATATGTACTTGTATTTATTTTGTGAACTCTTGGTTCATTATGTACAGATTTGTTTATTTGTATTTACGATCTGCTATGAGTTCACTTATTTGTTCACTATTATTGTACATAGCCTACCTTTATTTGTGTTCATATTTTGTTTGGATTCTGTTATCTGTACCTTTGATCGGCTTTTGTTACCTTCGCCAAGAATTGGAGAAGGTTATGTTTTCCTGGCCGTGTGTGTGTGTGTGTGTCTGTCTGTCTGTCTGTCAACAGCATAACTCGAGAAAGCTTAGATGGATTATCTTGATATTTGGTAGATGGGTAGGTCTTGATGAGAGCTCGAACTGATTAGATTTTGGGCCCCCTGGCGGCTTGTCATGGTACTGCAGCTGAACTTCCGGTTTTGATATCTCATGATCCAGACATGCTAGGGTGACGAAATTTTGATGGCAGGTAGGTCTTGTGCTGGGAAAGAAGTGGCGTGAGTTTGGGCCCCCTAGTTGCTTGCTCTAGAACTGCAGGGGGGTTAAAGGACAAATGTTTAAAGGAGGATAACTCAAGAACCGCTTGATGGATCATCATGATTTTTGGTATGTAGGTAGCTTGAGTAATGCTTGACATAATGATATTACAATTATGCAAATATGGATGTAATTTGCATAATTAATGAGGAAATTCTATTAACTGCATTCCATGATAGGAAGTTCAAGCTTGTGACATATGTTATTAACAACGAGAGAAACACAGGCAGATATCGATTATGCAAATGAAGACTTAATTTGCATAATTAATGAGAAAATGTTATAATTGCATAGTGGTAACTGCCTGGAATTTTATACTTGGGGTGTTTGAAGTTTAGTGAATGTAAACATAATTTAACATAACTTATTCAAATAAGGACCTCATTTGCATAATATATGAGGAAATGCTATAATGGCATTCTTTGTTAAAATAAGACTGTTGGTGGAGATTATGATCAACAGATATAATTCATGCAATTGCGGATCCTATTTGCATAATCAGGGGGATTAATACATTGTATATAAGTTCTTATTCATAAAAGCTAACATCATTTGGCGAAGGTATGAGATCGTGGAACTCTAGTTTATGTATAATTTATTGAATCGGTGTCGTATAAGCCCACACGGGCTGGGCGCGGGATAGCGCACGACACGGAAATAAAGTATCATTCATTCATTCATTCATTCATTCATTCATTCATTCATTCATTCATTCATTCATTCATTCATTCATTCATTCATCCATTCATTCATTCACACAGAGGCAGACACGCCGAAAACAATACCTCCATTTTACATGGAGGTAAAAGTCTGATTGGAGATGAGGCATGGAAGGTTCTAGCCACACCTGTGCAAACTGTCCGCTGCAGATACTGGCCCGCCACTCTGGCTTGTCCACACACCCCGGGTTCTTCACCAGGTAGTTCTCCTGCCCCGCCACGTACGTGTCAGGGTAACCCGTGACGCTCCCGTCCAAGTCGTGGAAGATCTGGTTCTTGTCTCCGTCCCTGTCGTTAGACATGTAGGGGATGTTCTCTCCGGTGGTGAAGACGCGTGTTTGCACCTGTATGTATGTATATACAGAAGAACTTTATTGCACGACAATTGCACATGGTACAATGTATGGCAAACTACATAAAGAGAGTAACAACAATAAAAAACACATGTTGGATAAGAGCTAATTTCGAATAAAACCTAACATATCTTAATTATTCAAACAGTAAGGGCTAGATGATGAAGGGCTAGCATAAGTCTTTGATAAAGTGTTACAATCGAGTGGGCTAATCACAAGTTTCGGTATTTTTTTCTAATAACAAAGCATTCCTTTATATATCTACCTATTTTTGCGTTGTGGGAACCATTACATGTAAAGATATATTCAAATCTGTCTCCAACATCGAGACTCTTGAAATCTGTTGTACTTGATTCGAGAAAAGTAAATAGCTTGTTACGTAAAACATCATATTTGGTACATTCCATAACAAAGTGAAATTCATTTTCTATATGCTTTGCACAAAATGGACAGAACCTTTGGTCAGGGGCTACATTGTAATATCTACCTGTTTCAATATTCAATTTATGATTATATATAGTGAAAAATTGAACTTTCCGTCAACTTTTGATGTACCATTATTATATTTTATTTTCATTTGACCTCTCACATGATTTTACCTGCGTTATGTTGTTGTATAATTTGTTGTATAATTGATTGATGTCATTCTGACAATCACTCCGATTATGAGTTCTGTTATAATAATTCCATTGCATAAATTGTCATACATTTTTGTTATCTAAGTTGAGGTAACACAGATTCTTTATTGACACAACAAAAAGTACAGGGACTTTTGTATGGTCTTCTACAACTAAAGATCTAACAAAGTTAAATACATGTGTGTATTACTTCATCCTACGTACAGAATATATGTATGTGGCAAATTGCATACAGAATATATATCAATGATAACAATAAAGGTTTAACTATTCTCTAACATGTAGTCTCTAAGATTGAAACGTCTTTTGATGTATTTTCCTGTTTAAGTAATGTATTGGTTATCTCCCCTGAGAAGGTAATTGAATTTATCTATAGGATCTAACGTATTGAAATCAGTTGAACAAGTGGAAAGAAAAATGAACAGTAACCATACAGTCTAGCATGAAAGTTCATGCTAGACTGTATGGTAAATTGGTAAATTACATTATGAAAAAGTTCAACTGTTCTCCAACTCAAAATTTGACTCACACGGAATTTTCGACTGACTCACTCACTGTCTTCCTCAGCTATCTGACCCAAATGCTGTGGACATATACATCAAGGAACTTCAACCATCACTCAACCGAGACGGGGGGCGATATCGACTTCAGACAACCTTTGACCCTTTGCTGACGTTATACATCGGAAAAATCACGTGTCCACACCATTTGGGTCAGATAGCTGAGGAAGACTGAGTGATTCATGTCGAAAATTCCTGGTGAGTCAATATTTTGAGTTGGAGAACAGTTTAAGTTTTTCATAACCATACAGTCTACTTTGCTTACATCTTCAAACCTGAGTCCAGTGGCGTTGTTTTTCGGCGTCATGTGCCAGTCGTTCGTGAGCCGCCAGCCGATGGCGCTACTGTAGCGGTTATACTCCGGTGCCGAGGCGTACTTCTTAAACGTGCAGCTTCTAGCGATGCTCGGGCCGTCGTAGTAGTCGAGGCCTCGCATCGGGAAAACTCTAATGACGGACAGGAACAAACAGGTATTATGTGGGGTCGTGTGGCGTAGCGGCAGAGTGTGCGACCAGGAACCTAGAGGTCCCGGGTTCGAGTCCTGACATGCCACCGATCTTGTGCCCTTGGGAAAGGCACTTTACACGACTTTCCTCACTTAGCTCAGGTGAAAAATGTGTATTGTCCTGTATGTATTTGTCCAATGTGTAGGTGGCGGAATTAATACAAGTTGATAAAACTTGAGTGTGCCGTCACCACGTCTGGTGATTACATGTTGCAATAAAAAAAAACAGGTATAACCATCCTAGACCCTCACCCGACGCATAAAGAACAAGTGCTCCACTAGGTTCTCCACTATCTCACACAACTTCACTGTCCAAATCCCTTGTTCGAAATCTTTTTACAGTGACAGTTTCTTTCCCCGTACGGCCAAGCTTTGGAATTCTCTCCCTGACAAGTGTTTTCCACCGACCTACAGTCTACAGGCTTTCAAATCAAACGTTAACCGCCATCTCTTGACATTGCCATGTTTCTCTCATAGTTCAATGCCGAAAAGTGGTCGTATAGGCCTTGCATTGAACCACTCCGTTAAAAAAAGAGCATGCCCCTGTGTGCGATGGTCTAAATTTTACTGGGAGTTGGTGATTATCAATACTTCAAAACATGAATAAAGACTAAGCTTGAAAGTTCTTACGTTGTTTATGTTTATGTTAATGTTTATTAGGAATGTCCATTAGTAATACAAAGTTTACTAGTCTTCCTAGAGTCCTTTACATTTAAAAGATGAAATATAATCGATTACAAACTTAAAAGCTACACTTATATACAACAACAAACAGCTTAAATAACAGTATAACAATAACAATCTTAACAACAATCTACACGTAGGCCTACTTAGTTATATGCACAACAATTAAAGCTAGCTTAATTAACATAATGAAATACAGTGGAGAGGTTAGAGTTGGTGATTAACAATACTTCAAACATGAATAAAGTCAAGGTTTTGTTTTAATGACGATTTACCACATTTGTGGAAGGATTGACATAACAGGTGACTATCACCTTTTCAAGATGTCAAACCTGAGACCAGACTGTAAGGTTTGAACCACTCACACCGGGAACGTCCCCTACTCTTTTTGATAAGTGTGGTGGGTTCTTTAACGTGTGTGGGGTGTGGCTCTCCCAAACACGGGACCTCCGTTTAACGTCCTATCCGAGGGACGTCCCTAGCCGAAGCTAGGTACTCATTTTCACCTGAGTGAAGTGAGGAAAGTCGTGTTAAGTACCTTTCCCAAGGGTACAACAAGTTTGAAAGTCCTTACGTTGTGTCAGGAAAGCTCCTCTCCACAGCCGTGACCCCTCCCATGCCCCACGCCTTGGCTCCTGTCACCGTGCCGACATTCGCGCTCTCCCCGATAAATACACTGTTCCAGATCTGCTGGGTCCCACCGACGTCTTTTGGGAAAAATCCCGAACTTGCAAAATAAAACATTATAACACATGCACTAAATACCAACACAGAACGGAGAACCATTTTTTTTCACACAACCATCGCTCAATCGGGACGGGAGGCGATATCGACTTCAGACAACCTTTGACCCTTTGCTGACGTCACACGTGGGAAAATCACGTGACCACAGCATTTGGGTCAGATAGCTGAGGAAGACTGAGTGATTAAGTCGAAAATTTCTGGTGAGTAAATTTTGAGTTGGAGAACAGTTTAAGTTTTTCATTATACAACAGATTATCATGTCTTTCAATAGTTGTTTTACGTCTTACATTCTAGTAGGTCATTCTATGTTTATTATGTGAAACATGACAAAATCGTTTGTCTTCTATTTAAAGAAGTGGGCAAACCTCGTGCTTACCTTGCCATTGTCAGACCCACACCGTTATCCACATACCTGAAATATGTACATTTGTAAAGGTAAGACTAGTAATTTTACCGTGAGTTTACAATTCAATACTTGAGTATTGAATACAATTCAATACCTGTGTCTTGGAAATACTTTGAATATATCGTTCGTCTGGGCGCTTTTTGCCATAAACACAATAGACATAAAACGGTTGACGATGTCGGCCCCCGTCGCCATATACATCAGGGCGCATCACCCTTCATTGAACCGTGACGGGGGCCGACATCGTCTGCAAGATACCTTTGACCCAGTTTTGACGTCACAATTCAAAGAAGCCACGTGACAAGCTTCACTGGGTCAGTCTACTGAGGAATACCCGTGTGACTTTTGTGTTGGACCAAAAGTTTTAACTTTAAACATGTAACTACCAACACAGATGAACTTTCATGATAGTATATTCAATAGTTGTTGCTATACATTGTACCACGTACATGTATAATTGTCGTGCAATACAGATATAATATTGTCGGTCAACCGAGTACATATCCTGGGTTCCAGACCCATAGCACACTGGACACAAAGTATCTTAGTGAGCCTGGGTCTGGCCGGAAGCCTTCTGAAAAGGTCTCCAGCATAGGGAGGAGGAGTTGTGATTGATGGCCCCTCATACCACAGGTAGCCTGTTACACGATACCACAATTGGTCAGCAGGAGTTTATTTTCCAAAATAACAGCAGAACTTAATTTAACAGTAGAAGTAGTGTACAGCCCAGGCTTTCCTGTTTGTTTAGGTAACAGTCCTCTGACACACCAGGACAAAATACATCTTATTTACAGTTTTATCTCATCTGCTGGTGAAGATTCAAAGATACAGCTGGGAGTTTTTAACCAATCATAGCAGAGGTGTAAAATTACTTCCTGTGGGCCTTACGCTCAGATACTGAGCGATCGACTGGCAGGTCTATCTGACCCTACCAGACCCAGGCTCACTAAGATATTTTATGTCCAGTGTGCTATGGGGCTGGCACCCAGGCTACCAAGTACACTACTTACGCGCATTTATCGTGCCAGATATCCCCGCCCCTGCACCATTCACCGTTTAGGTTCTTGTAGGCGATCAGTCCTTCTATCATGGCGGGCTCCCGGGGCTGGCGGAGGTCCGCGTTCTGATGGGGGAAGTACCTGGGTTCATGTAGGAAACATGCAGCGCGTGTTACAGTGGGACGGTTTTCGCCCTATGGTGATTTCTATAGTTAAGGTCCCCAAAATGACTCACTTCGACGCACTAAATATCATAGTAGGGTGCACAAGCAAGGTTCAGAATTTTGATATGTTTAATTTCAGCGTATAGTGTGCAAAATTTGTGAAAATGAGCTTAAGTTTGCCGGCGAGTTCTGTTGTCACGCCCTCTTTTATTAGCGCCACTGCGGAGGTCATGGAACTGCAGCCGACGCACAGCACTACAAGTATGCAAGCGCAAATCTACGCCGATTGAACACGCACCATAATTCAACTTTTACAGTCTCAAAACTGACGTATTCCTCTAACATTTACCATAGGTTTCATGTCGATGTCATGCACAGAACAATCTCTGCACCCTTCTCTAGTATTGTGCAGCACTACTTTGTGCCCGGACTACTTCGCCCATAAATACTGTGTTGTGCGGCCTTAAGCCTTAAAATAACACAAATTCCTTCTTCTTTCCTACTGCTAAGCCCAATTAGATTATCAGAAGTTGCGCATACATCTATTCGTGTGAAAGCCCTCCTCAAATTACACATATTGTAAGTGCAAAGGTCTTACTACTTTTTGAAATGATAGATATATTGAAAATTCGGAGTTCCATGATATATGCATGATTGTGTTCAACGTCATATGGTGATCTTCATTAATAGTTAGCTTCAACCGCACATCCCATACTCGTACATTTCCTATTTAGACTTCACATAGTTATGTTTACCGAAGGAAAACATATTGTTTTCGCTCAGTTTCCTCTTCTTCTTCTTCTCCAAACAGTGACCTCTGACCTGGCCAATGACTTGATTTGTTGACGTCTGTCACCATGGTAACTGGTGATGGGTTACATAATGTAGCAATCTTATACATGTAGCAGGAGGGATTTAGACTCCTGTCTGACCATATATATGAATGTGTTTGAGTAAGAATTAACAGAGCAGACCATGTGCAAAGGTAAACATTATGCATTTGCTTTGCAAATGTTACCTTTCTAGTGTTAATTTATCATTTTTGTACAATGATTTTATTTACATAGAAAAAATAACCAATAGTAATGTTTTAGACTGTTAAGCTCCCTACATTATACGTTATTGCAATGTAGTAACCACTGGCTAGTCGGGCTGTGCCTTGACTATGTGCGCTGAACAGCCAAACCAGTTTTAACTAAAATAGATTCTTTTGACACAACAAAAAAGTACAGGGACTTTTGTATGGTCTTCTACAACTAAATGTCTAACATAGTGAAATACAAGTATGGATAACTTCATTATACGTACAGAATATATGTATGTGGCAAATTACATACAGAATATATATCAATGATAACAATAAAGGTTTAACTATTCTCTAACATGTAGTCTCTAAGATTCTTTAATGTATTTTCCTATTTGAGTACTGTATTTGTTATCTCCCCTGAGAATGTAGTTTCATTTATCTATAGGATCTATCGTATTGAAATCGGTTGAACAAGCGGAAAAGTGAACAGAAATAGGCGCTTATCATTGTATAGTGTACAATCGACAGATACGTACCCTTGTCCTGGTGCTCCTAAAGACAGGTACTCCTGCGGGGCCCGGGCGGACGCCGGTGTGGTCTTCACGCGGTCGTCTATCATGAATCCTCGCTGTGATCAGCGGTAGCGAAAAATAATAAAACATTGATGATGATGATAATATTAATAAAAATGACGATCGTTTATAAAAATCCCTCTCAGCCTATATTAGCTGAAATGTGGATTCATAACATTGCATTAAAAGTAACTTTATCAGACTGACTGACTATATAAATGTTATTAATGTAATATTTCTCAACTCAACTCAAGTCAACACTATAATATCAGAAATGTTGCTCTTACTTTTGCGTTGGAATGTACCCTGTTGTTGTAGAAGCGGCCTAGCGGGGTTCTCTCGGCCTGTTTGTTGGGCAGGGATCCCGCGGACAGTCCGGTGGGGGAATCATGGAAGATGTACCAGATTCCAACCTCCTGAGGAAGTATAGTGTATTATTCAGGTAGGGTTACACCGTACAGATGTAATATACAATCTGAGCTGACTACAATGTGTGGTACCAACCTTGGATCCTGGTCTCACCTGATTTAAAACTAGCGGGCTAACTAATTAACCCTACTAGCTGCCCTCAAGAGCTACTACTATCTGCTAATGCTAATGGTATTTGTGTGTGTGTGTGTGTGTGTGTGTGTGTGTGTGCGTGTGTGTGTGTGTGTGCGCGCGCGCGCGTGTCTGTAAACACGTTAACTTGAGAAGGCCTTGATGGATTGTCTTGATACTTGGTAGGTGGGTAGGTCTTGATGAGACCTAGAAATGATTAGATTTTGGACCCCCCAAGCGGCTTGTTATGGTACTGCAGCTGAACTTCCGGTTTTGATATCTCATTATCTAGACATGCTAGGGTGGCGAAATTTGGATGGTAGATAGCTCTTTTGCTGGTTTGTGAGTTTGGGCGTCTGTAGATGTTTGTGCTGTGTCTTACCGCAGAGCCGGCGGCTGAGTTGTTGGTCAGCACGTTGTTCGGGTGGGCGATCCAGAAGGTCGACACGCCTCTGAGTGGACCGGCAAAAAAAACCGTGGAATTGTCATGGCAGGCTTTTAGAATCTTTTGGGTGCACAGGTATGATCACAATGTTTTTGTCCATAGATCGCTTAGTAATGAAAACGATCAATATACTTCTGTATCAGTAGCGGAGTGTAACATTTAAGAATCTACTGGTTTTCCTTCAACAGTCAAGTCGATCAAGCAACAATAGGAATTCAAAATATTCGAATGAAATCTCATCTGTGTTGGTAGAATCCATAGTTATAGCACAAGGAAAGATTTTACCATAAATTCATAGAGTCAGCGAGAGCATCGATCGCAAATCTGACGAAGGTTGACGAGATCGCCCGAAAATTTGTGGCGAGTTCCTTTCTCGTGTTGGAACAAAGGTTGACATCTATAACTAAGAAATTCAAATTCATAATCAGTTTACTTGCACTCTTTCCCCGGGTTAGGCGTGTAGTCCCCGTACACGGCGCCGGTCAGCCCGCGGCACATGTCCGCATCCCGGTCAGACGGCAGTAAGGTGCCGGGCCGCGTCACCAGCCCCAGGTTATGGTCCAGCACGTTCCGCTGCTCGTTTCCGTCTTCTAGAAAGTAGCAGTGTCCGAGTGTGTCGTACCCGACAGTGTCCTGGACCTGTAAGGGCAGAGGAACAACTGTGTTACATCCGATCTGGCGCAGCAGAATATCACAAACTTCTATGGCAATCACTCGTGATCTTTATTTGCAATCGGATACAGATTTATGTACAGACACATAGTCATGCACAGATACAGATTCATGTACAGATATGCAGATACAGATTTTCCGAATGTGATGACTGAGTCAGTCCCTACACCTGAGTGAGGGTCACAGTTGACACCGTAGCCTTCGCGTGGATTTGTTTAAGGTGGATAACATGTTGCGAACCACACACTTGGGCATCCGTCTTCCCCAGCGGATGCAGATCGAGGGAGACGTGCTGGATCCGGTTGGTATGCTTGCAGCGAGCTGCCGGATGACTTAGTTACGCTGGTCTGCCTTGATCGCGCTAACCCGCCTGATTGAAGTGCCAGTGTATCACCAAGAAATTAAATTTGATTTGAATTTTAAACTGTACATTCTACACAAACCTCTACAATCATATAGAATGTACAGTTAAAATTCAAATCAAATTTAATTTCTTCGTGAGGCACTTGAACCTATCAAATACTAGTAGTAATGAATCCCAATAGAAGAAACAAGTAAACTCTGAGATTTTATACCTCCGGGCTTGTTATTGTATATTTTTATATGTTGTTTGTTATGTATAGTTGATGGTGTTGAATTTTATGTGTTAGATTTAGCGTTTCTTGTTGTGTTAACAATTGTTGCGCGCCGCAGGACTAGGGTTTCAAACAAAGAATCTATCGAGACCGGACACCCCTCTGTGCGAGGGGTCATATACGTGGACCAGACCGAGAATATTTTAAACACGCCAAAGGTCAACGGTTGCGACCATTTTCACGCTCAAAGGGGTGTTCTGGGGCCACCAAAAGGCACCATTTTCACGCCCGAAAACACATAAAAAACAAAAGAACGTGCATCATCTACAGCCCAATAGCAAAACGTATACCGAGTCCAAAAAAATCCGTCCACTCAAACGCGAGAAACAGCTGCGAACATGAAAATTTAAATCTCTCGCAAAACCCTTCCGCGGAAGGATGTCTCCTCTCCCGGAGGTAATAATATTGGCAACAGTATAAACTGACCAGCAGCCCGTGAGTGCCGTGTATAGTGACACAGCGGGAGAAGCAGTGGTGGATGGACAGGTCCCGGGCATAGGCTGGCCGGCTGTAGCCTCCGGCCTCGTCCACGTCTCCGGCCATGTGGAAGTGGACAGGGTAGCTGCCGGCCTTTCGCTGCTGACCCATCCGCGTGAACTCCGCTCCGGACAGATGCGCGTTCTTAAAACCGGCCAGAACCTACATGTGGCACAGAGATAGTCAATATATCTACATAGCTATCCAAATCTATATTTATCTATGTCTCTCATTATAATGATAAACAAGAAAGCGTTTCATGAATAAGAGATGAGGGCCTGCATGGGGGGGGGTAGTGATTACGAATTACGCAAAATTTTCCCCGCCTATTACGAATTACGTTAATGCCTCAGAGCTGATTACGACTTTACAATTTCAGGCTAATGTACTATTACGAATTACGTTGCTTTTTGGGGCGGCTGCCTTCGGATTACGACGACTAAAAAGACCGGATTACGCCTTACGAAAAAGGGAATGCAGGCCCTAAGAGATGTGTAAAAGTACAGAACTCAGCACTTTAACTGCATGGAGAGCTAACACTATGACGGGCTGTGGTCGGAACTCGCCTTGAGATGTCCTCCGTACGTGTCGTGGTTAAAGAACTGACAGAAGTTGTCTCCGTAGCAGCTGTCCTCCATCCTGCCCTGGAACCTGACGTTTCGGGTCAGCAGGCCCACCTCCCCACGGAGGTCCACATCGTCTGTCACCTCTCCGAAATGGTTGTACCGGACTTGTCCTGCGGGAAAACGGAGAAACAGACCTCCTCATACCCGGGAAAGTGTAACGGAAACATCTTCATACTAGAAGGGCCGACATTTGCTTTGGAGCAAATTCAGCATGGCTCCACCACATTTTACGACATGGCAGGAAAAGAAGAAGAATACAAGGGAAACAATGTTTTACATCGATATAACATAGTATGAAGTCACATATAACTACGAATACAACAGTTGGATAGCTATCCCTACATTATTTATATTTGCATAATGCAAACTGTTGATTTTCAAGATAAAAAATCGTTTATGCCCTACATTCCAATGCTTGAGCAGGAAAGTTTGACATACCTACCAAAACACTTCAATGCAGTACCTACTTTTAATATGGTATGTAGCTGTTCATGGAATTAACTCAATCAAAGTCCAACAGCCAATCAGCAAGAAGATTAGAGGAAAGCTGCATGCCTATTGGTTCTTGCTCTGCATGCCAGACTGATGACTCATGGATAGTTATCCCCAACTATATGATAAATTGTGACCTAAAAACAGTCAAAAAGTCCCAAATTATACAAGTTTAAGGGAGAGTATGCCAAAAATTACAATTAATTGTCGTTGGTAGATATATAAAGCATACCCACACCAAATTTCAAATGATTTGAGTCCAGCTCTCCAGGACCCAAAATGTACAGATTTTTATGTGTCTAAGGTATCCCCGGGCCATACCGACTTCAGGTCATTCGGATTTACTATTAGGGCACAGGAGTAAAAAATGTACATTTTTTGTCCGAAAATAGTCAAAAGCCCTATTTTTCACAATTTTAAAGTGGTGTATGTTGAAAGCTTGAATGAGGTTTTGTAGACATATGTCCAAGGTATCCCCATACCAAATTTCAGGTCATTTGGTTTTATTACCAGGGCTCCAGATCCCAAAATGTTTTTTGTCTGAAAATGGCCTCTCCGAAACGCCCCTCCCCCCCCCCCACCAAAAAAAATTTATCAACAAAAAAAGGAAAAAACGCCTGCGGGTATTTGGCTACTCTACCTTCATGACAACGTGCCTCCGCCATGTCTTGTAATGAATGTTGGAAATTTGGTATAGAAGGAAAACTAATCCAAATTTGAAGATTAAGCTAATTCTGGAACCCTACCGTAAATTTTGACCTGCCGATCGGAGCACTCCTGACACGGCAGCAGTGTGAACTCCTCCGCCTCCTCCATGTCGTAATCCGTACTGGCCAGCACGATGACGTCACCGGGCTGCCAGGAGCTGACGTCATCCTTCAGATTGATGATGAACTCATGGCCGTTGTTACCAGCAACAGTGAAGGTGCATCGCGGGCTTCCTGAGGGAAACAGACCTTTTCATTAAGCCTCCGTCAGACATAGCCGAAAAT
>NW_017803894.1:15642-18689 GCF_001625305.1 Branchiostoma belcheri | reverse complement strand
TTAGGTTTTTGTGGCTATATACCCGGCTAAGCTCGATATTTTTCTCCATATTATATGAGTTTGCTGCGTACGTAGCATGTAAACAAAGTGCATCACATACGCTACAATGCCGCCCGTCCAAACTGTTCAAAATCGGAAGAAACATGCATTTCTACCCGCCGAAATCGATCCCACATGCCCACAACAACATTCTCTACCCGTGAAAGCCGTACTTCCGACAATATTTTACACTGGACGGGCAAAACTCACCGTTGAAGTTGGAGTATCGCTATCGACTGTGGAAGACTCCATTGTTAGGCCGCCTCAATGGGAAACCTGACCGGGAGTGACCCAACGGCGGTCTCGTTTTCGTGCGAGGTCACGCGCGGTCACGCCAAGGATGCGCTCTCGCGAGAATAGAATCATGTATCTGGAATGAGGTCTATTCTGGAACCCTACCGTTAATTTTGACCTGCCGACCGGAGCACTCCTGACACGGCAGCAGTGTGAACTCCTCCGCCTCCGCCATGTCGTAATCCGTACTGGCCAGCACAATGACGTCACCGGGCTGCCAGGAGCTGACGTCATCCTTCAGATTGATGATGAACTCATGGCCGTTGTTACCGGCAACAGTGAAGGTGCATCGCGGGCTTCCTGGGGGAAACAGACCTTTTCATTAAGCCTCCGTCAGACATAGCCGAAAATGGCCTCCTAAACACTACCGAACTACCCCCCCCCCCCAACCATGGTTAGGAGTTATCGGGAGACAGGTTAGCCAGGTTTGGCATGGCTACCAGCCGAATGTTTCGGACTGTTGGTTCGACCATGGTTGGCTGCGCCATGGCAAATAGTTAGGCGCAATACGCTGCATCTGTTACGGTGTACAGATAAGTGGGCAATTGTAATCTGTCCGAGGAGCTGTTGTATGTTCTTTGATTACATCAAGTACAGATGGGCTACAGATTTCAGTTCACAAGATCTGCCCAATATAGGCCTGAGTGTACGTGTCGGGGGCCAGTACAAAACGAAAGCCCGATAAAGACACCAAAAGTAAGCCGAAGCCCAAACCTCTGCTTGGAGAGTAAGTACACCTCACCTCCCAGCCATTCACTAGTCGCAGTGACCACGTAAAAACCGAAAAACGCCTGAAGAGTGACCGCAGCGGTGGCCGTGCCGGTGGTCTGGTCATCTGGAGGGCATGGCGGGAAATAGGAAATTTTATTGCAAATTCATGTACGAGAGTTAATTGCAAGAACATTTATTTACAATAATAATAATAGTAACTTAAAAATGACGGTAAAATACTATTTTATGGATGACATCCTCCGCAGACTCCAAATCTAATGCGAGCGGGCGAAAAGAAAAGGCGGCCGAAAAAAACAAGATTCCTACATTTTAAAATTTTGATTCAGTCATTGTACAAATGGTTTTGATTCAGTGGGAACATCACATATACACAGCCAACATCACATATCACTGCACCAAAGGAAAAAACAAAACATTAAATCAGAGCCTTTTCTTGTCTCCTCTCTTCATAGTCATCTGCCATCCACCTTCCGGCATGCCAACAGACATCTTTGTCAATTTTCGGCATGGTGACCACTGTCAGAGGGCAACAAAATTTCTTGTTTTGTTTTTTTCCAAAATCAGGCGAAAATTAATGCGCGCCCTGGTGTCATCCATAAAAATTACTTGCTGTGGCCTTATGAGGTGTTCATAGAAATGCATGCAGATTTTTGTTACCTGGAAGGGTGAATAAAGCTAGGAAACATGTTGGTGACTACTAGTATTTCAAGTAACTTGTCTCTTTCAGTGCTGTAATGAGTGCAACAGGCAATAAAAATGTATTTCATCCTCCGCTGTCTTCATTAACAACCACCAAACAATCACTTTTCTGTTACTACCATCGTACCTTTGTGCCAACCCCAATTGTTATGTTTACCAAAGGAAAACATATTGTTTTTGCTCTGTTTCTTCCTCTTCTTCTTCTCCAAACAGTGACCTCTGACCTGACCAATGACATAATTTGTTGACGTCTGTCACCATGGTGACTGGTGTTGGGTTACATAATGTTGCAATTTCACGGTCTGCTCTGCTCCTGTCATCATGTCATCATATTCTATTAGTATATGTATATGTATGTGAATATGTTTGAGCCTTGGTTTGAGTAAGAATTAACAGAGCAGACCATGTCCGAAGGTAAACCGTATGCATTTGCTTTGCAAATGTTACTTCTCTAGTTGCAGTTGTAGTGTATATGGTCAAAAGAGACTAGTACGTACCCACATACGGAAGTTTTTGTTCCACGGCTAGGCTGGGGTCACCCTTCACACTGACCAGCGCCCATGGCTGCCTGTGACGTTCAAATAATGCAACAAGTATATGTATGTGTGTGTTTATAGTTTTTGTCCAGCACAAAAAAACCTAGAGCTTTCGACCAGTCACTCGTCACTCTCAATGAAGGGTTATTGAACAGCGACGGGGGCCGACATTAGCCTGGGTACCATCCCCAGTAGTATATTCGCAAACTCTATAACCAGTTAAGCGACGGTCACAACTCGCCGTACGTGCTTCTGCGTGCTGTCTACGTGCAAAAACGTGGGCAAACGTACGGCATCCGTGCGTGGTGAGTACCGCCATCGTACGGAATCCTACGGATTTGGGAGCACGCAGACACGCCGTAGAACCTTAAGTGCATGTAATACTTTTTCTACGTGCGGTCTGCGGATTTACCACTCGTGCGTGCGAGTACGTGCGACGCGCGTGCCCCGTACAGCCTATGAGCGTGCAACGTACGGACTCCGTGAGTCTAACTTCACTATTCTCACGTGCAATTGCTGTACGGACAGCGCACGAAGCACGTGAGTGCCACGCACGGTGCTTGCGTCATCCGTGCTTACTCCTCACTTCCCAGTTGACCTGCTCAATGACCACGCAGAACACACGTGCACCATACTAGGTGCTCCGCACGTGCAACGCACGTGCAACGCACCTGATTTCTACAGTATATAAAGACGACTTGACGGGCGACTGCCAACTCGTCTCCAAGATGCCCAGGAAGGCTCAAA
>NW_017803894.1:10882-15622 GCF_001625305.1 Branchiostoma belcheri | reverse complement strand
TATCGGGAGACAGGTTAGCCAGGTTTGGCATGGCTACCAGCCGAATGTTTCGGACTGTTGGTTCGACCATGGTTGGCTGCGCCATGGCAAATAGTTAGGCGCAATACGCTGCATCTGTTACGGTGTACAGATAAGTGGGCAATTGTAATCTGTCCGAGGAGCTGTTGTATGTTCTTTGATTACATCAAGTACAGATGGGCTACAGATTTCAGTTCACAAGATCTGCCCAATATAGGCCTGAGTGTACGTGTCGGGGGCCAGTACAAAAAGAAAGCCCGATAAAGACACCAAAAGTAAGCCGAAGCCCAAACCTCTGCTTGGAGAGTAACTACACCTCACCTCCGAGCCATTCACTAGTCGCAGTGACCACGTAAGAACCGAAAAACGCCTGAAGAGTGACCGCAGCGGTGGCCGTGCCGGTGGTCTGGTCATCTGGAGGGCAAGACGGGAAATAGAAAATTTTATTGCAAATTCATGTACGAGAGTTAATTGCAAGAACATTTATTTACAATAATAATAATAGTAATTTAAAAATGACGGTAAAATACTATTTTATGGATGACATCCTCCGCACACTCCAAATCTAATGCGATCGGGCGAAAAAAAGGCGGCCGAAAAAAACAAGATTCCTTCATTTTAAAATTTTGTTTCAGTCATTGTACAAATGGTTTTGATTCAGTGGGAACATCACATATACACAGCCAACATCACATATCACTGCACCAAAGGAAAAAACCAAACATTAAATCAGAGCCTTTTCTTGTCTCCTCTCTTCATAGTCATCTGCCATCCCCCTTCCGGCATGCCAACAGACATCTTTGTCAATTTTCGGCATGGTGACCACTGTCAGAGGGCAACAAAATTTTTGTTTTGTTTTTTCCAAAATCAGGCGAAAATTAATGCCCGCGCTGATGTCATCCATAAAAATTACTTGCTGTGGCCTTATGAGGTGTTCATAGACATGCATCCAGATTTTTGTTGCCTGTAAGGGTGAATAAAGCTAGGAAACATGAAGGTGACTACTAGTATTTCAAATAACTTGTCTCTTTCAGTGCTGTAATGAGTGCAATAGGCAATAAAAATGTATTTCATCCTCCGCTGTCTTCATTAACAACCACCAAACAATCACTTTTCTGTTACTACCATCGTACCTTTGTGCCAACCCCAATTGTTATGTTTACCGAAGGAAAACATATTGTTTTTGCTCTGTTTCTTCCTCTTCTTCTTCTTCTCCAAACAGTGACCTATGACCTGACCAATGACATGATTTGTTGACGCCTGTCACCATGGTGACTGGTGTTGGGTTACATAATGTTGCAATTTCACGGTCTGCTCTGCTCCTGTCATCATATTCTAGTAGCATATGTATGTGAATATGTTTGAGTAAGAATTAACAGAGCAGACCATGTCCGAAGGTAAACCGTATGCATTTGCTTTGCAAATGTTACTTCTCTAGTTGCAGTTGTAGTGTATATGGTCAAAAGAGACTAGTACGTACCCACATACGGAAGTTTTTGTTCCACGGCTAGGCTGGGGTCACCCTTCACACTGACCAGCGCCCATGGCTGCCTGTGACGTTCAAATAATGCAACAAGTATATGTATGTGTGTGTTTATAGTTTTTGTCCAGCACAAAAAACCTAGAGCTTTCGACCAGTCACTCGTCACTCTCAATGAAGGGTTATTGAACCGCGACGGGGGCCGACATCGTCTACCAGATACCTTTGACCCAGTGTTGACGTCACTCTTCAAAGAAGCCACGTGACAAGCTTCACTGGGTCAGTCTACTGAGAAAGACCAGAGTGACTGGTCGAAAGCTCTAGGTGAGATAACTTTTTAGTGTTGGGCCAAAAGTTTCAACTCTAAACATGTAACTACCAACACAGATGAACTTTCATGATGCATGTGCGTTTCACGATATATTTCTATGTATAACATTACATCCAGTACCTCTATTAATGCATCTGAATTGTTTACCTTCTTTTGTTATGTTGTTAATTGTTTATTACCGCTGTTAATGCATCTGAATTGTAACTGTTCTTATTACCCTCGCCTGAAAGGTATGTTTAAGGTTTAGCCATGGTGTACAGGCTGTGGTGTGGGTACGTATGGCAACAGCATAACTCAAGAAGCTATGGCGTTATTTAAGTTACTATCATCAGGCCACACCGACTTTATTTTATGGATGACATCCGCGCGCGCATTGATTTTCGCCTGTTCTCAAAAAAAAAAGATCACGTCCACTGAGGCTCTGGCCTAGCTCTAGGCCTTGGTAGTCCATGGTAGTTAGCGACAATATGGAGCCGGGCACCCAGGCTACCGAAGCTCCACGACTCAAGAACTCAGTACATACGTACGGTGTCGATTCATAAATTCCGCATGTGCCGGCTTGTCGGATAAGCGACGGTCACAACTCGTCGTACGTGCTTCTGCGTGCTGTCTACGTGCAAAAACGTGGGCAATCGTACGGCATCCGTGCGTGGTGAGTACCACCTCCGTACGGAATCCTACGGATTTGGGAGCACGCAGACACGCCGTAGAACTTTAAGTGCATGTAATACTTTTTCTACGTGCGGTCTGCGGATTTACCACCCGTGCGTGCGAGTACGTGCGACGCGCGTGCCCCGTACAGCCTATGAGCGTGCAACGTACGGACTCCGTGAGTCTAACTTCACTATTCTCACGTGCAATTGCTGTACGGACAGCGCACGAAGCACGTGCGTGCCACACACGGTGCTTGCGGCATCCGTGCTTACTCCTCACTTCCCAGTTGACCTGCTCAATGACCACGCAGAACACACGTGCACCATACCAGGTGCTCCGCACGTGCAACGCACCTGATCTCTACAGTATATAAAGACAACTTGACGGGTGACTGCCAACTCGTCTCCAAGATGCCCAGGAAGGCTCAGAAGAAGACTACCAGACAAGACCCAAAGAAACGGGCCGCGGAAGACACCAGGGCGGCTAGTGATGATGAAGTTAACAGGAGGTGCACGCACTTACAACTTGCGAGTGAATAAGGAAACCGTGCGTACGCCGCACGTGTAGGTACGGCCTGTACGCGGCAACGTAGCAATCGCACAGAGATCGTGCGTTGTAAGCACGTACAACTCACTTACCACTTGCGCAACGTACGATGCACGCAACCGCTGACGGCCAGGCGTGTCGTGCAGACCACGTACGTACACCTTGCGCAACCGTGCGAGTGACGTACTCCCTCGGCCGGCCACCCTACGTTTGCAGAAAAAACGTAGCAGACGTAGCCACGACAAAAACGTACGGACAAAAAGCACACACGGCGAGTTGTGACCGTCGCTATACGTCGCTAAGTACTGCCACAAATTCACAATACCAGCAATTCCAGTGGTTTAGTAGAATTTTTTATTTTTGGCCGGATTTTTTTTTATTCGCCCGCGCGCACTAGTTTGGAGATCTTCAGAGGGTGTCATCCATAAAATTAAGGCGGTGTGGCCTTATGATCGGACGAAGTAGATCTGCAACTTTGCCGATAAGGCCCGATGGTCTCTGCTAATCATATAAAGGACAGTGAAGTATAAAATGCAAAATAGATTCGCCCGGGCGCCCACATAAACAATTAGTACTGAGACCTCTGATACATAAAACTGATTAAGAGCACAGTCAAGTACCTATACGTAGACGGGCATGAGGACACAGGTAAAACGTTGGTCACAACCCGCCGTACGTGCTTCTGCGTGCTGTCTACGTGCAAAAACGTGGGCAAACGTAGGGCATCCGTTTGTGGTGAGTACCAGCTCCGTACGGAATCCTACGGATTTGGGAGCTCGCAGACACGCCGTAGGACTTTTTAAAAGTGCATGTAAAACTTTTTCTGCGTGCGGTCTGCGGATTCACCTCCCGTACGTGCGAGTACGGGCGACGCGCGTGCCACGTACGTAAGCAGCACGTGTGAGTACGGCCCTCTTACGGTAAAGTTGCGATCGCACAGAGATCGTACGTTGTAAGCACGTACAACTCACTTACCACTTGCGCAACGTACGATGCACGCAACCGCTCACGGCCAGACGTGGCGTGCAGACCACATTCGTACATCGTACGCAACCGTGCGAGTGACGTGCGTCGATGCCACTCCTTCCCCACGTTTTCAGAAAAACGTAGCAGACGTAGCCTCCCAAAAAATCTACGGACAAAAGCACGTACGGCGGTTGTGACCGACGCTAAACGGGGCCACAGGGACAGTGATAATATGGGTACCGATAGGGGCTTGTCAGCAGGAGTTTTATCAGCATGGTACCTGCGAGCCAGGGAGTCCACCTCGACACTTCCCAGTTCCCTTATCTTCTGCTTGGCTGTGGCTTCCAGGTTGCCGTTCGCGGTGTTGACCAGCGCCAGCGCCACGACTTTCCCGGCGGGAACCTGGTCGATGAAGGCCGCCAGACGCAGGCTCTCGTCCCTGCTGACCTGGGTGTCGAACCTGTCCGTGCTGACGTGCATCCCGGAGATCTCGTCAAACACGCGCACGTGAATGCCGCGGGGCCAGTCAGGCGCAGAGTCCCAGAAGTACGGACCCTGTGGTGAAATAGAAACAGCATGAGGATGGGAGAGTGTTTCAAGTTGAAACTTTTGATCCAACACAAGACAAATTGTTCTCACCTAGAGATTCAACCAGTCACTCTGACTTCCAGACTGATCCGGCCCTCTGAAGTGGTACTCGCGCAGACGTGGAAGGTACTCGCGCAGACGTGGAAGTACTCGCGCA
>NW_017803894.1:0-10862 GCF_001625305.1 Branchiostoma belcheri | reverse complement strand
GTGAGTGCCACGCACGGTGCTTGCGTCATCCGTGCTTACTCCTCACTTCCCAGTTGACCTGCTCAATGACCACGCAGAACACACGTGCACCATACTAGGTGCTCCGCACGTGCAACGCACGTGCAACGCACCTGATTTCTACAGTATATAAAGACGACTTGACGGGCGACTGCCAACTCGTCTCCAAGATGCCCAGGAAGGCTCAAAAGAAGTCTACCAGACAAGATCCAAAGAAACGGGCCGCGGAAGACACCAGGGCGGCTAGTGATGATGAAGTTAACAGGAGGTGCACGCACTTACAACGTGCGAGTGAGTAAGGAAATCGTGCGCACGCCGCACGTGTAGGTACGGCCTGTACGCGGCAACGTGGCAATCACACAGAGATCGTACGTTGTAAGCACGTACAACTCACTTACCACTTGCGCAACGTACGGTGCACGCAACCGCTATCGGCCAGGCGTGTCGTGCAGACCACGTACGTACACCTTGCGAGTGACGTACTCCCTCGGCCGGCCACCCTACGTTTGCAGAAAAAACGTAGCATACGTAGCCACGACAAAAACGTACGGACAAAAAGCACGCACGGCGAGTTGTGACCGAGGCTAAATAGAGTTTGCGAATATACTACTGGGGATGGTACCCAGGCTAGGCCGACATCGTCTACCAGATACCTTTGACCCAGTGTTGACGTCACTCTTCAAAGAAGCCACGTGATAAGCTTCACTGGGTCAGTCTACTGAGAAAGACCAGAGTGACTGGTCGAAAGCTCTAGGTGAGAGAACTTTTTAGTGTTGGGCCAAACGTTTCAACTCTAAACATGTAACTACCAACACAGATGAACTTTCATGATGCATGTGCGTTTCACGATATATTTCTATGTATAACATTACATCCAGTACCTCTATTAATACATCTGAATTGTTTACCTTCTTTTGTTATTATGGGTTCACCACACCACGAAGTGGTGTGGTGAAACCATATTGCTTTTTCTGATGTTTCTTCTCCTCCTCCTTCTCCTCCTTCTCCTCCTCCTCCTGTCATATCTTTAAATGGATTCAGCTTCTTCATTTTAGGGCCTAAGGTCCTGAAATTTGGTATGGAGGTACAGTGGGCAAATACCCCTAGGCGTTTTTTAAATTATTGTGATACAGGCTTTTAGAATGGTTTTATTTGAGTTTTTTGGCTGTGTTATAGCAAATGTATTACTGTGTTAGTCTGCCTTGTTTACTACGTTTGGGCATGAGTCATGACAATGGAATGCAGGGCATCAACCAATAGGCATGCAGCTTTCCTCTATACTTCTTGCTGATTGGCTGTTGGGATTTAACTTGATTAACACCTGCACAGAAGCATTTCCATACTGACAGTATGTCTGTATTCAAGTGTTTTGGTAGGTATTTCAAGCTTTCCTGCTCCAGCATTGGAATGCCGGGCATGGACGTTTTTTTTTTATTTTGAAAATCAACAGTTTGCATTATGCAATTAAAAATCCTAACCAATAAAGTAGGGAATAGCTATCCAACTGTTGTTTTAGTTGTATTTTACTTCATATTATAGTTATATCAATGACAATGTAAATCATTGTTTTCCCTTGTGTTTCCCATTCTTTCCCTGCCATGTCGTAAAATGTGGTGAACCCATCGCTGTATTTGCTCCAAAGCAAATATTGGCCTTTCTAGTGTTGTTAATTGTTTATTACCGCTGTTAATGCATCTGAATTGTAACTGTTCTTATTACCCTCGCCTGAAAGGTATGTTTAAGGTTTAGCCATGGTGTACAGGCTGTGGTGTGGGTACGTATGGCAACAGCATAACTCAAGAAGCTATGGCGTTATTTAAGTTACTATCATCAGTCCACACCGACTTTATTTTATGGATGACATCCGCGCGCGCATTGATTTTCGCCTGTTCTCAAAAAAAAAAGATCACGTCCACTGAGGCTCTGGCCTAGCTCTAGGCCTTGGTAGTCCATGGTAGTTAGCGACAATATGGAGCCGGGCACCCAGGCTACCGAAGCTCCACGACTCAAGAACTCAGTACATACGTACGGTGTCGATTCATAAATTCCGCATGTGCCGGCTTGTCGGATACGTCGCTAAGTACTGCCACAAATTCACAATACCAGCAATTCCAGTGGTTTAGTAGAATTTTTATTTTTGGCCGGATTTTTTTTTATTCGCCCGCGCGCACTAGTTTGGAGATCTTCAGAGGGTGTCATCCATAAAATTAAAGCGGTGTGGCCTTATGATCGGACGAAGTAGATCTGCAACTTTGCCGATAAGGCCCGATGGTCTCTGCTAATCATATAAAGGACAGTGAAGTATAAAATGCAAAATAGATTCGCCCGGGCGCCCACATAAACAATTAGTACTGAGACCTCTGATACATAAAACTGATTAAGAGCACAGTCAAGTACCTATACGTAGACGGGCATGAGGACACAGGTAAAACGTTGGTCACAACCCGCCGTACGTGCTTAGAACTGCGTGCTGTCTACGTGCAAAAACGTGGGCAAATGTAGGGCATCCGTGCGTGGTGAGTACCAGCTCCGTACGGAATCCTACGGATTTGGGAGCTCGCAGACACGCCGTAGAACTTTTTAAAAGTGCATGTAAAACTTTTTCTGGGTGCGGTCTGCGGATTCACCTCCCGTACGTGCGAGTACGGGCGACGCGCGTGCCACGTACGTAAGCAGCACGTGTGAGTACGGCCCTCTTACGGTAAAGTTGCGATCGCACAGAGATCGTACGTTGTAAGCACGTACAACTCACTTACCACTTGCGCAACGTACGATGCACGCAACCGCTCACGGCCAGACGTGGCGTGCAGACCACATTCTTACATCGTACGCAACCGTGCGAGTGACGTGCGTCGATGCCACTCCTTCCCCACGTTTTCAGAAAAACGTAGCAGACGTAGCCTCCCAAAATCTACGGACAAAAAGCACGTACGGCGGGTTGTGACCGACGCTTAAAACGGGGGCCACAGGGACAGTGATAATATGGGTACCGATAGGGGCTTGTCAGCAGGAGTTTTATCAGCATGGTACCTGCGAGCCAGGGAGTCCACCTCGACACTTCCCAGTTCCCTTATCTTCTGCTTGGCTGTGGCTTCCAGGTTGCCGTTCGCGGTGTTGACCAGCGCCAGCGCCACGACTTTCCCGGCGGGAACCTGGTCGATGAAGGCCGCCAGACGCAGGCTCTCGTCCCTGCTGACCTGGGTGTCGAACCTGTCCGTGCTGACGTGCATCCCGGAGATCTCGTCAAACACGCGCACGTGAATGCCGCGGGGCCAGTCAGGCGCAGAGTCCCAGAAGTACGGACCCTGTGGTGAAATAGAAACAGCATGAGGATGGGAGAGTGTTTCAAGTTGAAACTTTTGATCCAACACAAGACAAATTGTTCTCACCTAGAGATTCAACCAGTCACTCTGACTTCCAGACTGATCCGGCCCCTCTGAAGTGGTACTCGCGCAGACGTGGAAGGTACTCGCGCAGACGTGGAAGTACTCGCGCAGACGTGGAAGGTACTCGCACAGACGTGGAAAGTATTCGCGCAGACACGCATGCCTGTACTTACGGGCCACCGTAATACAAAGTGTTCTAGTTACTGAGCTAATACAGAGAATACAACTTCTTTTCGCTTTTTTGTACAATGGAAAAATGAGGACTAACTCACCTTAGGGAGTCCCCCTGCAGGCACGGTCTGTGTCAGCTGTGTCCAGCCCAGCTTACGTCTCCCGTGGACCTCCAAGGTCCCGCCGGCCGCCACCAGGAACTGTTTGTTGTTGTCCCGGTCATCTGAGCGGCCGTACAGAGTCACCGTGGCCCTCCCCTGGTACGGACACGTCTCACTGCCGATGTGGAACTCGCCGTCAGCGCTGACCGTGATCTCACGCGAAGACAGGGTGATTTCAGTCGTACTGGAGGGGCCAGGGTCAGCAAACACAACCCGACCTGTTCATGGAGGACCACTCTAGTTAGGAAGACCATCTATCTCATCTGAACAACAAGCAAGTCCTATCATAAAAGTTCATCTGTGTTGGTAGTTACATGTTTAAAGTTAAAACTTTTGTTCCAACACAAAAAATTCTCTCACGTAGAGCTTTCGACCAGTCACTCTGGTCTTCCTCAGTAGACCAGGTTTCAAGAACATACACGGCCTAGCTCTGTTAGTTCAGCGGTGTCTCAACACATCCACATAGAGTCACCCGGACATTTTGTTTCACTTGACACTGTAAGGATTTTAGACACTGAACAAGACTATTTCTTGAGAGGGGTGAAGGAAGCCATATACATCAGGGCCCATCACCCTACATTGAACTGCGACGGGATCAAACGTTTTAACTTTACACAACAAGCAAGTTCATTATATATCCCATACCATCTCCGACAATTTGTCTTATTACATACCCAAGTAAACTATTCCATGCTTTGTTTTCCCTGAATAATATTTGTCAAAACTGTGAAATGTGTAAAGTAATGTGGCACAGGGCACAGGTGTTGCCTGGTAGACGTTGGTCCTTTTTTTCCTGTGGTCTGATCGAGGCTAGCGGAGGTCATAGGCCACAACGAGTTTGTTTTGACTGGTAAACCTGAGTTGTTCCGTCGAAATCCAAGAATTGTGGACTTAGTGGACAATGTAGGTGTTGGACTACCTTGCCAATGTGTGTGTTTTTTATAGTCTTAACCTTAAGTATGTGATTTTAACAACTTAGTTGTTAGATGGAGGCCCGCATGCCCTTTTCCGTAGAGCGTAATAATTCGTAATAATACGAGCCGTTTTAATTCTACGTAGAGCGTAGACGGACCGCTCTAATTCAACGTAGACGTATTCAATTGACGCATTTTGCATAGAGCGTAATTCGCTGTTTTCTATTACGTAATTCGTTGTAGCTACCTGGAATTTATCGTAAAGCGTAATGGGGGAGGCTTCCTGGATTCAGCGTAATACGTAGCCGGCTCTCAAAATTTAGCGTAGAGCGTTTTTGGGACCCCCCATGCAGGCCCTCTTAAGATGTTTACCATATATATCAATGGCAGATCGAAATAGTGTCCTGTGGTACACCTGACTCAGACTGTCCGATACAAGTCATGAATACGTTCAAAAAGATCTACAATCAAGAATATATAACTACTGGACACTGATATACCAAGGTCAACTTGTTCCGTTACTTCTGTATTATTTGACTTTCCATGTCTCTTTGATTTGATTATTCATATTTCTTTCCATTGATATGCAAACTCCACTTTTAGTTATTTACTTTTAAGTTGACATATCTTTTGACTATCTACCATTATGATTTGATATCTGAACGATTATAATTGCTTCTATGTTACCTTATTTCATTTGATTGTTGATGAGTTAGTTACGATTTCGTCTTGTTCACGATAAGTTTATCTATTTCTAGCTGACCTTTGTTAGTTCATCTTTAATCTTTTGTTATAATTATAATGTCATGTAGCTTTGTTGGGCTTATACCGCCAGGAATCTTTGAAAAACGCCAATAGGCGACAAAAAAATACGTACCTCCATCTTTGATTTCCAGTGAGTAGAACGCGGCTGAAGACTGGAGCAGATAGTTCTCTCCCCTTCCCACAACCACCCGCGCCGTCCAATCCTGGCCGGGGTTCCACGGGGTCAATGTCGGGTCAGCATCCGGGCAACCTGTCAGCGGAAACACAGGGACAAACATTCAAACATTTTTTTCTGGTCATTCGGGAATCCGAGTATTAGGGAAAAGGGCCCAAAATGTACATATATCGCCAGAAAACAGCAAGATAGTCTCATTTTTTTGCAACATTTTAAAGTAGAGTATGCCAAAAGCGTGTCAATGATGAAAGCTCTGGGGACATAGAAAAATTGCCAAGGCTCTTCCACACTTAATTGCAGGTCATTTGGTTGTCATATTAGGGCAAAGGAACATGTATGTTTATGATATTTGGTAGGTAGCCACAAATGTACATCTTTGTTTGGCCTTGGTCGGCTTTGCAACAACAACAAACTACATCGATGAAATTATCAAGTTCAATTGTGACCATGGCATATTATTTACTGTTTTTTTTAGTCCAACATTTCATGACCAAACATGGCGACGGCACACTCAAGTTATATCAACTTATTTTATGCCGCCACCAACACAGAGTACAAATACAAGACAGGACAATACTCATTTTCTCTTGAGTTAAGTGAGGAACGTGTAAAGTGCCTTTCCCAAGGGCACAAGATTGGTGGCATGTCAGGACTCGAACCCGGCACCTCTTGGTTCCGAGTCGAGCACTCTGCCGCTACGCCACACGACCCCACGCGTTTATTTTACTGTTGGGCGCCTAGATAGGTAAGCATATGGTAGAAAAGACATTACATAACTGGTGTCCTATAATGTTATGAAGCTTACAAAGACACGTGTCCTACCGGTGTCCTGCGACTGTACAGTGGCTAGCAGACACAGCAGGAAAACTGCGGCAGGGTGGGCCGTCATCGTGAAATGCGCCAGAAATGCGGGGCTAGATCATCTCTTATACTATTGTTATTATCACGTAAGTGAACTGGTTTGACCAAACAAATAGAGGTCTGCCATTTCAGCTGGCTAGTTTCACACGTTTGAAGGCTGAGGGAGGTTTTTATGCATTGAAGGTTGGATTTGTGATCTGCGGGTCGCTTTTCTGTCCGAAGTGTTGCCATTCCCGAAGATCACTTTTCTGCCCTGAGCGTTGCTTTTCTGTCCTGCTTGTTGCTTTTTTTGTGTTGAGCATTACTTTTTATTTTTATTTTTATTCAATTGCAGCGAGGCAATACGATGGCCACCCAGGCAGCAAGGCTGATATCGGGTGCCAAAAGATACACAAATCAAACATACACAATATAACCTACAAATAGGCTACAAGTACCACATTAGACTAAGATCCATCAGTAACAATATAAAATTTCTAACAGACTTAAGTACAAGGCTTCCTATAAAAGTATTCAAACAAGATAATATACAGTTTTGTATGTCAGAGGTCATCAACAATTATATGTGAGGAAAATGGCGAAATCTTTTAAAAAAACCCAATAAGTCCAGATAGGAACAACATATTTTCATAATTTTTGGTATGTAGGTAGCTAAGAGAGGGTTGTACATATAATTAAATACAAATTATGCAAATGAGGACTTTCTAGGGAAATTTTAAGGAAATTCTATAGTTACATTGCTTTATATAATAGCTCTTTTATACATGTAATCTATTTAATCTTTGGCAGGCGGAACATCTGATTCAATAGATATCAATTATGCAAATGATGACCTAATTTGCATAATTAATGTGAAAATTCTGTGACTCCTTATTGGTGAATGATGTGAATCTTTTGACATGTGTAAGTTACTTAAAGGTTAACGCCACTATACATATGTTATGTTAATGTAAATGTCATTTGTATAATTAATGATTAATGTTGAAATGAAGTATGACAAAGCAAGCTTATATTTCATGGAGGTATGAGATCTCGGAACTCTCGTTGTTCCTGCATTACTGTGGTATTTATTAACACAGTGCAATGGCTCAGCCCACGGTTGGACAATAACATGTGGACCCCCTTAAAATAGCAGACTTCTTCCCGTATTTCCGTAACAAATGAAACGTCGTCGATGAAGGTCAGGCATCCAGGTAATAACTGGATAGCATCCAGGCAAGCAACTGGATATGATATTGCGAAACGCCCTCCAACGGAATATATGAAAACTGCAGCTCAGTGGAGCAACACACAGGAAAGGAGCTTCAAGCATTGGCAGATAAAGAATTAGTTCGGCCATGTTAATTTGATTATATGGATGACATCCAGTGGGAACCCCAAAACTGATGCGAGCGTGCGAATAAAAAGTAGTTTGGCACAAAAAAACTTGCTTTCAATTCAGCATGAAATCTACGTGGTCATGAATTGAACAAATGACACAGAGTATGGTATGACGAATAATCTATTCAAATTCATTTCTTTACATTTTCGTCCTTTTCGTTTAGTTTTTTAGTTTCGTTTCGTTTATTCTATGACATTGTTGTCGTTTTCCGACTTTTTCTTCTACATTTTCTTATTTTGCAACTGTTTAGTACGATTTACAGTATGGTTGAAAACTTTTTTGTTTTGGAAACGGCCGTAAATTCATGCGTCACGCGGGTGTCATCCATATGATCAAACCAACATGACCTTAGTTTAAGCAAAACGTCCCTCTGTATTGAATATGGGTTGATGTAACAAGCTGCTTACAGCCGTAAACGCATAAATTTTCACCGAATCTACATTTGAGAGACACATTTTAGACGCCCTCGTAAGATAGATCTCGAAAGGATCATATCGATTGTATTACCGACGTAAGAACACCTATGATATCCTAATACCAGCGACGCAGCACTGTTCCGCCTACTGGGATATGCCCAGTCCCTGGTACCGTGCACCGGGCTCTCCGTTTTTCTGCAAGCAAGCACGATCAACAGTACAATTGTCCATATAACGGTACAAGTCTAGAATGAATGAAAGACCTTTATTGTAAGTTTGTGCGCTAACAAGTTGAGTACAGGTCATGAATAGACAATGAAAAGGATACAGCAATGATACTTAAACTATACATACTAATGTGATCTACTATTTACATGTTCAACTTCTTCTCGCTTCTTGACGCAGTTAAAGATGTACGAACATATTGAGCTAATGATACATGGTTTGTCAAGTTTCATAAGAAATTCGAATTTTTCTATTCTGTCTAAATGTCTAAAGACGGTTGGGAACTTATCTGTTACATAAGTATAGAGGGAATCCCTCTCATTTCCCTCTCATATAATGTGCAATCAACTACAAAATGGCATTCATCCTCAATATTATCTAATAGTATACGTATCTGTTTTTCACATTTTGCGACGGCACCAATACTTCACGAAAGTGACCTTGACTGAATCATGAGTTACAGTGTCAGGGTGACTGTTTTCTCAAGACTGTACGTAATTACCCCGATTGGGCAAAGTACAGGTCACACAAACAAATGAGTAGTTTACAACAACATTTATACAGTATAAACAATAATGAAGTTAGTAGTCCGTACTACCATCTAGTATATGAATTCGTCTTCTTTTCGCATTTTGTACTGTTGAGAATGTAAGATTGGATTTAGGATCTGTGGCCCATGTGGTCAGTGAATGTGAGAATGATGTTGATAATTAGTGGTCTGATGGATCAGACCGGTCCGCTGCTCGCCGAAGATTCGCTTGACCTCCGGGTGGCGGCCGGACCATGGATCTTTCTTGACCTTTCAACTCGCTGTTTGACCTTCAAATTCATCATACTTACCATCTGGCAATTTGTGTGTGGAGGGGGGGGGGAGGGAGGATGGGACAGACTGGCTAAGCTGCGGTCACAACGTTTTTTGGGAGGCTACGTCCGCTACGTTTTTTTCTGAAAACGTGGGGAAGGAGTGGCGTCTACGCACGTCACTCGCACGTCACTCGCACGGTTTTGCAAGGTGTAAGAGTGTGGTCTGCACGCGCCACGTCTGGCCGTGAGCGTTTGCGTGCAACGTACGTTGCGCAAGTGGTAAATGAGTTGTACGTGCTTACAACGTACGATCTCTGTGCGATTGCAACTTTACCGTAAGGAGGTCGTACTCACACGTGCGTCTTTCGTACGGTACGTACGGGGCACGCGCGTCGCTCGTACTCGCACGCACGGGTGGTGAATCCGCAGACCGCACGCAGAAAAAGTTTTACATGCACCTAAAGTTCTACGGCGTGTCTGCCTGCTCCCAAACCCGTAGGATTCCGTATGGAGGCGGTACTCACCACGCACGGATGCCCTGCGTTTGCCCATGTTTTTGCACGTAGACAGCACGCAGAAGCACGTACGGCGGGTTGTGACCGAAGCTTTAGGAGTGAAAGGTGTAAAGTAGTCTTAAGGTAGGGGTAGCGGTTAGGGTTATCGACTCTTGGGAAAACCACTTTACACCTACTTCCTCACTAAACTCAGGTGAAGATGAGTACCAGGCTTCGGTTAGGGACGTCCCTCGGATCATAAAGCCGATTTGAGGAGAGCCACCGCCACACTTCTGATGTGAGTGGTTCAAACCTCTACAGTTGGTTGACATCTCAGGGTTGACATCTTCGAAATGGTGATAGTCACCTGTTATATTAATCATTCCACAAATGTGGTAAGTCTTCATAGATAGATAAATAGAGAGAGAGAGCGAAAGAGAGATAGGGGGCGCAATGACTGATATACGCAAGCTCGTCTGTGTATAATAGTAGTACTATTATATACTTATACTTTGTCCGTCAATGATAGAGGTCTTCAATGCTCAAAACTGTGTACGTAATACGTTATATGAGAACTTTATTGACACAACAAAAGTACAGCGACTTTCGTAAGGTCTACAACTACAAGTAGACATACGGACAAATATACATGGGTACAACGAAATTATCCTACGTACAAAACAATAGATGAGTCAACTAATACTACTTGTTCTAAGGTCTTAACATTATTTGATACCTATTACCTTCTAGGATGAAATTAGATTTATCTATAGCATGAAATGCAACAAATTCTGTTGAGCAAGCGGGGAGAAGGTTGAACAGCTTTGTGCGTTTATCATTATATAGTGGACAATCCATAATAGAATGTTGTTTGTCTTCAATATCATTGGGACAGAATGGACAAAACTCTGGTCGCGGGGAATTTCTTCATATCTTCCCAAGGACATTATTCTGTGTATAATGTCCTTGATCTTCCTAATTTTATATTCAAATTCTCATCTTTGTAATCGATTTACGAACTTCAAAATTATGTCTGTGATCTTCTTTTCCAGGGGCACGACATTAGGGCCACGGCAAGTAATTTTTATGGA
>NW_017803893.1:156364-197693 GCF_001625305.1 Branchiostoma belcheri | reverse complement strand
CTAGCCCGCCTTTTTCGGATAGCCCTGGCCTAGCCTGGCTAGCCCTGGCTCTAGCCCTAGCCCTAGCCCTAGCCCTATCCCTATCCCTAGTCCTAGCCCTAGCCCTAGCCCTTAGCCCTTAGCCCTAGCCCTAGCCCTAGCCCTAGCCCTAGCCCTAGTCCTAGCCCTAGCCCTAGCCCTAGCCCTAGCCCTATCCCTATCCCTAACCCTATCCCTAACCCTATCCCTATCCCTATCCCTATCCCTATCCCTAACCCTATCCCTATCCCTAACCCTATCCCTATCCCTATCCCTATCCCTAACCCTATCCCTATCCCTATCCCTATCCCTATCCCTAGCCCTAGCCCTAGTCCCTAGCCCTAGCCCTAGCCCTATCCCTAGTCCTAGCCCTAGTCCTAGCCCTAGTCCTAGCCCTAGCCCTAGCCCTAGCCCTAGCCCTAGCCCTTAGCCCTAGCCCTAGCCCTAGCCCTAGCCCGCCTTTTTCGGATAGCCCTGGCCTAGCCTGACTAGCCCTAGGATGTGTATCATTTGATTGTTGTGTATTATATGTATCATTTGATTGTTGTGATTTGTATTGATTATGTGATACCCTGCATCAATTCAGCCGTATAAAGGCTGCGACTGCAAGGTACTGTCTGGACAATAAAAAAACCATTTAAAAACCATTTTAAGTATCAGTCTCTGACAGGTGCGGCCCAAAATCCCGGTTTTAATATTCACATATTAAAGAGTTAATCTCTACCACTCGAAACATTTAAGAAGAGAGAGCTTTAAAACTAAGGATCAGATACTTGGTGGTTACGTCCCTTTTGGCACTAACCACTGATCATAAGCGACCAAACATATGACAGATCGCGAAACGAATTTCATAGATCAAGAATGATTTTGTTTCACGTCTTCTGCGTTTTGCTGTCTTTCGAATCATACTTTTACTTTCTTGCATCACATTTCTATGATGAACTTGATGATTGGGAGCTCGGACACAAATCCAACTCGGGTCGCCCGATGGTCGTTCAGCGATACTTTTTAAGAAAAGAGCTTTAAACGTCTAAGGATCAGTTCTGAGACACGCCGATCTAGCCTCTACCAGGCTTCGGCTGGAAAGAGTAGAAATCGGTCAAATAGAGAGATAACATGCCGGGGAGTTGGTCTACTAGAGAAAACATTTTGCCGCATCCGGGTGACCGATTTCTGCTCTTTCCAGCCGTCTCCCAACGCCTGGCAGAGGCTACGTCGATCAGCCAATCGGACCGTTTTCCCACGCTAGAAAAGTTGAAAACCTTTGTTTACACAAAACACAGAGATAATCGCGAGCGTCAAATTCTTCCACTTACGTCGGTATGTCCGAGGTATTTACCCGCCTTGGTATGTCCCCGTCCCGTCACTTATGCGTCATTATAGACGGTGTAATTATACTCATCGAGCCCTGAAAAGGACACGCGGTATCAGCTCACAGATAGGAGCATTCCGCCCTCTTTAATTACTTGTATCTGGCATTGTAATGATTAGACACTAGCCTCTATCAGGCTTCGGGTGCGGCAAAATGTACTCTCTAGCGGCCCAACTCCCTCAGCATGCTATCTCACTATTTGATCGATTTCTACCCTTTCCTACCGCCTCCCGAAGCCTGGTAGAGGCTAATTAGACACCCTCAAACCCAGACGGGCAGTCAGTGTCTTGGAAGAGCCTGCGTCCCCAAGCAATTTTAGGTACAGGTTTAAGTTCAGCCCCGGACCTGAGAATTTTGGCTGATCATCTCTAAGTTATAAATGTAACCCACTGTCTTTGGAGGTAAATTGTTGTCATTGTATGAGGATTAAATGTATTAGAACTAGAGTATCGAAAAGTTGCTCAGCTCACTTGCGCCATCTAGCGTCTAATCTGTGAATAACAGATGGACATCAAGTATAACAAAAGTCTGTCTCACATTCGTATCAGTTCATTATCATAGTTAGCATTAGTAACAATACCGATAGACTGTCATGATCTATGATCTATCTAGTAGCAGCCTTTATCAGGATTGGTCTTACTATCATCTTTCCACATTTTGATATGGACAGAACGACATTCAATGTCGACGGGCACAGCCCAACGTACACCCTACTCATGTTTAGGACGTCGCGTCCTTGTGAACTTTTCAATGCTTTACGATGACAAATACCAACCAATATGTTAAGACTACGGTACCAAATAAAAGCCCCAAAGGGGTAGCAGCGAAGTAGCAGCATCAACCTGCAACAATGTTTTTTTTTCTTTTCAAATTGTGTTCCCAAACCCCCCCACAGTCCTCTAGAACACAAGTTCTAGTTTTGTAGTGTCTGGTTCCTCAGTGGAATCTTTCAGGTAGAGCTAGGTTAGCTACAACCCTGTGCTATCCACGTGGACCCAAGAATCGCCTTTGCCCAACACAAATAGCCTCTTGCTGACCTAGAATCAGTAGTCTCTTCCAGACTAACTACGCTGGCTGTACGCCAAAAAACAGTTACTCAAGCAACTGGATATGATTTTGAAAACGTTTTCAAAATCATATCCAGTTGCTTGAGTAACTGTTTTTGGCGTATCGTATTACCTGGATGTCTAACCTTCATCGACGTACGCTGGCTGTATATAGGAGAATATTTGCCAGGGGAGTTTGGCCGCCTTGTAGGTTTGACTGGCCGCGCAACGAAACTACCTCCCCGCGGCCGGACTCCCTTGGCCAATTTTACTCTCTTTTTTGTCGAATTCTACGATCTGTATTCCCGTAGAAAGGCGGATGGAAGCTATAAACTCAGTTTGTTTTGGTGGTCTTGGGTCTCTGCAGTGCCGCGGCCTGTCGCGAGGTGACACTGCTAACCGCGCGGTGCAGCGCGTCACGCTTGAAGTCCTCCCATTGGTGCTCCTTCCACAGACTCTCCAACACGTCCTCCTGCGACGGGTACTGCGAGTACTGGAAATGAAAGATTGAATAAAGTCAAAGTTTTTTTTTTATTCCAACATGTAATCACCAGACGTGGTGACGACACACTGAAGTTTTTTCAACTTATATTAATGCCGCCACCAAAACAGGGGACAAATACATGACAGGAAATACTCATTTACAACTGAGCTAAGCGAGGAAAGTCGTGTAAAGTGCCTTTCCCAAGGGCACAAGATCAGTGGCATGTCAGGACTCGAACCCGGGACTCTTAGTTCCGAGTTGCGCACTCTGCCGCAAAGTTTATTGCACAACGATTGTAACAGGTACAGTGTATGGTAGATAAAAATGAGATTACTAGTTGGTGTCAGTATATCAAGATTCTACATATGAGTTCAACGGGTATCATGTCGGGCAAAATGTTGAATGAAACCAACTAAGAGCTAGTATGTGGGACATACGAATAAATGAATGAACGAATTAATGAGTAAATGAGTGAATGAATGAATGAATGAATGAATGAACCAATCAATCAATCAATCAATCAATCAATCAATCGATCAATCAATGTCTTCAAATTAAACGTACATCGGAGATTTTAAGGATGAAATCTGACCTTCATTTTGATGAGACTTAAGACGGTTTCGTCCGCGTACTTCAGGAAGAACTTCTTCTTAATCTGGATCACTTCGGCAGAGTTGCTGACCTGGAAATCACAGAACATCAAGCGGTGGCTAAATCGTAAGGTCTTTTGTGTTCAACACTCAACGTGAAAACACAAGGTAAAGTCCTGTACAAGTCACAGTGTGGCGGTAGCGTGTGTTAGAAAGCAACACTGAAATAAACATTAATATCATAATAACAAACTCATGATAATCCTTTGCAAAATACATTACAGATATGTTGGACTTACCAAACTCACTGTGGCGCCTCTCTCCGACGAGGGTAGAACCGACCGAAAACCCTGGAATTGCAGAGCAAGATTCATTTTATATATTGATAGAAATCTTGGAGACTTGTGTATAGTGAATAATTCATATCATGACTTGTTTGTGACATCCACTCAGAGAGTGATATTCGTATATTCGCATAGACAAAATGGACAATAGGTTTCTGGAACATGACACCAGTTGTACGTACGAAGCTCTGTCCAGGTCCCAGCACGTCCAGCACCACGAAAACAGGTTTTGCGGGGTCCGGGTCGAATATCCGCGACCCGAGCTGCATCCGGGACGGACCCTGCAAACAGAAACATGCCGTTACTTCTCTTTTCATATCTTACCTATACGGGTAGCCTAGCATTCGTCTAACAACTGACAATACTTACAGTGTACGTCGATGATTGATTACACATCCAGGTAATGAGATACACAGGAAAACAGTTACTCAAAGAGTCAAACAACTGGGTAGATTTGGAAAACTTTTCCGTTTCAAGTAGCATCCACTACTGATTGTCATTTACATAATCAATTCATAGTTTTTGTATAAATAATTGTTCAACTATAGATTCCTGACGAAAAGTAGTGTATGCTACGTATGAAAATGTCAAAACGTCTATATTACTAATGCTATTCTTTGAGTACCAGTTTTTGTTGTGTTTGCTCAGAGCCTTACCTTTTCCCTGTCGCCATGTCTGCTGTCCAGCCGTGAACTCTGCACCCCGGAGATCGGCGCTCGCGGCGTGGACACGTTCCGCCATAACACGCTGATCAACGCGCGGTTATCTGTGGAGAGGGTCGAGGACCATGTAAACAAACAAACAAACAAGCAAACAAACAAACAAACAAACAAAGTACTAGAAAGGTAAGCAAACGCACAATGTTTACCTTTACATGAAGATGGTCTAGCCAAAAACTACTGCTCTGTTAATTCTTACTCAAATACATTCATATACATGGTGCCCAGCCCCTTCAACTCTTTCCTGTCACTTGCTACATAATGTAACCCGACACCAGAGGGCGTCTGCTACAGCACCAGTTACCATGGTGACAGACGTCTGGTCAAGGTCAAACAAATGAACAAACCTTTCTCCTGGATGTTCGCCTACTGCCGATCATAGATGAATAAACAAACAAACGGATAAACAAACAAACAAACAAACAAACAAACAAACACACCTTTGTCCCTGTCGCCCTGCGCTGTGAAGAGTTCCTTCCGCTCCTGGTGCGTCCGTCTCATCTCCCGGCTGTGCAGGAGGCGGTTCTCCTCCCGCCGGTCCACCGTCCAACCCTCGTTTGGCGTCAGTCTCTTCAGCACCTTACACTGGCCCTGGGGAGAGAACAGGTGCAAGTTTTATCCAGAACCACCAAGCTCGGTTCTGGATAGTCCAGGCGTATCCAGAACCGTGCTTGACCGAACGCCTAACCCATTCAGGCATAGACTAGATTGGTACGGTTCTGGATACGATAGGCTGTGCGTGTTCAGTATCGTTGCGAAAAAGATCACGTTTCACTCACGTCCCTCTCTCAGTCTTTCTATCTCAGTCTTTCACTCTTTGTTCTTGTCTCCCTCGCTCACCCTGTTTTTCAGTCCCTCTTTTTCTTCTTTGGCATATTTCCCTGTCTCTGTTTTTCTACCTCTAAAATCTCTATCTGTCTGCCTCTCTTTACTAATATCCAGAAACATTACGTACCGTTTTGACCACGTAGATCCAGTCGCACCGTCTACTGTCTGGTACTATCACGAAACCCGGTCTGCAAACAAAAATAATTTTTCATTCACAGTTTATAAGGCTATTTCGAAATAAATGTATAGGCAACAGCCAAACAAAATTAATACTAGTAGATAAACAAATAGTTTTCTCAAATATGAATAAGTCCCAACAACATTGTAGAAACGATTCGCATTTCTATCAATGGTGGTGAAAGGCTTTTAATGACAGGTCTACTTACTGGTAGTTCTGCATCGTCCAGGCGTCCGGATGTTCCAGTAGCTTTTGGAACGGCCAGAGCTTGAATATTGATATATGCCTGGAACGTAACACATAAGGCAATTTTGGTGATGTAGGGAAACCAAGATTTAAAAAAAAGTGAGACTGTCTCTAAGCGTCACCTGTAACTAAGACATACTCACCTACAGACGTTTAAATTTGCGGTCTCCCTGTCCTCTTGTAGGTTGAATATTCTATCGTAATCCTGAAAAGGAGAGTAAAACAATTTAAGTCACATGCTGAAATAGTATAGTAGTTATGGAACTAAGTGTACACAAATCCAATTTGGTCGCTGCACGGTCGCTCAGCGATCATGTTCTAGTTGAAAGTGAGACTTTGCAATCATAGCGTAAGTGTCTGATAATACTTTTTTTTAGCACATTTCATGATGACACATTTTCTGATTCCTAGACTCTCTATCTACGTGTACAGAATTGGCACGTCACACTTGTAAAGGCGATCTTCATCTATTTTCCTCTCCCTCCAAGGACATTGTAACACATAGAAAATTCAAACAAATAATGCGTTTACCTGCGCATGCACACAGAACAGCTCCGTCCTCTCCTGAGTCAGTACTGTTGACCTCCGCTTGGTTCTCGTCAGCAACTCTCGTTCCTAGGGCGGTAAACGGTTACTATGGCAACAGCTCTCCTTCCCAGGATGAAGGCGATATTTTTAAAAGTACTGACCATAATTACCGCAAGAAGGCTGTGTAATTTTGTTTATTTATTCATTCACTTATTTGTTTGTTAATTTATGTGTTCCTTACCCCAAACTTCATCCCATGTCGAAGGACCGTGTTGGCCTCGTCTTCAGCAGCGTAGCTCTCCACAACTGAGGAGAACAAAATAAGTAAGACCTGTTTAAGAAACAAGAACAAATGCAAATTTTGCACGAATCTTAAGTCATCTTTTTTATTCAATTCATAATAAATTATCTATTGAGAATGGAGCAAAAAGCAAGATGCTTATGAGAAACCCTGTCCTGAAGGACATGTAAAACAAGTACTGTACATTGGGTAGGAACGCAGTTACTATTAACAAACTTTACTCACGTCTTCCCGACAGGACGAAGTAGAACCCGTCCGCGGCATGACCCTCCCGGATTATCACACGGCCCGTCCCGAAACTGACGACGAGACGGTCAAATATTGTAATATTAAAAAAACACCAATGATTTACATATGCCTAAGAATTATTCATGTAAACAAAAGCAGCGATGGAACGTATGTTCACCTTATAGTTCTTTTAATACACGTAGTAATAAACAAACAAACAAACAAACTAACTAACTAACTAACTAACTAACAAACAAACAGCAACCCCACATACCTGTCGTACCAGGCCACCTGGCACAGCTGTTTCTGGATCTCGAACGGGAAGAGCGCGAAGTCGGGCATCTTCTGCATCGTGCGCACGATCTGGGGAGAGAGGGGGGCACGGACTGAGTTGGGCTTGCTAAATCATAAAACTAATAGCATATTAATAAAATCTAAGGCTTCAAGATGATAAGACTCTTAAAAGCTTGACATGGGCCTCACCGAATCTAGCACGTTTTAGAACCCACCACAGTTATCGGGCAGAGTAAGGGTCCTTTTCGGCGTGAGTGGGTCAAAAACATTCCGGTCACATTTGGGTAGGAACCAGCCTTCGTAACCCCTGCTTCTCTTATTGGGTTAGGTAGTCCTCACTCTGAGTGAGTCCAGCTTGTTTCCAGTGTTGATATGTCGCGACTTTGGGAGAAGAGATGATGTTCTAGTAACCCGAACTTAGCTATGTGCCTAGAAGTGGTTTCTCTGCCTTGTACTGATCGAAACAAATTGTTAAAAAAAACTGTACCAACCGTCTCTGCCTCTTCCTCTGTCCGGTCTTTGGACGGTTTCCTCAGCAGCTCCTTCACTCGGGACGGGACCATGTCCTGCCGGGGAGAAACATTCTTGAGAAATATCGTTTCACTTTATCTAAAGTTCTAACAACATTAGAACTTCCATTATGTTCAATAGCTGTGCTTTATCCAGGGCATTGCTCAGGCACGGTTCTGGATGGTCCACGCGTATCCAGAACCGTGTCTGGGGCAAATCTACGTTCTTGGATACGCGGAGACTATCCAGAACCGTGCCTGATCCTAACCCTACCCCATTCAGGCACAGACCTAGCTAGCTAGTAGTATAGACATGTACAGGCCTCATTTACATACATTGGATGATTGTTCCTGTCCTTGGTGCTGAACAACCGGCATTGTCATGATACTCGAAAACAGGTAGACCCTTATCTCGTCCTCGTCGGATCGCCAGAACCGTGCCTGATCCTAACCCTAACCCTTTTCCATCCAGGCATAGAAGTGGATACGAGTCCCTCACCTCGTCCTTGCCTGAGCGCCTGAACTTGTGCGGGTCGAACGACAGCTGTCCGGAGCCCAGGCTCTGGTTCCCGGCATGCTTAGCGCTCTGCTCAGCCTCCTGCAGGATCGCCTCTACCATCGCCAGCCAGCTGCCCTCGATAATGGTCTGGGACAGGATCCTGCAAAATACAACATAGCAATCACTACACACTCTCCCCCATCTCCCAACCCTACACACACACACACACACACACACACACACACACACACACACACACACACACACACACACACACACACACACACACACACACACACACACACACACACACACACACACACATGTTACTAATAAATCCATGTTCATCCGATATAACCAGTGTTAAGTGCGATACTTACTTCCTGCAGACGATGCAGACCATACACAGCAGCCGCACGACTCCCGCAGCCTTCCGGAACCGCACGATGCCCTGGGGACGAGAGGGGGTTGTGATATCCAGGACCCTGCTTACATACAGTTCTGGATAGTCCACGCGTATCCAGAACCATGCCCGTATCCAGAACCATGCTCAGGCACGATTCTGGATAGTTCACAGATGACCCTTGGTTTCATAATTAGAATATGATTCAAATTGTAAAGTCTCATTTAAGAGACAAGAAAACACTCAAAACGCAAAGAAAGCGTTCTTGATCTATCACCAGCTGTCAAAATCTTTGGTCGCAGAGGGTGTAGCCTTTTAAAAACTGTAGAGTTTGCCGACGTGTATTGTGAGTATCAAGTACAAAGTACACGCACTCAGTTTTCAGTTCAAACATTCACCCTCGCTTTGTGCGGTGGTAAATTACCTATGATATGACTATAATCAGGTGAAACACCATCGCCGCATCATTATATAACCATGTGTCATTAAAGGGAACAAAGGGCTTCCGACTCAGGTGTGTCGGCATACCTGTCGCACACACCTGGCCATTGTGGCAAGGCCATTGTCTCACCCTTTCCGACGTTATTTTAAGCACAGCGCACCGGAAATCTGGCCAAGGCCCCCATTCCACTAGGACGACGACGACATAGCCTTCATAACATGCCAAAAAATGGGGGTTTGGGGGGTCTACATGATCTTTGGGAGCTTTTATCTGCTATTTTCTGATTGCATGTAGACAACTTAGCCGGCCTGGTTTAATTACCCCCGTTTTTTAGAACTGGGCTAATCAGAAAACAGCCGAAGACCACCAAACCCCCAGTTCTATAAGCCTGCTACGGAGGCTAATCAGAAAACAGCCGAAGACCACCAAACCCCCAGTTCTATAAGCCTGCTACTGAGGCCAGCTCTCACTGCGCTCTCTCTGCGACCTGACATTGGCCGGAGCAAAGAGACAGCGCCAAGAGATTCGCCATGGGAGCGCACAGGGAGCGCACTAAGAGCGCCGTCACCTCTAGTTTTGAACCGTTTAATACCGTCGCCGTGAGAGCGCCGAGGACGCCGATCCAATAGTGAGCACAGAGAGAGCGCCATGAGAGCGCATAACAGTTATTTATATTCCAAACATGGCGACCTTGGCGATCTTTCGGTGTTCTCTCGGCGCTCCGGCCAATGTCAGGTAGAGGTAGAGAGTGCAGTAAGAGCGCCGTCTTAGTGGAATAGGGGCCTTAGGAATAGTCTCTACCAGACTAACTACGCTGGAGAATATTTGCCAGGGGAGTTGGCCGCCTTGTAGGTTTGACTGGCCGCACAGTTAGGGCAAGAAACTACCTCCCCGCGGCCGGACTCCCTTGGGGCCAATTTGACTCTCTTTTTTGCCGAATTTTACGATCCGTATTCCCGTAGAAAGGCCTGGTGGAGGCTACCTTAGGAACGCGACAGCGCGTTTGTTGAATGGCGGTGTCCTATACACGCGAGATTGAGCGTGACTTAAAGCCGATTATGTTTCCTGCACCATTGGGGTGATTTACACGGGTAGGGTTCGGATTAGAAAGGATCATCATTAATTATCTTCACCGAGGAGGCTGTAGTTAAGTGGCCGTCGGTTTGGTTTTCAAGGATAACACGACTATTTTCACGCTGTTTGGGTGTTTTAGTACTGAGGGCAAAACATCGGAGGAATCTCAACGATTTCTCAACGTTAAACATTATGTTTACCAATAACCAAGGCTTTTATATTTTACTACATAATTCTACTAGTATGTTCTTCACGATTCATTCAATTGTTTTTCTTAAACCGTGAATAACACAGAACACAGTAATATATAAAAACGTGACGCAGTCGATTATACCTACTGCACTATATGATATATCAGCTATATTGCTTGTATCTTTTGCAGCCAAGCTAGTGCTCCATTGTTGTTGCAATTTGTGTAAAGAAAATCGATCTACCGGTATTTTATAAGTAGGACATAGGTAGTTTTGTTCGTGTGTTTTGAAGTATCTTTATATGTTTGGGTTGGATATTGGGCCACGAGCCTCAGAGGTAAATATATAAACATGAACAAGCATCAGACGTACCGGTATTTTAGGTTCCTCCGGTTCGGCGTCCAGTTTGGGCAGGAACATGCTCCTGAAGGCAGCTGTTCCCCGACGTGAGGCCAGCAGGCTCCCGCCCAGAGTCGCCTTAAAGGCCTGCAGGTATTAAAACACGGGTATATAGCTATAAACTCAATGCATACTTAAAAGCAGTGACAGAAAATGAAAAAGAGTAATAGAATTCCATAATTAAGATGTACTATAAGATGATTTCCTTAACAAATTTAAAGATGATGATTCATTATTTTCTCGACCAAAGTACAGGGCCTTTCGTATCGTCTACTACAACTTAGAGCAACAAAACTAAATACATGTATGAAAAGTCATCAAACAGAATATATGTATACGGCAAACTACGCACAGAATATAACGTTATGTCAAAACAACGAGTATATGTTACCTGTCCGGGTTTCCTCGCCTGTGTTCCCAGGTCCATGACGGCCACACTCCGTCTGCGGGCCGTCCTGTCTATCGGCGGCCGGGGCGCGCGGCGACTCCCCATGGAGGAGGAGGTGTCCGACTTTACCGAGTCTCTCCGGTCACTGTCGTTCACGGACGTGTCCGACTTACTCCGGGTGGACAGCGCCGTGCGGGCTGGCGCCACCTCCGCCGCCATCTTGGTTCGAATTCTGCGACCTTGGACGTCCTTGTGAGCAATCTATTTATATTCTAATTCATCAACAGGTACTAGGTGTACAGGCGGGATCTTAGAACAAGTAGTATATTTCACGACGAAAGAATATCTCATCGCACTGCAATGTTTTCTGCCGCCATCTTGGTTCGAACTCGACGACCTTGGACGTCCTTGTCAGCAGCAAACTATTTATTTTCTAATCCATCAAGTAGTACTACTTAGTACATGCAGGCGGGAAGTTGCAACTCACGTATTTAAAGGCGAAAAAGTCTCCATGCACTAGTCAACTCCGGCAATGTTTTCTGCCGCCATCTTGGTTCGAATTCGACGACCTTGGACGTCCTTGCAATTGTAAACAGAAAAACTGTTTATACTCTAAACCATCTTGAGGTAACTACAGGCGGGAACTCACAACACTCAAAAAAGTGTTTGTCACGACGGAAAGGAAAATATTTCCGCACTCGACGATCCAGCGATGTTTTCCCTCACGTTTGTTGACACCGCAACACCGTCCGTGTGCTTTTCCCCCACTGACACTCAGTTTACAAGTTCAACGCCTGGACTCACCTACACACCTGCGCTCACCTGTGGCGACTCCAGGTGTATCAGGTACAACACCTGAATCACGGTGTAAACGCTCCGACAGGTGGACCTTCCAAGCACTCCTTACCTGTACCTACAGATCCACCTTAGAACTAAAGACGTACCCAAGACAAGACCAGGCGAACTAAACACACGTGAGAATAAAACACCTCACACATGTTTACTCTATCTCACTCTATTTACTACTATTCAGCACAACAACAGGCGCCGTAGCTAAGACAAGGGGACCTCGGCACGCCTTTCTAGGTTTGCACTCTCGCCATGTTAACAGCGGGTTTTGGGTTGCAGTTACGCGGCTAGAGTTGCCCAGTAATACGGAGAGTCCTTTGTTTCCCACTGTTACAGGATATGTCCTAATATGACGGTAATTTATGGCTTTTTTGCCGCGGAAAAGCAGAGCATAATGGTATAATATGCGGCTGGAAATAGAGCGTTCAGGGACACAAAGAAATATTTACCGGAACAATGTCGCAAACGCTGTGATGATGGAGAGATGCGTACAGTACTCGCCATGCGGAATACAGGAGTACTGCAGCCCTGTTGTCAAGCAAAACACTTGTCGGGTTGTTTCTTTACTTGTCCCCATTCATGCGTTTATGTACGTACAACGGACCGCTAAGGGATTTAAAACTGATGGCATTCTTGGGATAGTGTCCTGCAAAATCTTGTGTCGTGGGGTCGTGTAGCGTAGCGACAGCGTGTTCGACTCCGAACCAAGAGGTCCCTGAGGTTCGAGTACTGACATGTCACCGATCTTGTGCCCTTGGTATTGGGAAAGGCACTTAACACGACTTTCCCCACTAGACTCAAGTGAAAATGAGTATTTTCTGTCCAGTACTAGTTTCTATGTGCGGGACACAACACCAGAAACATCTGCCTCTGTTCCGCGTGCATTGTACTGTTGCAATTTCAATTAATCAAATCAAAATCACTATTTTATATCCTTATGGCCAGTCTGAAAATTCTACAGCATTTAAAGAAAATCGTACAACAAGCTACGATAAATGTGGGCGAGCAGTATCTTGAAGATTGAATTATTTCAAACTGAACTCAATGTTATTTTCTTATATTTGTGAATAAAAAATGATTTTACTAGTTAGTAAATATATGACTTTTATGTATCATATGTATCACCTTGACTTTTCAACCATTCTTTTCCCTTTTTACATTGTCGTATTTAGGCTGGTTAAGGATAGATTAAGTAATAGTTAACGCGCGTTACAGGTTGTAAGTACTAGTATTCTGTGAGTGTTATGTACGTCTAATGTGTTAATAAGTTTGTAATGATATGTGTTTGTAACTTTTACGACTCCAGGACGAATAGTGCAGTATATTTACTCACTGATGGAGATCCATGAAATAAACAATAAACAATGATTTTTAAAAAAGTTCGTCCGGATCCCGACCAGCCAATCTCAGTCTCGCTTCCATATGACGGGGAATGTGTCGCACGCCATCTTGTCCCCGTATGTAAGGCCGCCTGTGATTGGCGGAGAGACTTCCCAGGGCCTGGGCGCCAGAACTGCGTCATCACCGAGCCACCTGGTGGACAAGAAAAATAGTCATTGACATTTGGACACTGAACAAGACTATTTCCTGAGTGGGGTGAACGAGGCTATATATATCAGGGCCCATCACCCTTCACTGAACCGCGACGGGGGCCGACATCGTCTACCAGATACCTTTGACCCAGTGTTGACGACACACTTCAGAGAAGCCACGTGACAAGCTTCACTGGGTCAGTCTACTGAGGAAGACCAGAGTGACTGGTCGAAAGCTATTGTGTTCGACCAAAAGTTTTAACTTTTAACATGTAACTACCAACACAGATGAACTTTCATGATAGTAAATAGTCATTGAGTAAGGAGGATGACTCTTTTTTTTATACAACCAAGTCTTTTATATTCACTCTTTATCCTGTATACCAACGATTGTATATCAGATTTAAGTAGAGATGTTAAGTCTTAAATAAGTAGATCGTACACAGAGTGGAACTCGCTGTCACCGAGTACAGTAAAGGCATTATCATTAGATAGCTTTAAACAGTGTTTAGAGTTAGATGTTCAAGGGTTAGGTGTAACAAGTCGTTCGGTGTAATGTAGCCAGCTAAAGCCGTGCCGCTTGCCTGTGAAGCTGGTGTGTTACGCCGATGGGAGATTATACCAGCTATACAGATACAGATACAGATACAGACACAGATACAGATACCTGGTGGACACGACGCGGCGCGGCGTCTGGGCCGTGTTGGCGGGCGCACCGTGCAGCGTCTTCATGTGGAACACGATACAGTCTCCGGGCTAACAAATAAACAAACAAACGATAAATACATAAGTAAACAAACAAATAAACGATAAATAAACAAACAAACAAATAAACAAATTAAAAGGTAACATTTACGAAGCAATGCATAGTGTTTACCTTCGCACATGGACTAGCCTAATAACCCTACTGCTGTTTGTAGGGTTATTAGGCCAACACCACAGGCCGGGTGTCTGCTACAGCACCAGTTACCAAGGTAACAGCCGTCTAATCTCCAGCAGGTCATGGACTTTATTTGTTTGAAGAAGAAGAAACAGCGCAAAAAAAACAACAACAAACGTATGTTTCCTTCTGTAAACATGACAACAACATAATACTTTAATTTTGGTGTCCGGACAGGTGAGACATACCTGAACGTCCCAGGTGAGTATATCGTACCTGTACAGGTGAGAATATCGTACCTGTACGTCCCAGGTGAGAATGTCGTACCTGTACAGGTGAGAATATCGTACCTGTACGTCCCAGGTGAGAATGTCGTACCTGTACAGGTGAGAATATCGTACCTGTACGTCCCAGGTGAGAATGTCGTACCTGTACAGGTGAGACATACCTGTACGTCCCAGGTGAGAATGTCGTACTTGTCCCTGTCCCCGTCTATGTCCGGCACGTCCCGGAACACCTTCCCGCCCGTGTCGTCTCCCGTCAGCCCGTAGTTCAGCGTCGTGGCGAACTTCCGCGGGAAGAACCAGCCCCACCCTTGCGACCCGCGCACGAACTGCACGCACGTCTCCATGGAGACGGGGTCAACCGGCATCCAGATGGAACAAACCTGTAATACAACGATAAGTACTAGTGGGAGAAGAGAGAAAAAAATCCTGGCTACTTCTAGGAAATCTTGAAGCATAGACCATATCACAGAGTCATGAAACAGGCCGAAAACACACACACACACACACACACACACACGCATGCACACACACACACACACACACATACAAACACTTATGCAAACACACACACACACACACACACACACACACACACACACACACACACACACACACACACACACACACACACACACAAACACTTATGCAAACACACACATATACACCCACACCCACACAGGGTTAGTGACTCTCAAAAAGCGTCTCGAACCTCCAGAAGTGGACATAACCGACAGACAGCCCAAAGTTACCTTGTCCCCGTCCACAGGATAGTACGCCTGGTCGTGGTGCCAGGGAGTCGTCTTGTAGGTTCCCGGGTCTTTCGTCAGGACGTGCTCGTGGTAGAAAATCGCCGTCTGAAAAACACGACACAATTTCAAATGGCTCGACAATATTCTTTCAGTGGCAAGGTCTTATTGGTACCGTTAATAGGAGAAAGATGCAAGAATAGAGAAAGAGATGGGGGCAACAGTGCTATCTTGTATTCATTTGGAAAATGAGCTGGCATGTTGTGAATTCTGCTGTCGTGGACAAAATATTTGTGTCATTGTGATAAATGTACCGTCAACTGCAATTTAGCCCTTAGTCTATGAAGTTGTACCTCAATGTGGGTGAAATTAAGTAGCCATGTTCTCTTTGATCGTGAGTAGGAATATAGAGAGATAGATGGTTCCCCTCTCCTACCCGTGAGTCCATGAGCTGGGCGGCTATCTGTGCTGCTGGACTGTCGTTATTGGCATCGTTAACATGAGAAAGATGAAAGAAAAACTTAGAGAAAGAGATTGAGACCATCGTACTATCTTGTTTGGAAAAGGAGCAGTGAGTACCTGTGAGTCCATGAGCTGAGCGGCTATCTGTGCAGCTGGGCTGTTGTACACAAAGTCCTGAAACTCCGGGATGCTTCTCCAGTTGCAGTAGTCATTAAAGTAGGCTCCAGGTCCGCCCTGGCCAACCAGGCTCTCACTGTACCGGCTGGGGCTGGCCTTGTTCTTCTCTATACCTGTTTACAAACAAACAAACAAACAAACATGCCGTAAACATGCCGCCAGTTGCAGTAGTCATTAAAGTAGGCTCCAGGTCCGCCCTGGCCGACTAAACTCTCGCTGTATCGGCTGGGGCTGGCCTTGTTCTTCTCTATACCTGTTTACAAACAAACAAACAAACAAACATGCCGTAAACATGCCGCCAGTTGCAGTAGTCGTTAAAGTAAGCTCCGGGTCCGCCCTGGCCGACAAACAAATGATTGTTTGCTTGTTTGTTTAGCCAAGTCTTGTTCTCCATTATACGTGTTAACATTCAGTGATGAAGATTGCTATGTGTCTCTCTCCGTACGATCGCCCTAGCGGTCAGTGACCTACTGACCACCTGGTGACAACAAATGGAAAGGTCTCAAGGGGAGGGGGGCTAATATGACTATAAGTCTTTAATAAAGCCCTCAGAGGGAGAGGGTGATATTGCTATAAACGTTTTATTGGCCTTAAGCGAAGGACGTCCCGTTGACACGTCATTGATATAACGTTTAACGCAGCGTCCTTAATGTTTACCGTTCACCATAACAAAAGCACATGATATTTGCGTGTCTCACTACTCCAATCCTCCATGCTGTCCTGTACATGTCTTGTACCCCCTTAACACTCAGTATTCACCATTCATAAATTATATAACATATTGAGACATCTGTAGTTCTACCGTTCCTGATCTTGTCCACCCAGTCCGCGCTGAAGACGCCCCGGAGGCACACGGCGCCGTTCTCCCGGTACTCCCGCACAACTTCCGGGTCCACCCGGCCAGCCGCCATGTTGTTGTTGTCCTTGTTTAACGTCTAATATATCGCTAGACGAGGTCTCTTGGTGCTGGTTTACGCTTGGTTCAGTTCAGAGTCAACTTCCTCAGGTGTTTAACTCTTGGTGCCTTGTGCTTGCGTGAAGAAATGAAATACCTTTATTGTACATTCATGCCACGACGGGCTAGGTACAGGTCAAGACTTAACAGACACAAAACGTATGTAGAAAACTGTAGACAAAAGATACACTACTTGACTTAGACATACATACATAAGGAACATACAAGGATACTATACTAGGCTAATACCAAGTGTTCTAGTTACTGAGCTAATACAGAGTGAAGACTGGCTCACGCTCACCTCACAGAGGTCGACTCGGTCCGCTACCAGCTGGAAAAGATCCGCCTAACTGAACCGCTCCCGCTAGGTTTTACAGCAAAGTTGCTCAATGATAGACGCTCTTCACACTGGAACCAGCTACACAAGTTGTGTTGTACGCATTGGATTGAATGCGACATCCGGAAATAATAAGATTGCTCGCTGAATAACAAGTTACTGACACAAGCCAACTGGAATGGATCCAACTGGCTTAGGGTCAGCCAAGAGGGTAAAGGTCCGATTAACTCATGTACCGCGCCCGTTTGTACTTACAGTAAAGTTGGTGTAGAGTTGTTCACATTGGAAGCAGCCACACAAGTACTAGTTGTGTTATACGCATTGGATTGAATGCGACATAATAAGGTTACTCGCTGAATAACAAGTTTTTGTACACACTCCAACTGGAACCCGGCCACGTGCTGACGACATGGGCTTGTTTAGGGTCAGCCAAGGGGCAATATTCAAGCAGATGTCAGCCTTGCATGATGAGTTGAGGATGGATCTCTAGTTTATAGCCATGTAGAACTCATGTACATTATCATGTAAGCCATGTTCCAAGTTTTCAATCATACTGTAAATCGCACAAAATTTTTGCAAAATAAGAAACTATATGCAGAGTTGCAAAAAAAAATATCGGAAGACGATGCCAATGTTCTAGAATGCCAAAATTAAAACGAAAAAAAAACACGAAAATGTAAAGAAATGAATTTGAAGAGTAGATTATTCATCATACCATACTCCATATCCGAATGTCGGCTATGATCCCCTGGCGACTTTCTATGGTACTGAAGCAGAAACTGTTGTTTGCATCACATGATCGTCATGATTTTCGGTTCGCGTTGCCTAAACGTATTTCCAGCGATGAACATATTACACTATACTGAAACGTACGTCTATGCGCGTATGAGACAATATGAAGGTATATGCAATGCAGTATAGTAGCAGAGCGACGTCCTCTTTTCGGCGAAGTAAACACACTGGTACTGAGTGAAGGTTCAGGGGTCAGTAGGGTAATGTGTGTGTAATGTGTGAGTACATGTGATTTGTAGTCTGTGTACATACAGGGGGAGGGACAGCCACAGGCACCATGGAGAAGCCAAAGCCTAAAGGTGCGCTAATCCGTTGAACTAATGCAGAATTTTAGCTGTTACAAGAGATTTACGTGTTAAACTAATAGCCTTGTAGTCATACCTCATTCAGGTAGTTTCGAAAATTACTTAGTAATAGTATATTGCTGACGGACCTGCTAGTATGGCATTGCATCAGACATCAGTTAATATAGTTAGTTGCCTCGTAAGAAATATATGTAATGAGGGTATAGTTGGGTGGCAATATGTATATCATGTTTCCCAATTGCCTGGATACAAGTTTATGTCGTTGTAGACATATTCTGTATGTCTAGAGGACCTAGAAAATGTAATTAAGGAATACGTACATAGGCATACAAGCTATGGACAACCCGGCTAATGTTTAACTTAGGTTCCACAGTCGTGTGGTTAGTTTAGTGTCAGCGGGTCTCCCTTTGTACACGGAACCTTGTCATGCCGCAGGGCAACACTGGTTACTTATCGTATCCAGAACCGTGTCTAGCTAGTTCTGTGCCTGAATGGGTTAGGGTTAGGATCAGGCACGGTTCTGGATAGTCTCCCGCGTATCCAAGAACGTAGGCGTGCCCCAGGCACGGTTATGGATACGCGTGGACTATCCAGTTTGGTTCTGGATAAAGCACGGCTCTGGATATATCAGCTCTGTACAGTACAGTAGTACACGTACCGCCCCTGTACTGTAGACCTGCCAACCTGCGCCCCCTGTAGGTCAGCTGGAGCAACGGCAGGCCTGCTGTAGGTCTGCTGGAGCTAACCAGTGCAGTTGCGCCCCCTGTAGGTCTGTTGGAGCGACTGCAGGCCGATGAGACCGTCATCTGTGCAGGTGGCTACCTGTTAGAACTGGAGCGGAGAGGATATCTGCAGGCCGGAACCTTCGTGCCGGAGGTCGTCCTAGAACACCCCGAGCAAGTGGAGGCTCTGCATAGGGAGTTTGTGCACGCTGGTAGCGACGTGGTGCTGGCATTAACGGTAAGGCCACACCGTCTTAATTTTATGGATAACATCCGCAAGCGCATTGATTTTCCCGTTTTCAGAAAAAAAAATATATATCACGTCCTCCATGGTAGCTAGCGACAATGTGGAGCCGGTGGTAACTCCGGAGGATGGCACCCATGCCAGGCTACTACAGTGCCGACTCATAAATTCCGCAAAAAGCTAGACATAAAGACATAAAGCCAAATAGGCACGGTTCTTGGTACGATGGAGACTATCCAGAACCGTGCCTGATCCTAACCATAACCATTTCAGACATAGAACTAGATAGGCACAGTTCTTGACACTGTTTCCCTCCTCATGATCAGCACTACTTACATCGTGAGAAGCTCCGTATCATCGGCCGGGAGGCGGATCTGGAGCGGCTGAACCGGACGGCTCTGCAGCTGGCCAGGAAGGTGGCTGACAGTTATTATGCGTTGTAACCTTCCTTACCTTGTAATCATACACAAGTATACCCCCCCCCCTTTCCCTCCCCAGCACTACTTACATCGTGAAAAGTTGCGGATCATCGGCCGGGAGGCGGACCTGGAGCGGCTGAACCGCACGGCTCTGCAGCTGGCCAGGAAGGTGGCTGACGACACCGGCACCCTCATGGCGGGAAACATCTGCAAACTCAACCTGTTCGACCCCAACAACCCCGGATGGAGGGACACGGCAGAGGCCATGTTCAAGGTTAGTGGGCACAGCATGTCATAGGGATCTTCTGCTATAAGGCCATAGTCTACGGATACGACATGCATATGACATTGTGTCGTGGGGCACTATGACTAGTAGGTTCTGGGTGACTGATAACCTTTACCAGGCTTCGGGAGGCGGCTGGAAAGAGTAGAAATCGACCAAACGTGCCAGGGGAGTTTGTCTGCTGGGAGAGAACATTTGGCCGATTTCTACTATTTCCACCCGCCTCCCGAAGCCCGGTGGAGGCTATGATTGTATGCCTACTGATTATAAACCTACTGATACTCTCTCTCTCTCACACGCTCTCTCTCTCTCCCTCTCCCCCTCTCTCTCTCCTCCACCGCATGTCAGCTGCTGCTGAGGCGGGCCATCCTTGCCTTCCATCTGCTTCTGTCTAGTGCCGCTGGTTACGCCCTCGTTCAGTCCTGAGTTGTTCAGTCTCTCGTCCCCAGGGTAATCCGTAAGTTGTTGCACTTCTCGTTCCCAGGAGCAGTTGGAGTGGGCCGTTGAGGGCGGAGCAGACTTCGTGGTGGCCGAGTCCTTCTTCGCCTGCGCCGAGGCTATGTTCGCTCTGGAGTGCGCCAGGAAGTACGCCAAAGGTGCTGCGTAACTAGGCTACCACCACACTTTCTTTAACGTCTCAATGCCTACTATATCAATTTCTCAGTATCTATATATGTTACCAAGTTCTCAATATCTATGTTACCAAATTCTCAATGTCTAACGTTACGTTACCAACTTTTCAATGTCTACCGAAAATAATTTCATCAGGTTGGTAGGACATTGTATATTGGGATTTTCTTCTTACTCAGTCCGTACTGTATCTCCGGTCCACTGCTTACGTTTGGATGTCTGCCAGACACCTTCCTCATTGCAATCGGCTACATATAGTGGCGAGAAGCAGAACTCCAGTCAGAAGCTGTGAGGAAGGTGTCTGACAGACATCGAAACGTGAGCAGGTGAGATAGATACAGTACGGAATGGGTAATATTTATGGTCAGACAGGAGTCTAAATCCCTCCTACTATAAGATTGCAACATTATGTAAATGTAACCCAACACCAGTTACCATGGTGACAGACGTCAACAAATCAGGTCAGAGGTTAGTGCTTGGAGAAGAAGAAGAGGAAACTGAGCAAAAACAACACGTTTTCCTTCGGTAAACATAACTATGGTCCTGCACGTTTCACCTTTGCTCACCTGTGGTCTCACCTGTCCAGGTCTACCCGTGGTGGTGACCCTGAACCTGCAGCGCCACTCGGAGCTGATAGATGGCGTTCCTATCCAGAAGGCCCTGCAGGACCTGGCGGCGGCCGGGGCGGACGTGGTGGGGCTGAACTGCGGCCGGGGCCCGCCCACCATGCTGCCTGTCCTCGAGCAGGCCGCGGAAAACATCAAGGTAAGATCAACATCACCATTGTAGATTAATGCTCCAACATCCGGACCTTACTGACGAAGGAAAAAAAAGAAAAGTAGATCTGACATATTTTTGAGAGTTTGTTGCTGTATTTCAAGTGACTAACTACAGCTCCCCCCCCCCACCCCGTGTAGATCCCCCTGGCTGCAGTTCCCGTGCCGTACCAGACTCACGAGGCCGACCCGAACTTCCTCACACTCAAGGACGAACACGGTGACGAACACTCGCTCAATTTGTAACGCAATTTGATATTGATACATTGTGTACATTTTCTGTGTCATATATCCCAATTCTGTCACAAATGTTGCCAGTTGCATATGACATGTAACACAATATCTTAATTCTGTCAAAAACGTTGCCAGTCCGTTATGACTAAGATGAGATGTAACACGATATCATAATTCTATCACGAATGTTGCCAGTTGGTTCTAACATGTAACACGATATCTCAATTTTGTCGCAACAGTTGCCAAATCGCTACACTCACAAATCAGCGACGTTGTTGCAATTGCAGGTAATGTGGCGTTTCCTCTGGACCTCGACCCTTGGCTATGCAGCCGGTCTCAAATCGCGGCGTGGAGCCGGCGGGCGCACGCCCTCGGGATCCGGTACCTCGGGCTGTGCTGCGGGAACGCCTCGCACTTCACCCGCGCCATGGCCGAGGCGCTGGGCCGCCAGCCGCCCGCCAGCCGCTACACGGCCGACATGTCCAAGCACGCCTACTACGGGACGGACCCGACTCTCGTCAAGTTTAACACGCAGGAGGTCCGTGAAAACAAGTTCTGATGCACAGATCCCATAGCCTGGTCACCAATCCTATTATTTCCCTAATCCTACAGCCTCTCCACAATTTGCTGTAGATCTCGGGAGCTATAAGAGGTTGGTAACCAGGCTACAGATCCCACACTCGTCAAGTTTAACACTCAGGGGGTCCGCAAAAAACAAGTTATGTTCTGTATCCGTGTTTTTTTATCGAAATTTAAGTGCCATTCCAATGTTTACAACAAAAATGACGGTCTTAAGCCTTCATCATGACCAATCACGTGACCTTCATGACAGATCTCAAACAAGTTCTGATGTACAGACCCCGCTCTAGTCAACTTCAACACGGAAACCCACAAAAACAAGTTCTGATCTCCATGTTTTTTTATCGACAAATGGCCATTCCGATGTTTACCACTAAAATAACGGCCTTAAGCCTTCATCAGGTCCGCATGACCAATCACGTGACTTTCATGACAGATGCCAAACAAGTTCTGATGCACAGACCCCGCTCTCGTCAAGTTTAACACACAGAAGGTCCGCAAAAACAAGTTCTGATATCCGTGTTTTTATTGAGAAAGTGCCATTCCGATGTTTGAAGAGTTACCAGTAACGTAACGTAAACCGAACTGTTTGTATGACGCAAATCCCAACTGTTTGTATGATGTGACCCCAACTGTGTGTTTAATAGCGTTACTCTTATCTCGACCTACGTACGGATTAAATACTCATTGCACAGCCCTTGTATTTTTTTATACACAGTCCTAAGTAGTGGGTATTCTTATACACAGTCCTTGTGTCTTCGTATGAGAGCGTTTTGTATGTTGGCAGTGTTTTCTTTTATCGTACATAATGACAAGATCATACACGCACGGCATCCCCATTGTCCAGCCACGAACACGTCCCGTTATATGGGCCAAGGTAGGACCAAGCCTCTTCTGTATAATGTCCTTGGTAGGATACAGCGGCCCTGGCCAACATATGAAGCCATGGTTTCAGTGGTTTTCAGTCTACAAATTTGGCAGCGGCAGCAAAGTTTTCGGATGTCGTCAGTTTTGTGGCGTTGTTTACAGAAAACTCACGGAGGTCAAAGTCTAGATCTGTCCTCAGCATGGACCCTCTCTGGCCAATGGACATTGGATACTGCCTGGCCAATGTAATACTCAATTTTTGTCGACCCTGGGATCTGCTTGGAGATTAGCTAGCGTATCAGAAAACTAACCGAGGTCAAAGTCTAGAAATGTCCTCAGGTATAAAGGGCGATGAAGCAATGCTTAGCCTCCATGTAGGCTGTGCTATTGGCTATTGGGACTTGGGGGGGGGGGCGTTTGCAATGCGCTTTTTCTCTTATGGCATAATCAAGAACAAATAGAAGCGATATGCCATTAGAGAAAGTATAAAAGCAAGGGAAAACCCCAGTCGTACAGTCTGCGGGGAGGAATCAATACCGCAGCGGTGTTTTTTGTCAAGGTCCGCTCGCACGCGGTGTTGTTAGTTTCAGGGTCAACCCGCTCTTTGTACACCAGTTTAAGGCGGTTCGATCCGGTTTTTCCACCTCGGGCCTGACTAGTTCGTAGTTCCAGCAACGATCCTACGGTCTTGGATACGTGGAGAAGCAGTTCCTGTTGCAACCAGCTGAGATTCAACCATGTCTAAAGCCAAGCCCAAGGGTAAGTATATATATAAAACACCTGTGGTAGACGGTAGAAAGTTGTTCCGTATATTTGTCAACATGTGTGTCATATAGCGTTACTTACAGGCTGCACGCAAAATTTATTTATCGGTTTGGCTGTTCAACGCTCACAGCCAGGGCAGCCCAACTAGCCTGTGGCTATTACAAAGGGCTTGCCCTGCAGACAAGACATGACAAAACATTACAGCAACATATAAGGTGGCTTTTAAAACAATCTACAAATTTGTCGTGTCTTATAGCGTTACAGACTACAGTAGTACTGGAATAGCTGGAGTGAATGTTGGTGTATTTTGAGACCTGGACGTGTTTAGCGCGATGTATTACTCAATTATTCCACCAACTTGCGGCGATTCAATTCAACACTAAATGGCCTTGACACAAATTGGGGTCGTCGTGTGTTTTTTAATACAAAAGGAAACGTTTTTTTTACACACACGCTTTGAGTTCGACTAAAACAGCCCTGTTTTAGACTTAAGTCATGGAGACGTGGACACTGGGTAGCCTGGTGTCCAGCCTTGTTAGGTTTGGTCCGCTCCCCAAGATCCGCTAGGCTATGTAGCGGATCTTGGGGAGCGGACCCAGAGCGGACCACCAGGCTAGACACTGTGGCAGCTACTTATTTTTCCTTAGTTCAGTGACCCTGTGACGTTGTCGCTGCGTAAATAGAACACGTCCGTCTGCTCATGTTGTGTTTTCGTTGTGGGTTTGGCAACACGCCCAGATGGCCATAGATAAGGCCACACCAAGTAAATTTTATGGATGACGTCCGCGCGCGCATTGATTTTGGCCTGTTCCTAGAAAAAGAACAAGAAATTCCACTTCCTGTAACTATGACCAAAGAGTCACGACAGTGCCGCAAATCGTCAGATTGATGTGAAACCCGTAACGCCGAAAGCCTGTGCCTGGTTAAAAAATGGAAACAAAAATGAAAAAAAAAAAAAAATGGCACTGAAAAAAATCCTGTCAATAGCTCCAAAACAGTGCCATTTTTGGAACTATTAACAGACAGGACGGTCCTGTCAGCAGTGCAATATTTCTTATCTAGGCATCTTGTTTTTTAGGGCCCTTCTTGTTTTTTTTTCGCCCTCTCGCATTAGATTTAGGGTCTCCAAAGGACGTCATCCATAAAATTTACTTGGTGTGGCCTAAAGGTGTGGCAGGTGGATTATACCACTCAAACAGCGGGTAGGGGGAGACGACTTTTTAAAGTTAAGGAAAGTAATTAGCATAGGGAGGTAATCACTATCTATGATTCTATCATCAATTCCGATCTAGTTACTAGTAAAGATAATCGCGCAATGCTGGATTCCACATTTTGTAGCACAGTTGTATTACTGCCACACATTGTACCATGTAGTACGATTGTCCAGCAATAAAATTCATTCATTCATTTATTCATTCACTATTTTAGATTTGACAATGTCGCTTTTTCAATTTTCCTGTAGTCAACTTGTTTTCATTTTTCCCATTTATACACCTGTTACCGTGAATAGCTATTGCTATTATATATACAACAGCATGTTATCAAAAACCAAAACAAACGGCACAGCCAGCCAGGTTTCTACCCCATATCTGCTTGGAGATTGCACCTATTCACCTTATTTTATTTTATTTTATTTTATTTTATTTTATTTTATTTTATTTTATTTTATTTTATTTTATTTTATTTTATTTTATTTTATTTTATTTTATTTTATTTTATTTTATTTTATTTTATTTTATTTTATTTTATTTTATTTCATTATTTATGTATTTATTGGTTTGGCTGTTCAACCCTCCCAGCCAGGGCAGCCCAACTAGCCAGTGGCTATTACAAACTTAAGGGCTTGCAGGACAAAATATTACGGCAACACATAAAGAATGGCTTAACAATCTACAGAAGTATTGCCTGTATTTCCCAGGGTTGCTTGCGCGCCTGCAGGACGGCGAGAGTGTGATCTGCGCGGAGGGATATCTGTTCGAGTTCGAGCGACGCGGTTACCTCAAGGCCGGCGGTTTTGTGCCGGAAGTCGTCATCGAGCACCCGGAACTGGTGGAGGGTCTGCATAGGGAGTTTGTGCACGCCGGTAGCGACGTGGTGCTGGCCTTCACGGTATGTACTGCGTCTCATCTTTAAAAAAAATCATCTGAAAAAAAAGCAGGTCACGTGACCTGAAGGAGTGACCATTCGGACCTGATGAAGGCTGCATTTTACGAAGCGATGTGGTGCTGTCCTTATTACGGGTCAAGGAACTATGAGGGGCAAGCGACGCGTCGCCATGACAACGTGCATGTAAAGGGACTCGGATTATACACGTAGTAGCCACTGAAGGATAAGGGATATTTTGCTAGCCTCTACCAGGCTTCGGGAGGCGACTGGAAAGAGTAGAAATTGCCCAAATATAGAGAGAGATAACATGCTAGATGATTAGGTCAGCTAGAGACTACGGTTCGGGTGCGGCAAACTGTACTCTCTGGTGGACCAACTCCCCTGAAATGTTATCTCTCTATTTGGCCATTTTTTACTCTTTCCAGTCGCCTCCCGAAGCCTGGCAGAGGCTAATGTGTTGCATGAATATAGTTTTAGTGGATATGAAAAAGAACTCATCACTAGTGCGTCTGCACAATTGTTACAGTACTACGCTCATCGGGAAAAGATGCGCATCATCGGCCGTGAGTCCGATCTGGAGCGGATCAACCGGACGGCGCTGCGGCTGGCCAGGAAGGTGGCGGACGACACCGGCACGCTGATGGCGGGAAACATCTGCAACCTGAACATCTACAACCCGGCGGACCCGGGCTGGGAGGAGCGCGCTCACGGCATGTTTAAGGTACGCTGTATCCAGAACCGTGCTGCTCAGGCGCGGTCCTGGATAGTCCACCCGCATCGATATCCAGAACCGCGCTTTATCCAGAACCATTCTCAGGCGCGGTCCTGGTAGTCCACCGCATCCAGAACCGCGCTTTATCCAGAACCATGCTCAGGCGCGGTCCTGGATAGTCCACGCGTATCCAGAACCGCGCTTTATCCAGAACCATTCTCAGGCGCGGTCCTGGATAGTCCACGCGTATCCAGAACCGCGCTTTATCCAGAACCATTCTCAGGCGCGGTCCTGGATAGTCCATGCGTATCCAGAACCGCGCTTTATCCAGAACCATTCTCAGGCGCGGTCCTGGATAGTCCATGCGTATCCAGAATGGTTCTGGAGACGATAATGTATAGTTTAGCTTTCTTTTCCAACAGCATTTTTTGTACCCCACAGGAGCAGTTGGAGTGGGTAATGGAGGAGGGCGGCTGCGACTTCATCGTCGCCGAGACGTTCTTCGCGTACGCCGAGGCTAAAGTGGCGCTGGAGTGCGTCAGGAAATACGCCAAAGGTACTGGTATTCCATCCATGCGCGATGTGCGTTGCCTAGTGAACCTGAAATAGTGTGATCTGTGGTGTTTGTAGCCTTTCCATGTGACAGTGAACCACACAAATACGTCGTGCCGCTTTGCTGGTGGCTCATGATGTATAAAATAACACGCCTACAAATTTTGTAGCCTAGACTACACCCAGCCCAAAATACATGTACAGAATTGGATGTACATGTAATGTAGATCTTTCGGTGCCGGCAGCCAAGTAAGCAGAAGATCGAAGCAGGCTAACAAAGTACTAAGTAGCCTATTGTATACTGTCTTGCCTACTTTGCCTATTGGATACTGCATTGCCTACTGGATACTGCCTTGCCTATGGGGTAGGGTGTTGGCTACCAAAAGATCTGCTCGGAGATTAAAATGGCTACAGGAATGAAATAATGCCCCCCCCCCTCCAGGTGTGCCTGTTGTGGTGAGCTTTAACCTTAAGCGTGGAGACGCCCTGATAGACGGGGTTCCTATCCAGGAGGCACTGGGGCGCATGGCGGCGGCCGGGGCGGACGTGGTGGGGCTGAACTGTGGCCGGGGTCCCGCCACCACACTGCCGGTCCTCGAGCAGGCCATACAGAACGGCATCAAGGTACTTATTTGCATATTCGGGACAACTTATTATCTATTTGCATATTCTGGACAACTTAAATGAGGTTCTGGGGCAGGTAGCGGCGGCCGGGGCGGACGTGGTGGGGCTGAACTGTAGCCGGGGACCCGCTACAACACTGCCGGTCCTCGAGCAGGCCATACAGAACGGCATCAAGGTACTTATTTGCATATTCGGGACAACTTAAATGTCCAGACGGCCATGCAGGACCTGGCGGCGGCCGGGGCGGACGTGGTGGGGCTGAACTGTGGCCGGGGGCCCGCCACAACCCTGCCGGTCCTCGAGCAGGCCATACAGAGCGGCATCAAGGTGAGTAGACTGTACTTATTTGCATACTCGGGACAACTTAAATGAAGCCGTAGGTGATGATGCTTCACACCGTTCTCGTTTCCTAGTTAACGCGTCACTCCGCTCTCGTTCCCTGCAGACGCCGCTCGCCTTCGTGCCCGTCCCCTACCGCACGGATGACGTCACTCCGCAGTTCATGACGTTCAAGGACATAGACGGCACAGGTAATGGTTCATTCTTCGTAATCCAAAATGCCTTTACTGTACTGAGGCCTTCATCAGGCTCGAATGACCAATCCTGGTGCCAAAGGCTGGGGTCACGTGTCCATCAGGTCACGTGCCGCAAGAATGTGGTCATTCCTACGTGACGAAGGCTGCAGTAAACTGTGCGAGATTGAGTTCCTGTAGTTTACTCACTAATTCAGATGAGCTTTTATTCTAGAATATTCCTGTCCGTTTCAGAAAGAAATCTTCAATACGCCAAAAACAGTTACTCAAGCAACTGGATATGTTTTTGGAAACGGCCAGACGTTTCAAGTAGCATCCACTACCTTTTGACAGTGTCTTACTACGAAGTACCTGATTGTCTAACCTTCATCGACGTAAATCTTCAATCTGTCCTCTGCAGGTGAGATCGCGTTTCCTCTTGACATGGACCCGTACCTGTGCAGCCGGTCTCAGATCGCGGCGTGGAGCCGGCGGGCGCACGCCCTCGGGATCCGGTACCTCGGGCTGTGCTGCGGGAACGCCTCGCACTTCACCCGCGCCATGGCCGAGGCGCTGGGCCGCCAGCCGCCCGCCAGCCGCTACACGGCCGACATGTCCAAGCACGCCTACTACGGGACAGACCCGACGCTAGTCAACTTCAACACGGAAGAGGTCGCCACGTTCTGAAGAAACGTAATTCTCCAGTGTTACCATCTAGATGAGGTAAATTTTATTATCGCAAATCTCTGCAAAACAGTGTAGAAAGATACTTAGGCATTTGAATTAGTCACTGCTTTTGAATGTGAGTCTTTACATTTAAACGCATTTCTCCTTTGTAGTCATTATTCTGAACATTTATCATATTCTAAACACTTCATTTTCCAGTCTTCAGGGACAAACAATCAAGCACCAGGTTAGATTATTAGAGGTAGAACTTTGTAATTCATACTCATTGAATTAATTACTCATTAATTAATTAATTACTCATTAAGATTATCTATTTGTGTACATAATGTCATCTCATAAAAATACTGCACAAGAAAAACTCTGTAAGTTCGTTTATACCTGTTTTAAGAGGGAAGAAACATGTTAATTATGTCAATGTTAGCCTTAGATGTTTATCCATCTGTATGCAATAGATGTAGTATAGCACTTTGTAGAATTTTAATGTCTACATGACTCATGTAAAACTACATATGTACTGCGCTTAGCCCTCATGGGCATGAATGTGCAAATAAACATCATTGTCATTGTCATTAATTAAGTCTTACAATTGTGATGTTGTTCTGCTCGTACATTGTTGAACATTCATTTAAAGTTAGCCTTTAGGATGAATTTGCAGCAAACATTATATTGTATAATTTTCATATATTATATTACAAAATGTAATGGTCCCAGTGAGGTGCATATTTAATTATAGTACACAGGACAATTATATCCCTTTGGAATAAATATGAGTGCAGGGAAACTTATCTTCAACTAATAATAAAAGGATGTGTGACAGGTGAATTTTGTCTCCTTTTCTTGACTTCTTGATTTTGTGAAAACCTGTAACTCCTTTCCATTACATCTTTATCCACCCAAGTACTGGCTATGCATGGACTATCCAGAACCGTTCCTATACATCCAGAACCGTGCCTGGACATCCAGAACTGTTCCTGGACATCCAGAACCGTTCCTGGACATCCAGAACTGTGCCTGGACATCCAGAACTGTTCCTGGACATCCAGAACCGTGCCTGGCCTGGTTCTGGACACAACAGGCGATTTCTTTCTAACTATTTATACAAAAATTGATAACTCCTTTCCCTGATCACCCCAATTACTGCCCTTATAGGACTGCCCTGGGAACCGTTACCCCAGCAACCGTTACCCTAGCAACTGTTACCCTAGTAACTGTTACCCTAGTAACTGTTTCAGCCCGTCCGTTACTGCGGCGACGAGCGAGTCCACGTGTTCGCGGTGAGTCCTGAATGCGAGCACGCACGCTCGCAGGTACGTCTGCCCCAGCACTGTGGTGGAGGCCAGGAACAGCCGGCCGTCCCGGCACACGTGCGCCAGCAGCCGCAGGTTAACCTCCGCGGCCGGACAGCCCTGCTGCTGCTGCTGCTCCGGGACGCCCTCGTAACGGAACAGCACGATGGACAGCTGCGGCTCAAGGACAAACAGCCCAGGGACAGCTGCGAAGGGCGGTGGTGTATTGTTAGAAAAGAGACTTGATTTGCAGGTCAAAATCTAAGAATAACTAATAAAAGTATAAACCCGAAAATAAAAGCGCAATGAATAATGGCGTAGGAACAGCATAATGGACAGCTGGGGCTCAAGGTCAAACAGCCCAGGGACAGCTGTGACGGGTGATGGGGTATTGTATGACTATAAACCAACAAAAAGTAAATAAAAGCGCAATAAACAATGGGGTAGGAACAGCATGATGGACAGCTGGGGCTCAAGGTCAAACAGCCCAGGGACAGCTGCAATAGCAATGACATGCCAGAGGGTGTTCTGTATTGTTAGAAACGGAACTTATTGAAAGGACAAAATCACAATCTTTGTCAGATCCTCTATGACCACAAACACACACACACACGCACACACACACGCACACGCACACGCACACACACACGCACACGCACACACACACACAATAAAAGCTACAACAGTACACCTGATGGTATCATATTGATGCAATTCACCTTTGAGTTTGTGGTACAGGTACTGACTCAGGTACAGTTTTTCCTGTAACGCTGCCCGGAACGTTCCCACACCAAACACCTGTAGCGGCAGCCACACTCTTACAGCACTGGAACCACAGAAAAGGAAAGTACACAATAAAACAAACAAACAATCAAGCAAGATGTAATCTTGAGATATACAACCTCAAGACTAACCACCTGTAGCGGCAGCCACACTCTTACAGCTCTGGAACACAATAAAGGAAAGTACACAATAATTAAAACAAACAAACAAACATGGTGTAATATGGTACAACTCCCATCCCAAACCCCTACAGCGCTGAAACACAAGCGACAGCTGTGCGGTATGAAGCGATTCTGGAGAAGTTACGGACTAGTTTTTCTTGTGCGCAGACAGAAAAACAAGAGGGCAAAGCTACACGCTGAAGGTTCCACTTCCAAGATCTAGAACCAGGAATGAGGTGTTCAGTAAGGAGTGTAAAGACCTGAACTCTACCTGATTCCTACCTCTCTAACCCTGTAAAATTTTGAAAATTAAACCTTCTGAAATGGCATTTCTGGTGTTTTTGAGAGGGTTTTATAGTAAAAATCAAAGTGTGACACAAATCAGTCCATATTTTTATGAAAAATCTTAGACCTTTAGATAAAAAAAGTAGACCTTTGAGCCTTGTGGGGAGGCCAGAACCACTGGCTACGGGCATGTTTTTGGTATATTTTTGGTACATTGCAAGTATCAATTTACCGGAAGTGCGTGCTCTGCTCGAAGGTGAGGTCCTCGGGGTTGAGTTGCCGAGCGAAGGTTGGTCTGTCCTGCAGCGTGCTGACTGGGGTCCGTCTGTTGGAGGTCAGCAGCTGCTTCCAGTTTCGCACCAGAACCAGCCCCGCTCCAAATGGCACAAACAGACCTGCAGTAAAAGTAAACAACAAAACTTTAAATCTTAGTAAAACAAAAAACGTTCCACCATGGCAACAGATATCTTTGCCCATTTTTGACATGTTGACCACTGCCAGAGGGCAACAAAATTTTTTTTCTCCTACCAAAATTGGGTGAAAATTAACACACACACTTATGTCATCCATAAAAATTACTTGCTGTGGCCCTACAGCTTCCCAAATTTGGGAACAGACAGTCCAGCTGTGAACGGCACAAACAGACCTGCACAAGCCAGGTGAAAGAGAGCACCCAGGAAAGTCAGAACATTTTCTGTCAGCTGAACCACACACCCTTGACTGTCCCCAACGTGGAGTACTTACTGGAAGTACATGCTGTGAGAATTTATCGGTTCTGAATGGCATGAACAGACCTGCACAAGCCGCAAGGTGTGTGTAGGGATCATACAAAGGATATTGGATATCCAGATCTGTGCTGTATCCAGGACCATGCCTCTGGATAATCCACACTTACCCAAAACCGTGCTTGGGGCAAATCTATGTTCTTAGGTACACAGAGGCTATCCATTCAGTCATAGAACTAGACACGCACAGTTCTGGATACAAAATGGATCTTATAATAAGAAGGATCTCAGGCCTCACCTTTGTGAGGGTCGCAGGTGAAAGAATCGGCCCTCTCCACACCTTTGAACAGGTGTTTGACGGAGTCACACAGGACGAAGAACCCGCCGTAGCAGGCATCAACGTGCAGCCAGACGCCGTGTTTCTCTGCCACATCTGCAAGCTCAGCGATCGGGTCCACCGAGCCCACGTCTGTCGTGCCTGTGGTTGCAGCGATGGCAAACGGGATCAACCCTTCCTGCAGAGAAAGGGAGAGAGGAAAGGAATGATTCACAGGATGAAAGAGAAAGGCCAACAGACGCTGTGTTTCTCTGTTACATGTTACATCTGCAAGCTCTGAGATTGGGTCTACCGAGCCGACATCTGTCGTGCCTGTAGTGGCAGCGATAGCAAACGGGATCAACCATTCCTGTAGAGGGAGGGAGGGAACAAAAGAGTCATGAGATGAAGGAGAAAGAACAACAGCTATGTTTCTCTGCTATGTCTGCGAGTTCTGAGATTGGGTCTACCGAGCCAACGTCTGTGGTGCCTGTGGTGGCTGCAATGGCAAACGGGATCAACCCTTCCTGTAGAGGGAGGGAGGGAAGGAAAGACTCACAAAATGAAAAAGAAAGGACAATAGGAAGTGTAAACGTATGTGAATGTAATTGATACTGGTAAATGCGCAGGCATTAGCTAAGTAGGCCTGTAGCCATCTATCCGTTGTGAAAGATGTGTTAAGGGTGTCTGAAACAGGGTATGGCCTATATATAGAAATCTGAATACAACACGGTGTATTCCGTATCGCCCGAGGTACCAGCCCGACCGCTCGTCGGATCGCCCGACGGCCGAAGCTCGGAGGGAGATCTGATCCGCGGGAGGGCTGGGACCGAGGGTGATGCGGAATACACCGTGTTGTATTTTATTTATGTCATACCCACCCAAGAAAACGCGCCTTTCAATGCGAAATGAGCGAAAATTTGGTGTCCCTAAACCAAAAAAATCAACATCAACATCGATCAATTCCAACGTCCGAATTTTGTATTCGAATTTCGAAATCGGCGCACAGGGTTAGGCCGAAACGCGTTCGAATCGTTCCACGGAACATTTGGAAGGGCCGGGCCATACGCATTCAGAACCCCCGGGCTGTACCGCTAGTTATCACACGGGCCGGAACACCCGTATCGAACGTAATCGCGGCCCAGGTAGGACATAAAAGGCTATATCTCTTGATCAAGTTGATGGTGTCCATATGATATCATGTAAATTTGTATAAGCTTGCAACAAGGCATTTCCTAAAAATACCTTCATTTTTTTGTTATTTAGTATTTCTGGTACACAAGTAGTAAGCCACCCTTCCTTATTAGATTAAGAGTTCTGTACACATGTTGAATGAGACCAAGTTGAATTGAAGTAGGCAGGAGGAACCCACCTTTGTGTCTTTCTCTATGGCTTCGTCGAGTTTCTCGGCGTCCATCCCGAACCGCTCGGTGACGGGGATTTTCCGCAGGACAGCTTCTCCCATCCCGATCGTGTGGAGAACCTTCAGCACAGAAACAATACTTTAGCTTAACTCTTGTCCTGTGGAGTCCATACATACATGTATATGGGTTGCACATACAGTACCATCTAGTACATGTATATAACGCCCTGTATACTAGTATGTACGGTTTGGGGGTATTTCTCATGCAATGCATCACACTGCAACAAATGCAAAAAGTGCCAGTAGGACAAGGATTAACTATTCCTACAGTACTGGAACATGATAACACTGTCCAGCAGCTGAAATCGGGGGAAGCTAGACTGATGCACTGCGAAGAAGAGAAGCAGACCCAGGGAAAAGTCTCGTTTAAGCGTTTGTATAACCAGAATGTTCTCGCAACATAGTAACCGTTACTTTTGTTTTGTAACATTGATATGCAAATTTCCATTACCTTCTTTATTTATTTCATTTGTTGCATTTTATTCGCTTGTTTCATATAAGTTATTAGTTTACCGTATGATTTTGAAGCACTTTACCAATATGTTATTTTTGCAATTAAGCTAACTGTACCTTTGTTTTCCTGTTTGTTATTTTAAGCTAATAAGTATATTTTGCAAATGTATATGTCCGCAGGGAACATTGAAAAACGCCCTTGCGGCGACATGTTTACCCTGGGTAAATAAATAAAAAAATGAAATGAAATGAAAAGTCAGCTTACAGTGTCCTATGTGGCAGATACATGTACATGTACTTCTCATATAAGACTTTTTAGCCATAGCCAAAGCTGTAGGGCTGCTAACCATTAGGATTTTTACCAATTTGATTTTGATCAATTCTGACAAAAGGAGGCCATATGTACATGATAACAGAAATGAAGAGATAGTTGGGATATAGTTAACACTGCATACCTTTCCTATCCCATCATGTGTCAGCTCACTCAGGTACACAACACACCTGGAAAATAAAAACGTCCAACTTCAAATTCCAAAAATGGCTACATGGACACCTCCAACAATTGTGCTGGAAATCAAATCAAATCAAATCAGTATTGTACTTGTTTGCAATCCTAATAAATCAAATCAAATCAAATCAAATCAAATCAAATCAAAATACAACCATTAATGAGTATTCGCCAAGCAAATGTATCAGACGTATTGTAACTACATGTATATGGGAAAGGCACTTTACACAACTTTCCTCACTTCGCTCAGGTGAAAATGAGTACTGTCCTGTCATGTACATGTATTTGTCCTGTGTTGGAGGCGGCATTAATATAAGTTGAAAAACTTGAGTGTGCCGTCACCACGTCTGGTGATTACATGTTGGAATAAAAAAAAAACAAAAAAAAAACCTCCATTTGCAAACCTGTGGTAATCTTTCGCCTTTAGTTTCTTCGCGTCTCTTGCCGTTGCTATGGCGATGAGATTGCCGACTGTTCCGCCCGACGTGAGGTTTCCTGCACAGGATTCTGGGTAGCCAAAGAGCCCCGCGACCCAGCGGATCAGGGAATGTTGCATCTGGACGGCGGCAGGACAGGCATAGCTCACCACTGGGAACACATAAACAACAGGGCAGGCATAACTCACCACTGGGAAAACAACATACATGTATGTAGTATAATGTACTATCATGAAAGTTCATCTGTGTTGGTAGCTACATGTTAAAACTTTATAATCAACACGTCACTCTTCAAAGAAGCCACATGACAAGCCTCACTGGGTCAGTCTACTGAGGAAGACCAGAGTGACTGGTCAAAAGCTCTAGGTGAGAGAACTTCTTTTTGTTGGATCTAAAGTTTTAACTCTTAACATATATGTACTATACAACTCCCTATATGATTGTGTTATATAACAGCGGATGAGGGAATGCTGCATCTGGACGGCAGCGGGGCAGGCGTACATGTAACACACCACTATGAACAGAAAAAAAAAAAAAGAGTGGGATCGTGTGGTGTAACAGCACAGTGCTCGACTTGGAACAAAGAGGTCCCGGGGTCGAGTCCTGACATGCCACCGATCTTGTACCCTGGGGAAACGCACTTTACACAGCTTTCCTCACTTAACTCAAGAGAAAATGAGTATGTGTGGGACACAACACCAGCAACAGCTGCCTGTGTCCCATGTGTATTGTTACAATTACTGTTACAATTAAAAAAAAAGTGTCTGATGTGTTTTTTTGTGTGTGTGTGTGTGTGTGCGTGTGTGTGTGTGTAACTGTATGTGAGTGTGAACTAGAACTATGGAAAATTTTTGTTGATGATGGTTTTAGACATCCAGGCTTAAGAAATGGCTACTCAAGCAACTGGATAGATTTTGCAGATCAGGCACAGTTCTCAGGATAGTCATTCTTGGATACGTGGAGACTATCCAGAACCAGCCTGATCCTAACCCTAACCCATTCAGGACCAGTTCTGGATGCAATAATTCCCATGACTTACATGCGTAGGGGTTGAACGCTGCTGCCAGGAAGTCTCCGATGGCGGAGGGATACAAACTGTTTCCCGGCACGTAGGCAAAGTAGTTCGGGTGTCCCTCCCGCATCAGCATGTGATCCCCCACAGAGCTGCAGAAACTCTCCAGGGCCGTGTCTGGAACACAAAGGGGCAGGATGAGAGAATGTTTGATGGTTCATCAGTTCAGTTCATCCTTGCTGGTGCTGTTCAGGATGTCACTCCAGACAATGTATATATAACTTCGTTCCCTGTATATTCCAAGTCAGCAAGTAGATACATGTAGAAGTGGCTGGATAATTAAAAGTACAATGTACTGTGCAAATAGTAACATTCAAAGTTCCTCTTGTCATCTGCATACCTAGTGTGGGTACCATCTTATGCAGTGACTACTGGCTCCCTTTCTGTCACTGGATACCTACTTAGCATCTTACATGTTTTATCCAGCAACAAGAGAGAATAAGTGGTAACTATGGAAGATGGTACCCAGGCTACTAGTACTACATACCAAAGCTGACAGGCTCCTCAGTGATGGGTAGCACAGCTTTTACAGACTCCTCCATTTCCTGTTCATCAGCAGTGATGGGTTAATGATGAGTTAGTGATGAGTTAATGATGATAACCTACCAAAACTGACAGGTTCCTCAGTGATGGGTAACACAGCTTTTACAGCCTCCTCTATCTCCTGTTGATCCCCATCTCCCAGCACCTTGCTGTTGGGCAGGTCCTGTAAGTACTGACTCACACGCTGCTGGGCCTTCTGCAGGGAGGAATGAATGGTTTATTATTTTTACCTTCGCAGAAGGAAAACATCTTGTTTTTGCTCAGTTTCTTCTTCCTCTTCTTCTTCTCCAAATAAATAAAGTCGCTGAACTTATTTGTTTGGAGATTTAGAAGAAGAGACGTATGTCTCCATGGTAACTGGTATTGGGTTACATCATGTTGCAATTTTATAGTAGGAGGGATTTAGACTCCTGTCACTATATATATATGAATGTGTTTGAGTAAGAATTACTAGTAGCAGAGCAGAGCATATTCCAAGGTAAACATTTCTAGTTCAGGTTTAAATCACTAGGGTTAATATTTGAAGTTTCCATTTAATACAAGTGAATAAAAAAAAATGAGTAAAAACCTGTGTCCAGTCCTGCCGCTCTTCTGGCCCCACATCCAGCCGTGCAGACACAAGCCTCAGCTCAGCAAGCTTCTGCACAAGCTCCTCTTCTGATGACAGGTCCGACTTTTCTGATGAGGACATGGTGGCCTGAGGAAAAAAACAGGAAAGGGAGCTTTAGCTCACAGAAGAGCTATTTTTCCAGTCTGGTTGTGACACTGAGAGAAGACAGATGCTATATGTTCTTACACTAGCCACAGCTGCTCGAAGCTTCTGTACAAGCTTATCTTCTACCTCCAACTTTTCTGATGAGGACATGGTGGCCTAGGGAAGAAAGAAAACGGAGCTTGATTAAGTTTTAGCTCACTGAAGAGCTAATCTTCGACTTGTCCTTAGCTCTTTTCAAAAAGAACAATGAAGAGTTGATCATGAACTAACATCACGTCCTAAGGACTGTGTGCATGTCGGGTGAGTGACAACAGCCGGGATTCGAACTCCCACCTCTTGGTCCAAAGGCAGGGTTGTGAACTGCTGGACTATGCACAATACCTGAAGGTCTTTCCCTGCATGTTGTGCAACAAAATGGTTGGCTTTTCCTAACTTTTTGTCAGTGACAATAGCCCTAGTAGCTCCAAAATAGGTAGCAAGTAGTGCTAGACTAGTTTGATGCCCTGATAAGCAAATAGAAATTAGAATGGCATTTATTTTATCAAGTCAAACAATTTTCTATTGTCCTTAGCCAGTTGGATGGCAGTACTACCGGTAGTAATTAGAGAGACCGGCTCCTACGGTCGGCTGCCAGAAAACCCCGGTTGATCACCAGACTAAATTGTCCTTTATAATAATAACAAGAATGAATGAACAATAGCTCAGCATTATGCAAAAATAATTTCAAGCACCAAAATTCAAACAAGGGAAAATCTACATAGGAAAATGTATAGATCGAGGTCTAGCTCACAGCTAAGTTACCTGAGGAATTGCATAAAAGGTACAGCAACTGTTGTTTGACATGATTTCATATGAGGCTACACTCGGATCATGTATTTATTCAAGGCTAGCTCTGAGTGACAACACTTCCGTACACACCTGGTTCTGACTGACTCTGCCGACGACTTTCACACTCAGTCACCAAACAGCATGCACCCAGCGTACCCTGAGCGTACCTCACGAGCTTAGCTGTGCAAGGAACACAGTACTGACGCTGCACGAGAAGCCACAAAACCTGAAAATGAGCTCAAAACTAAACCAAAGTTTGCCGGCCTCTTCCGTATTCTTTCATACACAAGCGCCACATGCGGAGGTTACTTGAACTGCAGCCAAAACACAGTACTACGCGGTGACAGTATCAAAGCGCGAATCTACGTCGACCGGACAAAAACATCCTAATTCAACTTTTACAGTCTCAAACCTGACACATTCTTCTAGCATTTACCACAGTTTTCACCAGTATGATGCAGTGTAAGCAAGAAATTTTGCAGCTTTCTAAACCAATGCGGCGCACTACTTTGTGTCAGGCGGTCTGCTATCGAAGAAGGGGTTCGGTCATGAATGAATACAGCTGTGCCATGACCTATGACCTGAAAGGGGTGTGGATTTGTTGTTGTTGTTGTTGTTCGTACGTCGGACTTTGGCCCAAAGTGACTTTCCAGTCTTTCCCCGCCTTTCTTCGTGTACGGATCCGATACTGTTACAGTGGGATTCCTCAGGTAACCGAGGTATTCGAGGTGAGTCCTTGATGCAAAGATTATTTCTGATCGCTTTCCTGTCCCAAATTTTGGGACACTATTAATAAACGGGCCCGTTATGATCACTAACTTTTGTTATCAAACATTTGACAACTTAGTGTAACTAGACCATACTGATTTGATTACATGTATGTGGATAGAGTCCTTTGGAACACCACAAAGCCTATGCGAGCAGGGAAAGAGAATGGATTGCTTTCATGATGAAATCTAAGGTCATGATCAGGTCAAGGTGGAACATGAACAACAATATGGCTGAACACACAGAGCAATTGTTAACAAAGAATAAGCTAAATATGCATTGTCATGAAATTTGGCAGGTGGGTAGGTCTTGATGAGACCTAGAAATGATTAGATTTTGGGCCCCCTGATGGCTTTTGTTGGTACTGCAGCAGAACTTCCGGTTTTGATATCTCATGACCAGGACATGCTAGGGTCACGAATTTTGGTTGGTAGATAGCTCTTGGGCTAGGGAAGAAGTGACATGAGTTTGGGCCCCCTAGCGGCTTGTTCTGAAACTGCAGGAGTGTTTGTTGAAAAATCTTCGGAGGATAACTCAAGAACTGGTTGACCGATTGTCTTGATTTTTGGTATGTAGGTAGCTGAAGTGATGCTTGACATAATCAGATGACAATTATGCAAATCAGGAGGTAATTTGCATAATTAATGAGGACATTCTATAAATCTGCTTCATTTGATAATAGGACCATTAAACACCTATGACATGTAATTGAGAGCAACATCTGAACATATTGATTATGTAAATGAAGACCTAATTTGCATAATTAATGAGAAATTGGTTCAATTTCATAATTTAATAGTATTGCTGTCCTTAGGCCACACCAATTTAATTTCTTGGTTAACGGATTTTTCTAGAAAAATAATGGAGCGGGCGGGCGCAGGGTTGGACAAGTTTTCAAAAATCCTCTTGCCCTATTGGGCAAGTACATAGTCATTTCTTCTTCTTCTTCTTCTTCTTCGATACTCTCTAACCACCCCTACTGGGGTATCACTGAGGAGGGGGGGGGTGCGACAGACTATGGCTGCGCGGCCAGAAGCCCGGCCTTGAAGGCCTCCACTGTCTGGGCTTTTACAAGCATTTCCACTTGCCCGAACCAACTTTTCACTTGCCCAAAATATACATGACATTTTTATGCATTTTTACTACCAGCATCTTATTTTAGGGATTATAATGCTGCATACTTTATTTAAATAATCAAAATAATGTGGTTTGAGACTTCCTGGGTTTTCTGACAAAAGGACATTAATATAATATAATATCAATTTGGCAAAATGATGAGTAATTTTGCTCCAAACACCATAGCGGCTATACTTCACGTAAAAAAATTTACTTGCCCAATCGGGCAAGTATAGGGGGATATTCACTTGCCCGAACAGTACTTTTACTTGCCCTGGGCAAGTGGGCAATGGGACTTGTCCAACCCTGGGGCGAAAAAATAATAAAAACAGGCCTAGGCATCCTATTATGGCCCAAAATGGTACGATAGGAGCCATGAAGTCAACACACCAGGCTGGTTCAAAATTTGAACAATGAATTTTGAGCTTTTGATGGTAGCACTGCATTGAAAGATGGAATGACTAACAAGTAGTAAGAAAAGGACTGTTTTCAACAGCTCAGGGCAAAATATGAGCATTTTGCAGTTGATGCTGAATTTTTATTTTTATTTGCAAATCAGAAAAAAATGAAGAGGCGAATCCGTTAACCAAGAAATTAAATTGGTGTGGCCTTATACTTGATACTGATAGTATGTATTACAAATTACTGAGTTAAAAAGGAAAATCTGCCTGCTCCTGATGAAAGGCTTTGTTGGTAGTTCAAACACACAAAGGGAGTGATACCATGACGTATTTGAGAATGAAAGGGCATGAATTTAGCTCTGCTATTGCCTTACAAATTTTCTACACAGTCACA
>NW_017803893.1:154175-156344 GCF_001625305.1 Branchiostoma belcheri | reverse complement strand
ATGGAGCGGGCGGGCGAAAAAAATAAAAACAGGCCTAGGCATCCTATTATGGCCCAAAATGGTACGATAGGAGCCATGAAGTCAACACACCAGGCTGGTTCAAAATTTGAACAATGAATTTTGAGCTTTTGATGGTAGCACTGCATTGAAAGATGGAATGACTAACAAGTAGTAAGAAAAGGACTGTTTTCAACAGCTCAGGGCAAAATATGAGCATTTTGCAGTTGATGCTGAATTTTTATTTTTATTTGCAAATCAGAAAAAAATGAAGAGGCGAATCCGTTAACCAAGAAATTAAATTGGTGTGGCCTTATCGCAGGTCCAGTGAGGATGGCTGAAGAGATCCCGGTTATCGACTTCTCGGCTTACGGCCTGTCCTGTTCGGAGGGTGAGGCCAGCAGGGCAGAGTTGGAGACCCTAGCTCAGAGCCTGGTGCACACTCTGTCTACTGTGGGGTTCACCTACCTCACTCATGTGGGCATCAGTCAACAGGAGGTTAGCATACATGTCTATGTGTACCTATTGAGTATTGTATCCAGAACCATGCCTGTCTAGTTCTATGCCTGAATGGGTTAGGGTTACGATCAGGCACGGTTCTGGATAGTCTCTATTGCATCCAGAACCATGCCTGTCTAGTTCTATGCAAGAATGGGTTAGGGTTATAGGATCAGGCACGGTTCTAGATAGTCTCTATTGCATCCAGAACCATGCCTGTCTAGTTCTATGCCTGAATGGGTTAGGGTTACGATCAGGCACGGTTCTGGATAGTCTCTATTGCATCCAGAACCATGCCTGTCTAGTTCTATGCAAGAATGGGTTAGGGTTATAGGATCAGGCACGGTTCTAGATAGTCTCTATTGCATCCAGAACCATGCCTGTCTAGTTCTATGCAAGAATGGGTTAGGGTTATAGGATCAGGCACGGTTCTAGATAGTCTCTATTGTATCCAGAACCGTGCCTATCTGGTTCTATGCCTGAATGGGATAGGGTTAGGATCAGGCACGGTTCTGGATAGTCTCCTTTCATCCAAGAACGTAAATTTGCCCCAGGCACGGTTCTGAATAATCTGCATGAATTATTCAGACCTGTGCCTGAGCATAGTTCTGGATACACCTGACCTCACCTGTCCCTCTGTGGGGGGTTGTTAGGGCTCCATGGATACAACATGTACATGTGACGGGATCAAAGTAAGGTAAAGTATCAAGTATCACAAAGTAACTGCCATGCATGGGAATCTGCCAGGAAGACCTTACAGATTGAAGATAAGATAAGATTCAATTTATTATTTTGCAGTCTAAAATCATTTTCTGGCTGGTCAACTGTGTATCATGTTGCTTGTAACTCACTCATTCACTGTCACTGTCTGGTTTATCGTCTGTTGTTCCCTGTCTTCCGAGGGTTAGACGGGCTTGCACAGTACAGCTGGGGCTTGATGGCAGCTCGCCACTTGTCTCTGTCCTGTGGGTTGATTTTATCTAAGTTGAGGTGGTGGAGGTTCTCAGTAGTGGCAAATTATTGGACATCGAAAAACAAGGCACATTTTAGAATCTTACACAAAATCTTACATCCGAAAAAGTCATCATCCCATGCTCCCTGTTAGCAAGATCCTATACTCCCTGTTAGAAAGCAATCAAATAAGCAACAAAGAAAACCGCCACAAAACTAGATTAGATGGAAGCCTTTCCAAATAAATTGCACCCAAGGGAATTCAACACAAAAACAACATAAATGGTATTCCTGGTAGATAAATCGTCTGCAAAACAAACAGCACATAAACACGCCTTTTTTTGCAAATGTTAAGTACCTTTTCCTGATGTTACACAATAGGATAGTTGCATCAGCGTGCTAAATTTGCAAAACAAAATCAAAGTACCTTTTCCTAGTGTTACAACAGCAAATAAAAACGCGTGCTAAATTTACAAAGAAAAAAAGTTTACAACCTAAATGGAGAAAAATAGAAAAAAAAATTAGGACCTATCTCCTATCTTCCATCTTACATCTTAGAACACAAGTCTCTGTAAGATGTAAGAGGTAAGATTTCGAAAAGGTTCTGTCCTTGCTTTTATAAAACATCTTATTACATATTACAGACAAGGGAAAAACAAGGCTTTTTTCAAATCTTACATATTACAGACACGGATCCAGCACGTGTACTCTGTCTACAGCACA
>NW_017803893.1:128866-154155 GCF_001625305.1 Branchiostoma belcheri | reverse complement strand
TGTTACACAATAGGATAGTTGCATCAGCGTGCTAAATTTGCAAAACAAAATCAAAGTACCTTTTCCTAGTGTTACAACAGCAAATAAAAACGCGTGCTAAATTTACAAAGAAAAAAGTTTACAACCTAAATGTAGAAAAATAGAAAAAAAAAAATTAGGACCTAAATGTCCAATTTCTTGCCATATATAGAGGTTCTCCTCCTAGGGTGACCACGGGGGTTTGGACCCTCCACATCCAGTGTAACAGAGTCTTGTAATATAAAATCATGTAATTCACCATAACTTTCATGATATTCCTAACTGCAGGTGGACACACACGCCTGTTGTAACTGTTGTTCCTAACCACAGGTGGATGAGCTGTTTGAGGTTTCGGACAGGTTCTTCGCGCTGCCCATAGACGTGAAGGAAAAGTACCGACGCCCTTCTGACGGTTCCCGCGGCCGCCATGGATGGGTTGCCATCGAGAGGGAGAGGTAGGGCGAGGGTCTGCATGGGGGGATCCTGTGGTGAGGGTCTGCATGGGGGGATCCTGTGGTGAGGGCCTGCATGGGGGGATCCTGTGGTGAGGGTCTGCATGGGGGGATCCTGTGGTGAGGGTCTGCATGGGGGGATCCTGTGGTGAGGGTCTGCATGGGGGATCCTGTTGGAAGGGTCTGCATGGGGGGATCCTTAATGGTAAGTCTAGGATAGGATGGGTTGCCATCGAGAGGGAGAGGTAGGTAAGGTTTGTGGCTAACTGCTGAGATATGTTACCTACACGAACACCAAACCAAGCTGACTCAATTATGTCATACAAAGCCTTCTTCATTATGCATACTCTACTACCAGGTACAATATTACTATAGCATTTCTATCAATTAGCCAATTCACAGAGTTATAGCTTATAGAGAGAAGACGTTTGTTTGTTTGCTTGTTTTAGTTTGTCAGTCTTCTCAGTCTGACAATACTTGGCCCATGTTAGTGCATATGCACAGGATTAAGATGTTCCCAATTCTTTTGACTTAGATTTCAAATTTCCAAACGGGTCTGACCAGTAACTGTTGTCTCAACTACCTTAAGTCTTTAGTAAAATTCATACACAAATGGCATCATTGAAAGTACGTTGTACTGGTACGGTAAAGAAAAATGACAATTTTCTGTCTCCCCCCCAGAGTGGCTGCAGATCGCCCAGGAGACCTGAAGGAAGCCTTCAACATGCTGCCCCCTCTTCCTCCTGAACAGGTGGGTGGTTAATAACCTTTGTTAACCAGTTAACCAGCTAACCCAACAGGGTGGTTTTACTAACCAGTTGACTAGGTGGATAATAACTTACTAACAAGTTAACAAGAATGGATGGGCAGTTAGTAACCAATTAACCAGAAGGTTGATAACTTTAGCTATCCAGTTTACCAGAACAGGTGGTTGGTTACTTGCTTTTACAAACCAGTTTTAAACTGGAACACAAACCACAAAAGGTCTAAATGTTGATTTTCACTAACTTTCGACTGGTATTGATCAATATTGATCGACCAAGCAATTATTGGTCAATGAATTAATCTCTCCCTTCACAGACGTGGCCCAATGAGCTGCCAGAGTTGGAGAAAGTCGGAACGGCATTCTTCGACAAGTGTGTCCAGCTGACCTTGAGGATCCTGGAGGTCATGGCCATCGGACTGAATGTCCCGGTAAGTCAGCACAAACACTGGACAACACAACAGCCTGGTGGTTAGACAGTAGTATGATTGAACATTAGACATAGGATTTGCCGCAATTTTCGATTGTGCAACTCCAGTCAAAGGATGAGCAATTCACCACTGCCGTGACGTCACGTTATGCAGATGACACTTGTGACTCGGTGAGCAGTGGATCATACGTTGCAGAAAGTCTGATGGTTGCAATACCCTGATGTACATGTAGCACTGCATAACGTGACGTTACGGAAGCAGTAGATGGCTTATTCTTTGACAGCGACTGAAGTTGTGCAATGAAAAGTTTGTCATTAATTGATGATTGACCAATCAGATTGATGTAGCAATAGTAACAGTTCTGTTCCCTCAGGACATCCCCGGGTTCCTTGACCTTCACCGCTCCATGGGGAAAGGTCGGAACAGCTCGCTGCTGCGCCCGCTGCGGTACCCGCCTGTGCCGGACTGCGTCAAGGACAGGCAGATCAGGTGTGGGGAGCACACGGACTACGGATCCATCACACTGCTGTGGCAGGACGGGGCGCCTGGGCTGGAGGTAGCTTCAAATAAATACGTAATGTAAATGCAAGCTTCATAATCATATCAACCCAAGTTTACTTCACCTCTTCCAGTTAGTATTAGTTGTGATTTTAGCTGTATGATTATCTGTTTTAAACAGGTATGCAATTCAGCCTCTGGCTGTTATATTCTTTTAATGGCAGATGGATTGTAATGACCATATTACAGCATTCATTCATTCGGTCATTCATTCCCAGATTGAGAGCCTGGACCACCGCTGGGTGCCGGTACCGCCCATCCCCGGTACCGTGGTTGTGAACATCAGTGGTAGTACATACATAGTTATTACATGTACCTCTGTCTACATACATGTACCTCTGTCTGTACCCCAGATAGAGACCCTGGACCACCGGTGGGTGCCGGTACCGCCCATCCCTGGTACCGTGGTGGTGAACATTGGGGACATGATGCAGCGATGGTCTGGGGACAAACTCAGATCCACGGTCAGAACACAGTCTGCTCTATTCCACAAACATACAAGCATTCAATGTTTCTCAATGTCAGTTGAATCAGTATCATGAAAGTTCATTTGTAATGGTAGTTACATGTTTAAAGTTAAAACTTTTGGTCCAACACAAAAAACTCTCTCACCTAGAGCTTTCCACCAGTCACTCTGGTTTTCCTCAGTAGACTGACCCAGTGTTGACGTCACACTTCAAAGAAGCCACGTGACAAGCCTCACTGGGTCAGTCTACTGAGGAAGACCAGAGTGACTGGTTGAAAGCTCTAGGTGAGAGAATTTTTTGTTGAAAGTGTTAACTTATCCCCTTAAATCAGTGCACAGTATTGTTTTCAAGATGACACTATTGATATATTGATGTGTTGATATGTCGCCATCTTTTCTTCAGCCCCACAGAGTGGTTCTTCCAGATGAGGAGGAATGGAGGAAAGTACCACGCAGGTCAGTCTGATTCAGTTCACGATCACATCTTTTGTGTTTTGGAATATTTTACTGGGTTAGGGTTGGAGTCAGCCATGCTTCTTGAGTTGTCCTTACTTTGAAAAGGCTGCAGTACCACCTGCTAAAGCTAGGTGGTGCCATTGTGCTTACTGCGTAACTTCCCACTTGTTCCCACAGGTCCATCCCATTTTTTGTCCACCCTGATGATGAAAAGGCTGCAGTACCACATGCTAAAGTTAGGTGGTGCTGTTGTTTACCGTTACAGGTCCATCCCGTTTTTTGTCCACCCTGACGATGACGCCCTGCAGTACCATGTGCTAAAGCTAGGTGTCTCTGTTGTGTTACAGGTCCATCCCGTTTTTTGTCCACCCTGACGATGACGCCCTGCTGACCTGCCTGGACGGCTCCGATAAGTACCCTCCCATGACGGCAGAGGAGCATCTCAAAAACTTCGCCAGCAAAATCTACGCCGATCTTCCAACCGCTTTCGGCAAGACGAACTAGGAACTTTCGCCACTCAAGCTTCTGGAGACTTCTCTGTCTGTCTTGGGCCTAACCTAGCAAGATGGAGACACTCATCAAACAAACAAATAGCAAAATCTTCGCCGATCTTCCCACGGCTTTCTAGACGTACTAGGCTAAACTTTCACCTGCCAAGTTTAACCGTAATAACCCAGCAAGATCTACATCAATGTTCCCACTGCTTTCACAGCTTTCGGCAAGACAAACTAGGCTTAACTTTCACCACTCAAGCTTCTAAAGACTGTCTTGGGCCTTAATCCTAACCCAGCAAGATGGAAATCGTCATAAAACAAACAAACAAACAAATAAATAGCAAAATCTACGCCGATCCTCCCACAGCTTCCAGCAAGACAAACTAGGCAGAACTTTCGACCAGCCAAGTTTGAGACTTTGGTCTTAACCCTAATAATCCAGCAAGATGGAGATCCTCAACAAACAAACAAACAAACAAATAGCAAGATCTACGCCGACCTTCCCACGGCTTTCAGCAAGACAAACTAGGCAGAACTTTCAACGTGAACAACAACCTCCAGTCATTCAAAACAAGAGTACACCGGCATCTTCTTTCCACCACCAGGACTTCTGCATGTAGCTGGAACTTCCAATGGCTTTCATGGCTTTTGGCAAGATGGACTAGGCAGAACATTCCCCATCCAAGCTTCTAAAGACCTGTGCCTTAACGCTGATCCAGCAAGATATATGCTGATCTTTTTTTCTTTTAATGATGTTTACTCTAGTATACTTATTAACACCTGAGTGAAGTGAGTCGTGCCTTTCCAAAGGGCACAAGGTTGGTGACATGGCAGGATTCGAACTCTGGACCTCTTGGTTCTTAGCCAAATGCTCTGCCGTTACGCCACACAACCCCACTGCCTTTGGCAAGAAAAACTAATCAAATCAAACTTTTATTAAACATACACAAGAGAACTGTTACTCAAGCAGCTGTCTACATTTTAAAAACTCTAACAAATTTTTAACTGGTGTAATATCTTTTATGTTACATGTCTGAGAAAGAACAGTGTACCTGTTAAGTCATAAATAGTGTCATGTCAGTAATACAGGCTGTTCTAATGCACCATTCTCTACTGCATTGGTGTTGACCAAGGCCCCTTGGTGTTGACAGAGGTAGATCACTATAATAACCTTGTTTTTATTTTTAAATACAAATTTTATATAATATGATATATTATCCAGTAGAAATATGAGTTTCCAAAAACGTGTTTCCAGGGATGCTAAACGCCTGCAGGAATTAACAGTGAAAAAAATTAACAGTGAAAACAGTGAAAACAGAAGGCTGGGGTACGGGACTCATATCCACATTTGCATGTTGAACTTCCAGTACTTTTCAAATTCAACAACCAGCAGATTGTTTGTAATTGTGTGTTGGAATAAAGTTCAACGTTTTACTATGATTACTCCCAATGAGCTTTCATGATAACCAGCAGATTGAATTGTTCTGTAAATACTACAGATTATTATTGAATAAAACCAATATGCTACTATAGTGTTGTGGAAGCCATGATTGCTTTTTAATAACCTTGTTGCATAGAAAAACTTAGCAGCAACTCAAATAGCCACAGTTTCACATGTGTGTGCAAGGCAACCTTACAGATATCATTGCAAACATTCACTTAATATTATCACTTATGTCTATACATATTGGTCCACTGATACTTTCCAATATCAACATTGTTTCACTGATACTCATCACAAGATAGCACTAAACCTCTGAAAGAAATTGATAGCTTTGCTTTGCACAACTACATTGTACTTGCCATATAAACATTGTGCTGTAATGCCATAGAAGCCAGGGCCTGAATAGGCATAAAGGAACACAGCTCATATACATACATCTCTCACTCTTTTGGATGTCCATACATACATTGTACATATACATAAGGATATATATATACACAGACATGCAAACACACACACACAGGCATATAATCATAGACATCTGCACACTCCATATCTCTTACTACTGATCATTTGGATCCTGTAATTAATAAGTAACAGCTGTTTTCAACAGTGATTCATTCAATTGCTCATCACCTTGCTGACCAAAAAATACTTTTGAGTGAAAAAGTATAAAACTCATAAAAAACACCATTGATACTCTTTGGTGAAGTACCGAATGCCATATATCTTACTTAACTAATATATATACATACACATATCACCACTGCTGACACCAAGACACTTGAAAATACACAGTATACTGCCATAGTACACGTGGTGTCATTTATACTACCTGTACTTAGTTTCACTTACAATACATGTAGTTACATGTACCAGTGAATATCACCCATAACATAAGCCACAATGTAAAAGATGGCGGGACCAGATAGTACAGGACACGGGGTGGTCCCTCATGTACGCTGAACGAAAGGCTAAGGACCGTGATGCCTGGCGGGAAAAAATGAAGAGGAGCAAGGGGCCAGTTCTGGCCTAAGCATTTAGGAAGGAAGGAAGGTTAAGAAAAAATATGCCAAAAAGCGTATGGCGTATCTTATAACCTGGATGTCTAACCTTCATCGTCAACGTAAGAAAAAAATACCTGGGTGTCTAGGATAAGACATACTTGAAGCTAAGGTAGAAAGTACTTAGGAGTGTCCATGTGGTAATGATGGTCGCTGGAGTAGCTGTGACCACGGAAAAATGACCCAAACCTGCAACAGTGGACAAAGGATGTGTCAGTACATGTATATGGTAATGCCTTCTTGAGTTGTGGAGCTACGGTAGCCTGGGTGCCATCCTCTAGAGTTACCACCGGCTCCGTATTGTCGCTAACTACCCAGGCCTAGAGCCAGGCCAGAGCCTTGGAGGACGTGATCTTTTTTTTTTTTGAGATCAGGCGAAAATCCATGTGCACGCGGATGTCATCCATAAAATTAAGTCGGCGTGGCCTTACCTGGAAAAATGTACTAAAAACAAACCCTGAGGACTAGGTTAATGCTTTGATGCACTCAGTTTTATTCAAGTTTTCCCCCCTGCCCTCTATGATGTCAGTTTGCTGTATTCTCCCCTTGAAATGTTTGAGAACTTAGGAAATAAATTGATGTGGCCTGAGTATACAGAGTAACATCTAACCTGTCAGTGAACCGAATCCGTGGCTCCACCTCTGCAGAGTTAGTCGTGAGTTTGTCGTTGTCCTGGTAGTCCTTCACATCCGACGGGATCCTGAACTTGGCCATCTGAACTTCCGTGTCGCTCAGACCTCCGTGGGAGACACGAGCGTAGCCGAGCCTGATCAGCTTCTTATACATGATATACTCACACCAACGATCCCTGTCTGTCGAGTCTATGTCCTGTAATAATCAACAAAACAGTTACTCAAACAGCTACTGTGGGAGATTTCAGCATAGCCCAGCCTCTTGTACATGATGATATGCTCACGTAAGTCCACATAAAAACTGACTACAATGGAAAATCATGCTGCTATACCGAGTTGAGTGATGCAAGGACATTATTATGCAGACTGTATAATGTCCTTAAGTGATGCATGTACATGTAACAACATCCAGGCATATGCCCCCCCCCCATGATTTGTGAGTGTGAGAGTTTAGTACCACCTCCCCCCATTGATTCTGATCCCCCTGTTCTGTAGTCTCTGCTGGAAGGTTTGTTATGTAGGTTTGTTTGTTTGTACCTTCATGCCCCCATTGTTTTGTGAGAGCTGAGTTTGTCTGTTTGTTTGTTTGTTTGTGAGTGTGAGACCTGAGTTTGTTTGTTTGTTTGTTCGTACCTTCATCCCCCCGTTGTTGAGGAGTTTCCTGTAGTCCCTGCTGCCAGGCGATGACGTCACGTAACCAAGGAACACCACAGGGTTGCCGCTGGGGTGAGGGATTGTCAATTAATGTTTACAATTGAAACTTTTGATCCAACAAAAAGAAGTTCTATCACCTAGACCTTCTTTGTGTTGGATTGAGAGTTTTAACTTATAAAACATGTAACTACTGAACACAGATGAACTTTCATGATAGTGATCGGGGAGACAACTAGTAGAGGTGCCCCGTCGCCCCATCCATTGTGTTGTACCATGGAGAAGCCAAATAAAGAAATAAAGAAAGAAATTCTCAATCAAGTTTGTTTCATAATCCTGTAAACTGCCTTTAGGCATGACACACCAGTTTTGTACAGTAAGTAGCTGCATAAGACCAGACTGTAGGATTTGAACCACTCACACTGGGAAGGACCACTGCTCTCTTCAATAAGTGAGGTGGGATCTTTAACATGCTTGAGTTGTGGCCCTCCCAAACACGGGACCTCTAGATCTGGCTTTACATCCCCTTCTTGTCAAAGCACTTTTCATGTGAGATTTTTCAAATGCCGCTTTTTCATTACTTGCTTTAAAATTGACCTTACATGTACCTTGAAACACTGTTTTGTGACTAATAAAGACTTTTCTTACCAGCAAACTATAGGAACACACCTGTTTTTTGCTATTTCTGACAGGAACTCTGCCTGTAGTTTCCTGTCCAGGTTGTCCCTGAAATGAAAAAGTCAACAGTCACGGTTACTGTGATTATTGTGATAAAGGTAATTTTTATTACCTTTGTCTGAACTTTTGATATGAGGGTGCAAGGTAAAAGTACAATGTAGTACTAGTACATGTAGTATGTAATGAGAAATTCCAAAATGATTTTCAAAAACATTTATTAATGCATACATATGGCGTTTAAAAAACAGTCTTTGAAAAAAAACTTCCTCTAAGAATATCACTTACAACAACAAAAAGAACAAGATAACAAGCCAAGATTTGAGCTAACACTAAAAGTACAATGAAAAAGTTTAGCCTAAACTTTATGCTTCTCTAGTTCTCCAGACCGACCTGTCGTTCCCCATGTGTGTAGTGATAAAGTCCACCAGGCTGCCTGAGATGTTGATTGTAGCACTAATGGCCGGCGCCAACTCGCCGTGGGGGGAGGGCAGCATGTGGTGCCGAGACTTCATGATAGGATACTTTGACAGAAGCAGGTTCCTGCACACAGAGGGGTGAAATGTTGGATTGGCATGAAAGAAAATACTATGATTCACTTTTCTCTTCACATTTAGCCTCTGAAGAAGTCACACAGGTGAAACCGGTCGTGTGACAGGCTGAATAAAAGTTTCTAAACGGGAACTATGCGGATCCAGATGTCTTACTGAGGGACGGCTGTGTGTGCGAGATGTCGGTTAGCTTGAGGAATGACTATATACATGTAAAAATACACATCACTTTGTCTTCACAGTAACAAAATTTCATGGTCTGAGGAAAAAATTATGGATAGAAGTGACTCTTAAACTGTTACAGTGAACAAAATCAGGGATTACAGTAGTTTGGTTATAAGGTACTTGTAAAGCTGTGGACAATGGAGTCTTATTTCCAATTGTCTAGAGGAATTCCAGCTTGCAGTTGCTATTTCAACCGGTATCCCTTTTTCCATTTTTCATTCAAGCTGATGAAGTACACAGCTAATCAAGAGCTCGTTACTTGTTACTTTGTGCAGTCTTACCCCCATGTGTGGTCCCGTGTGGACACCCCGAAGTCTGTGTACATGTCCAGCCTCTCCCCCAGCCACATGGCCAGGCACCCCCCCATGTGTAGCCCCTGTACATAACCAGAGCTCTGCTTACCCCCATGTGTGGTCCCGTGTTGACACCCCGAAGTCTGTGTACATGTCCAGTCTCTCTCCCAGCCACATGGCAAGATCATTGTTCCCCAGGTACGGTTTGGAAGCATCACTCTCCAGCAAGGTGATCACATCAGCACCTGGGGAGGTCAAGTTCCAAGCATGGTAAAGATCCCATCGAACATATCAAGTCAGAAGAGAAAGTTGGTGGAAAAATCAGTGATGGTAAGCAGGGCTTGAAATTCATTTTTGGGACTAGGTGCACCCAACCTAAAAACTTACACACAAAAGATAAAATAAGATTGCTGTAACAATGATTTGATTTTTTTTGTGACATGTTATTAAAAATATGCTGTATACTACTATACTTTTACATCTTTACATACGTAAACCTACGAGAATATTTGGGTGCACCCACAGAAAAAAAATTGGGTGCACAGTTCCAATTTTGGGTGCACTAAGGTTTGCATGCACCCAATATGTCCAGCCCTGATAAGTGTATTACGTGACCTTTTTGCTGTTGAAGATTTTCAGCTGCTAATAATCTGCTGTAATGCCAGCTAACCAGCTACTAACAAGAAGACAGAGAATTCAGAAAGAGTTTTGTACCAGTTTCGTTCAGATTTTTAGTCAAGTCATGACCTTTCTTGCTGTTGAAAATTTTCAGCTGCTAACAATGCACTGTATTGCAGCTAAGAAGTACCTAACAAGTAGACAGAGAAGAAAGAAGAAGTTTTGTACCAGTTTCATTCAGCATCTTAGCGGCTCTCTCAAAGCTGGGCCAGCCGCGGTTGTCGTACCCAAAGTGGAACGTCCAGATCAAACCTGTGAACTCTTTAGGATCACTCTGGAGAGAAAAAGCACATCTACAATTTTAACATTCCTGGGGTCTTTTCTCAATCACTATCACATCTGTAATTCAAGCACCTAAAGCACTTATGAAAGCTCAGACTACTAGTTGAAGCAGAGGGTACACAAACATGTATCTCTCATTACCAGTAACTGAACTGGTGAGTTGTGTCACACTGGTAACAAAAATGGATTTGTTCTTGCTACAGTCCTGGGGTCTTTTCTCAATGTCTCTCACATCTATAATTCAAAGATAAAAGTTCTGACTTACTACTATTTGAAAGAGAGGGTATATTGCATTCCCAGTATCTAAATCTGTGAGTTGTGTCGTACTGTAGAACACTGAATTTGTTGTTACTACAATGTTGAAATGTAGCCACTAATGCCCTACCTTAGGCGGGTGGTTGAACGGTTCTGGGTTGTATCTCCACACAAATCCTCCCAGACCTCCGATAACAACTATGGACAAAACTGAAAAACAAGAGAGACACGTATGAAGTTACAAGTATGTCACTGCAAGCAATGGCCAGGATATATACATCATTGCACAGATGTATTGAATGACAATCTGTTGTTCAGCACCAAGGACAGGAACACACATCCCATGTATGTAGTTGTTATTGTATCAAAAACTGTGCCTATCTAGTTCCATGCCTGAATGGAATCAGGTATGGTGCTAGATAGTTTTCACATGTGCAAGAATGGAGATTTGCCTCAGGCACGGTTCTGGACACAGGTGGACTTTTCAGAACTTTGCCTGAGTTCTGGATTAAGTACAGTTCTGGACAAAGCACAGTTCTGGACAAAGCACAGTTCTGGATAAAGCACAGTGCTGGATAAAGCACAGTTCTGGATAAAGCAAATATGGTTCAGGATACAACAGTAGTAGAATACCAGAGCCAGGACTACTGTACTTACATGGCCCAACAAACGTCTGGAAGAGGTTGTCCTGAGGTCCTGAGTTAATATTGAGGAAGGCCAGGCATGGTTCTGATTACCACTACCAGTGGACTATCAAGAGCCGTGCTTGAGCATGGAAAGCATACTTCTAGATGAAACAGTTGTAGAATACCAGAGCCAGGACTACTATACTCACATGGCCCAACAAACTTCTTGAAGAGGTTGTGTGGTCCTGCTGAGTTGATGTTGAGGAAGGCGAGACTGGAGGCTCCAGGTCTGGTCAGGTGCATGGTGGCTCCTATACACAGTATGGAGAAGGCCAGCAGGATGTAGGTTCTCTCTCTGGGGGAAAACAAACAAAAACTCTGCTGAAATTTCTGGCATATTCCTAAACAAACAAAACTTATAATAAAACAAGGTCATGTACTGGTATATAGTTCCCACACACAGCATGGACAGGGCCAGGAGGATGTAGGTTCTGTCATACACTGCAGGAGAAAAGGAGGAAAATCCAATTCTGGCATGTTTGTAACCAAATAAAATCTAAAAACTGGAAATTTTTTTTGCTAAAGAGTAGTAAAGACACTACTGAGTACAGTTTTGAATAAATAAAATTAGTCTAAAAATTTCTGTATGTGCCATACAACATTTTTGTGTTAAGAAAAACAAACAAAACAGCAGTACCTTGTGTATTCTCCAAGTGGTACAAAGTTGTAAGCCATGCACCACACCATGTTTACCTGGTATTGTTTGTTTGTTTGTTTGTTTATTTACCTTGTATACTCTCCAAGTGGCACAAAGTTGTAGGCCGTGCACCAGACCATGTTACATGGTATTGTTTGTTTGTTTGTTTATTTCTTTGTTTGTTTATTTACCTTGTATACTCCCAGAGAGGTACAAAGTTGTACGCCGTGCACCAGACCATGTTTACCTGTTTGTTTGTTTATTTACCTTGTATACTCCCCGAGCGGCACAAAGTTGTACGCCGTACACCAGACCATGTTTACCTGTTGTTTGTTTGTTTGTTTGTTTACCTTGTATACTCCCCGAGCGGCACAAAGTTGTAGGCCGTGCACCAGACCATGTTTATTATTCATGCAGTATAATCTAAACCAGGATAGTGAGTGAGTGAGTGAGTGTACCTATCATGAAAGTTCATCTGACCCAGTGAGACTTGTCACGTGGCTTTGACCCAGTGTTGACATCACACTTCGAAGAAGCCACGTGACAAGCCTCACTGGGTCAGTCTACTGAGGAAGACCAGAGTGACTGGTAGAAAGCTCTAGGTGAGAGAAGTTTTGGTGTTGGATCGAAAGTTTTAACTCTAAACATATTTATTTACCTGTTGTTCATTGTTAGTTTACCTTGTATACTCCCCGAGCGGCACAAAGTTGTACGCTGTACACCACACCATGTTTGTTTACCTGGTATTGTTTGTTTGTTTGTTTATTTACCTTGTATACTCTCCAAGAGGCACAAAGTTGTACGCCGTGCACCAGACCATGCCGAACATCTCTACCAGATACACCGCCAGGGTCAGTACCATTGTCCTGGCGGGGGGGCACAGGACCAGGCGATCGCTCATCTGAGGCCAGATGGACGTGGTGTAAACAGCCAGGAGAACGCCACCTGAAACATAAACACAGCTTCACATGTCTTCATATGTACCCAGGACTACATGTAGCAGGCTGTGGAACTCCTTACCAGCCTCGGTCTTCCCTGACAGTCCTAATATTTAATATGACCAAGTTCAACAGATTCCTGCTAAGCTCCTCCTAGAGATTTTCTACTTTTTGATTGTTTATTCATACATTCATACCATATAATGTAATTGATAGAGGTACAGTATGGGTCATTAAGTGAGGTTGATTAATGTGACATTTAGTGATTGGGCCGAAAATCATTGATATACAGTGCCAACACCAGGCTCATTTTGTATCTTTTTTAAATAAGAGTCTAAGAAAAGTGTTAGTGTGACCTTGGACAGTGAGTGAAGGACTTACCCAGAAACCCCTGGTAGGTGGGGAGGAACTGGATTGCAGCAGCGCCACCTATCCCTCCAGCCAGGAACCACAGGGGGCTGCCCGTCAGCCAATCAGACGAGGACAGCAGCAGCCCGTTGGCCAATCCCAGCAGCACCAGACTCCTGGGGGGGGAGGGAGCAAAACATCTGGGTTTAAAACAAAATGTTTGATTTGATTGATTTGATTTATTGGAATTGTAACACTAACAGCACAATACACATGGGACACAGGCAGATGTTGCCGGTGTTGTGTCCCACACATACTCATTTTCACTTGAGTTAAGTGAGGAAAGTCGTGTAAAGTGCCTATCCTAAGGGCTCAAGATCAGCGGCATGTCAGGACTCGAACCCGGGACCTCTTGGTTCCGAGTCGAGCCATTATGCCACACAACCCCACCATGTTTCTCTTTGCACTGAGGTTCAACTTAAATTCTGGGCAACATGCTACTCTGTACAGGAAGGCAACTAAGATGTACACCAAGACACAAATATGTAAGCAGAATGGCCAGATGTATCTTAAATGTACTATTGTGTCCAGAACTGTGCCCTGAAAAAAATAAGATTAGGATCAGGCATTGTATAAAGCACAGTTCTGGATAAAGCACAGTTCTGGATAAAGCACAGTTCTGGATAAAGCACAGTTCTGGATAGGGCACAGTTCTGGATAAAGCACAGTTTTGGATAGAGCACAGTTCTGGATAGAGCACAGTTCTGGATAAAGCACAGTTCTGGACAGAACACAGTTCTGGATAAAGCACAGTTCTGGATAAAGCACAGTTCTGGATAGAGCACAGTTCTGGATAAAGCACAGTTCTGGATAGATCAGGATTCTGGATAGAGCACAGTTCTGGATAAAGCACAGTTCTGGACAGAACACAGTTCTGGACAGAACACAGTTCTGGATAAAGCACAGGTCTGGATAGAGCACAGTTCTGGAAACATGTACTTACCCCCATGGGTTCGGTGCAGGCCCCGGGTCGGGATATCCCGTCACGACCCAGCGAGACACGACAGACACCTCCCCGTAGATCGCCTGGGTCAGGAACAGCAGACTGCCAAAACCCACGGACACCAGAACCCAGCTGGGACGCTGGGTGGGGCGTGGGTCATCCTTCCCTGGGTTCTCATAATCATCTGGTGGGGAAAACAGTTAGATGTAATTTGGTCTTTACTGGGTCTTAAGCTGGTGTGTTACCCTGAAAGGCGGTTATACCGGCTATACAGATACAGATACATTACATCTTATTTGATATATAAGCTGTGAGCACTGCAAAAAACCCTATGATTACAGGCAAAAGAGTTTGGTTTTCAGCACCAAGGACAGGAATAAACCTAAGTCTTCTCCAAACTGATCTGTGAGTGCCCAAAACTAACCTGCCAGTGCCCTGTCCACTATAGCCACTGCCCCCACAGCCAGGACGACACTGTTAGTGGTGATGTCTGCCCAGGCAGGGCTGAGAGATGTGTACCAGACCCGACCTGCCAGCAGCGCGAAGAACCCCAGCATCAGGCCCCAGAACGACACTGTCCTGAAAATACATGAAAATTGTAAATTTCAATCTATCTAGGGTCTTTGAGGAAGTAATGAGTCATTACTGGGTTCATCCTTAGCAGTTATTCACACTATTTTACTATGCTTGCCACCACAACTTTTACCAGTGTTCTGTTTGAGCATAGGGGCCCGCACTATGCAGTGATTTGGACCCCCTATGCTGTGATCTATCTCCTTTGCTGTCTTTCAACCAGTGCAGTGGTGTTTCCATCTTCATCATTTTAAATTCTAAAGACATGCTTGGACACTGCTAACACTGATAAAAGAATGTCAAGAAATATTCCCCGCATTTGAGGCATTGCCAAAACAAACCCACCTCTGGAAGTTGGATCTATTCCACAGTGTCCACACAAAGACAAGCATAGCTGTTAGTTAAAACCTAGAGATTCAATGATTGTGAACTTGTACTGAGTGAAACCCAGTACCTACAGACCACGTCTAGTGTAGTAACAGTAAGATGATAAGCAAGACAAGTACAACAAAAACAAACCTACCTCTGAAAGTTGGATTTGTTCCACAGCGTCCCGACGAAGACGAGCATGGCGGCAGCGTTCCCCATGGCCAGCACGACCAGCCGGGCGAGCGTGGAGGGGGCCTGGAACGACGCAACGCAGCCGACGGTCACGGCACGGAGCAGCGCCAGGCCCCACCGTGTCTGCACCGCATGGAACACCGCACCTGTAACAGTGATGTATGCCTGATTTGGAGGGGGGATAGTGTAACAGGGCCAGAGTGGAGGGAACCTGGAACAATGCAATGCATCCGACGGTAAAGTGTATTGCCTATTTGCTGGTTAGAATACATTGTACTTTTTTTCGTAGTTTCGCATTTCGTATATCTATTGTTAGTTCCCATCTGTAATCGCAGGAGTAACTATGTAACTTGACCACAGTTGTATGACTTGTAAGATGAGCAGAAGAACATTTTTCTCTGTTACACCTCTAGAGTAAGACTGTGTTACGTACCGACTCCCGCCAGCGCCGGAGTGAAGGCCGCCAGCACGAACGCCTCGTAACCCGATATCTCCAGCTCGTTCAGCGGGTAGAACCAGATCATCGGCCCGAACCCGTGCAGCAGAGACCAGAAGATGAACCCTGGGAGGATTAAAGGTTGAAAATTCAGTCCAAGTTCCAACCCTGGGAATGAATGGATTAACGTTTATATGGAACTTTTTTTATGGAGTCCAATTATATAGTTTTAACACGAGTTCAACGAAAAGAAAATCACCTTGAAACAAGGATTTTGGATGCTATAGCGACCCACTCACTTCTGGGCAATAAACTTTTTAATGGAAACTGTCAGATGTTGTCCTAAGCAGCTGATATAAGTTTTCCTGTTATATATAATTACTCTACAGGAGGAAATAGCTCCTCGGCACGCATAATAAAGACATTATTTCTCGGCACCACAGGTACTTGAGAAGTAATAAAACCCCAGATCCAAGTCCTACCGAGAACTGTCTCCGCGGCCTGAGCCCGGACCAGAGAGCAAGGCTTCCGGTAACGGCCCCCTCCCCATGCACGCACAAATTATACAGACATGATTTCTCGGCACTGTGGCTACGTAAGAAGTACTAAAACCCCAGACCCAGACCCTACCTAGCACGGTCTCCGCGGCCAGAGCCCGCACCACAGCCAGGCCGTCCGGTGCGGCCGCCGGTTTCGCCTTCTTCGCTCTTCCTTCCGCCACTTTTTCTCGGGCCGGCGCCATGTTTGCCGGTCAGAGGTCGCCGGAACAAACCACTGCACTAGAGGGTAAGCAGGTTTAAAGAACTGTGTTGTAACCACTAACGTTATACTTACAAGCAAAAACTTATATCTGTAGTGTATTAGCAAAATAACTGTATTGTACGGTAAAATGTGCCATTACTGTTACTTGTGTCCTTTTCACAACAGAATACAATCTTAAGTCCCTCCACTTGCAATGGTACACCCCTAAGTGGGCGGCAACTTTACCAGGTGAAGAGAGAGAGTCCAAAGGTTGTTTTTTCTGGCCTTTCTCCGGCCGGGAAAGCTTTGGTCAGCACACATGTTGAGGTTGGCATGTGCCGTCAGGGTTACAAGTTTGTCTAGTCTGGGCGCCAGGGGTAAGGTGACGTCACAGTTAAGGGTGAACGTGAGTTCGGGACAACCGGGACTTTACTTTTCTTGTGTGTGGTCTTTGATCTTTCTGCGCTTCAGCTCAGAACTTTCCCCAAGTTTCCGTAGCCTCTACTGTGATTGATCGGAGTTGTGCTGATCTTAGCTGATTTCCCTGAGTTTTCCAGGGTAAGACAATTTGCTTTTTAATCTCTCTTTATTTTTATGATATTGATTTACTAGAAACAACTTCATACACATGACATCAGACATAACTTTCAAAATTAATGGCTTGTTCTAATGCTTGTTGAAAATATCACGATGATCATTATAGATTTCACGATTTTTAAGTCAATGTTTGTTTTCCCTTCTTTCCTCCTCCGCTTTGTGAATGTATCAAAATCTTTGTCTCTCTCTTTGATTGTTTTAAGATAATAATTGCAGAATAAATAATTTTCCAGTAAGTATTAAGTTAAGTTCATCATGGTCTGTTGCCTACTGTGTCCCACTAAAGGAACCCCTCTAAAATCACCTTTGACACACTTCAGAAGAGCAACATTCACTAGGTCATTGACCTAGTATGATTTTATTATAATCTATAATTTCAACAAACCATTTTGGATAAAGCACAGTTCTGGAAATGCATGGACCATCCAGAACTGAGCATGGTTCTGGATAAAGCACAGTTCTGGCTACATTTTGCCCTGTCCACAGGTGTCTCCATATCCAAGAACGTAGATTTACCCCAGGCACAGTTCTGGATACGCATGGATTGTCCAGAATCGTGCCTGAGTGTTCTGGATTTGCCCTGTCCACAGGTGCAGGTGCGACGAGCTGTAGCAGCCATGCCGACTCCTAAGAAGAAGGCAGTTATATTTGACATGGGAGGAGTTCTGGTGACTCCCCCTCAGTGGGCCATCAACAACTACGAGAAATCACTGGGACTTCCCAGGTAACAGTAAAACTTATATTTATCATTGTTACCGAGATAAGGAGGAAGTTATTTCTTATATTCTTTGGAAGCCTAGAGGGTAAGGACATTGCAGAAGCCTGACTTTAACTAATACATTAACAAGAGACACTGGAATAGAGTTAGAATATCTAGGAAATGTAATATCAAACAGGTAATAGTTAATAAGAAGGAGGGCCTGCATGCCCTTTTGTATAACTATAAGGCGTAATCAGGCCTTTTTAGTCTTCGCAATCCATAGGCAGCCGCCCAAAATCATCATAATTTGTAAGCCTTACATTAGCCGTAACGTGTAATTGTCCACAATCAGCACTGCAAATTCACTCATGGGCAGCAAAAATTTTGCCTAATTCATAATCACTATCCCCCTTGCTTTAATCGCAGGCTGTCAAGAAATGAAATATGAGGTTCTAAAGTGGCAAATTTCACCTTAAGACAATGCTGTACGTAGCAGTTACGATTTGCAAGCCATGATGTCCTTTCTCTTTGTTAATAAATTTTCTTCTTGCCAGGATGTTTATCCAGGGAGTGATGATGAAGGGAATGCCAAACAACGCCTTCTGTCAGCTGGAGAGGGGAGAGCTCACCTTGTCTCAGGTACCAAAGAACTTAGAGAGATTTTTGTGATATTTTAGGATTTCTCGGTCTCTACAAAGATTCTGCCATATTTCCCAACTCCCAGGAGAGTGGAACATTCAAGTAAAATGATTTCACTTCTGGACCAAGAGATTGGGAGTTTGAATCCCGGCTGTTGTCGCTCACCCACCATGCATGCTACTGGAAAGGGTAGCAGTTCTTAGGACGGGACGTTAAGCCGAGGTCCACTGTTCATTGTGCTTGTTGAAAAGAGCCAGGGGAATTTCCCTTATATATGTTGAACCTGTAAATATTGTCACAACCAGTGGGAGGAATTTAACCCTTCAGTGATCTAAAAGTAAAACAGGATTGAGATCACTTTTTTTTTTACTATGATGAAAGTTCTTCTGTATTGCAATTGTTAGTTCCATGTTAAAAGTCAAAACTTTTGATCCAACACAAGTTGAAGTTCTCTCACCTAGATCTTTCAACCAGTCACTCTGGTTTTCCTCCCTGGAATGACCAAGTGTGGCTGCTTGTGTTGGATCAAACGTTTTAACTCTTAACACCTTCCTTTCTCTCCTCCTAGTTCTTCTCGGCGTTCACCACAGAGCTGCATGAGGCAGCGGGGGAGGGGGGCGTGGAGCTGCCGGCAGACTTCAGCGTCCAGCAGATGTTTCAGCAGATGCAGGGTGGACAGGTCGTCGGGGTCATGATCAAGGCTGTCAGGAACCTACGCAAACATGGTACACAGTACAGGGTTTGCAGACATGGTACAAACCTCTGCAAACATGGTGTCCTTAACATGGTATGGGATCCATATACACGGTACAGGGTTCGTTTGTACAGGGCTGTCAGGACCCTACACAAATATGGTACGCAGTACAGGGTTTGCAACCATGACAAGGTTTGCAAATACGTTACAGGGCTCACAACTCACAAGCATTGTACTTGGCTCAAAAACAATTGGTACACAGTTTGCTAACACCGGGCAAGGTTTGTTGACAGTAAGAACTTTGATATTTCTGCTGACTCTGTCTCCCCAGGAGACCTGCACCAACATTAGTGTGGTGTGGAATCATCAGATGACATCTTTTAAGTCACAATCATTCATCAGTATGACATCTGAAGAACCTTTTATATTCAACCTGTCATGCACTCTTTCCCACCAGGAGTGAAGACCTGCATCCTGACCAACAACTGGCTAGACGACACGGCCGTGCGGGAGGGGGGCCCCGCCGCCGTGCTGGTATTGTTCCGCCGGCTGTTTGACCTTGTGGTGGAGTCATGTCGGGTCGGCCTGAGGAAACCCGATCCCGCCATCTTCCACCTCACCTGCAGACAGCTCGGGGTACAGCCGCAGGAGGTTTGTTTGTTTGTTTAGGATCTCCATTAGTGTGAATTTCACACTACTCTTCCTGGAGTCCGTAGTGAATAATCAGACCAGTATTTGGACCATCGCACACCGAGGCATGCCCCTACTCTTTTTCGAAAGGTGTGATGGGTTCTTTAACGTGCGTGAGGTGTGGCTCTCCCCAAACACAGGACCTCCATTTAACATCCTATCTGTGGGGGTACAGCCACAGGAGGTACGTATGTACACATGGCCACAATGTCTAACAGTAACAGTTACAAGTTTCTAACAGTAACAGTTACAACTTTGGTAAATCTTCCACCTCACATGCAGACAGCTGGGAGTACAGCCACAGGAGGTATGTGCATGCATGTACGGCCACATTCAACAAGTGTCAGATATCTACCTTTCATCAGAGACTGAGTCAGTAGTGGATGCTACTTGAAACATCTGCTAGTTTTCAAAATCTATCCAGTTGCTTGAGTAACAGTTTTGTAAAGCAAAAAAATCATTCACTCCCTGAGAAAGTGCACCAGGCTTTCCTCTCAGTCTCTGTTTTCATCTTCTAGCTGATACCCTTATAAAGGGAAATAGATCTGATGTTTGTTTGTTTGTTTGTGCAGGCTGTGTTCCTGGATGACATTGGGAATAACGTGAAAGCTGCTCGGCAGCTCGGCATCACTACTATCCTGGTGCGAGACTTTGACAAGGCAGTCAGGGAGTTAGAGGAGGCTGTAGGGCTCGAGGTGCGTGTTTATCAGTGTTATGTTATACTTGACAATGTGTATAATATTATGCAGATCCATACTCAGGCGCATTTCTGGATGATACATGTACATATGTTTGACAGTTTATCCAAAAACATAGATTTGCCCCAGACAGTAAGGCTGCAGGTAATGGGGTTAGGGGAGGCAATAGGGCTGGAGGTGAGGTCTGTTAAACACTGTTGTACATTACATACATGTACTGTTGTATCCAAACCATGCTTTAGCCAGAAATATGATCAGGCACTTTTCTGGGTAGTCCGACTCCAAGCGTATCCAGAACCATGCATGGCCTGCTGGAGGAGGCTGTAGGACTGGAGGTCTGTGTTAAACACGGATGTTTCTGTAGATCTTTAGTTGTAGAAGATCATACAAAAGTCCCTGTCCCTGTATCTAGAAACGTGCTTTATCGAGAAACATGCTTACTATAGTTCAAGCGTATCCATAGCCATGCATGGCCATGGGGCAAATCTACGTTCTTGGATATGCGAAGACTATCCAGAACCGTTCCTGAGCCTAAACCTAACCCATTCAGGTAAGAATTAGATAGACATGGATAGACACTGTTCTGAATAAGATTAATGGTTAATTTATTCCTTTGTTATGCTATGTACTGATGGTATATATGTTGACTCTGTCTCTCATCTTTCAGTTGACCAGGTTCCCTCCCCCTGCTGTGGCCTGTAAACCTGAGGAAGTTCCACACTGCTACATCACACTCAAGGTACAGGATTTAGGCATGGGACATTAGTCTGATTAGATAACTATTGCAGATTAGCCTTTAATTAGAAATGTTGAAGCAGTTTTCTCTGTGTTGTGACACTGTTTTGTCTCTGTTTGGTCAGAGTGGAAATAAAGGACAAATAGCAAGAAAGCTCAGCATGATTAAGGGAAAAATGAACAATGTCTGAAGTTTACATGTTTAATGTGATACAAACTTCACGTTTTTCAGCAGCAACTGTTTTCCTCTTTCTCCCCAGACTGGCATCAAGCTCCACTACGTAGACGTGGGAGACGGGCCTGTGGTGATCCTGTGTCACGGCTTCCCAGAGTCATGGTACTCATGGAGGTACCAGGTACGTGTATGTAGTTGGCCTTTGGTGGAAGATACATGACAAGACATTTCTTCTCTTGGTTGTATGCAGTACATATGTGAGATGGTCAGGAAAAAAGTCCTGCCTGGGCCAAAATCACGATCAGTATGTTACTGAATGGACTGTAGACGTTTTTTAAATATTGTGACAGATTTTATGTATTTATGTATGACAATGGTGGAACGAACCGTAAATATTTATAATGTGTTATATTTTAAGCTGTGATTTAATCAATTTAACTGATCTTAAAACTACTGTAAAGTCTGGCGTAATTCAGTCTGTTGACTGCCATGTCAGATTGTGCTTCTTCTTTAATAAACCAATCATCATCATCTTGACTTGTATTTGTCTGCTGTAGATCCCAGCCCTGTCCCTGGCTGGTTATAGAGTCATCGCGCTGGACCAGAGAGGGTACGGGGACTCCAGCTGTCCTACAGGTCAGTAAACAGTTGTTTCCGGGTTACTGTATCCAGAACCCTGCCTATCTAGTTCTATGCCTGAGTGGGTTAAAGTTAGGCATGGTCCTAGATACAATGTAGTCTCCACGTATCCAAGAATGTAGATTTGCCCCAGGCACAGTTCTGGATATACATGGTTCTGGAAATCAAACAACAGGTTACGTCGATGAAGGTTAGACATCCAGGTAATACAATATGCCAAAAAACAGTTACTCAAGCAACTGGATATGAAACAACAGGTTCCCCGGCCAGGATGCACCTTTGCTGTACTATATCATAGCAGATTGAGTTTGTCACATTTCTATGATATTCATGTATTTATTTGTTTGTTTGTATGTATGTGCTTCATGTTTGTATTTTTTTTCCCACACACAGAGATAGAAGCCTACACTCATGAGGAGCTGACTGGGGTAGGTTATAAACTCACTCAGAAATCAGAATCAGACGTATCTGATCGAACCCTGGTTATGTTACTGCTTTCAGTAGTGCCTATTACTAGTATATCATTGTGCAGAGCTAGACTCTACATGCCAATTGGTTATCAAGGCATAAGTCATTGTCAGTTTATAATGTTATAAACTAAATTAAGATTAAAATCTTAATAACATTATAATATTCTATGAAGATTACACTGTTGTACAGTTTGTATTCAGTCTTAAAGTACAGGAAAACTGAATCTGATGTGGGCTTTAAATACTGTAAATTTCTATATTGCATTAATTTTGTATCCTTTTCTTTTCCATGTTAGGATATCATTGGCCTTATGAATGCACTGGTGAGTATTACATGTTGTAGTTATATGATTCTGTGATGATTCTGTGGGTTGGCTAACACCATTTTTAGCACCAAGGACAGAGCAATTTGTTCCAATTGTTGCTGCCTTGTACCTAGTAGTAAGTGAGTGAGTTATAGTTGGTAATCCATGGGTTGGACATGGGTAACGCCATTTTCAGGACCAAGGACAGGGTTAATTTATTCCCAGGGATTTAACATGGTCACAACTGTTACTTCATGCACTGCAGTTTTTCCTATGTAATATAACTAAATTTTGTAAAATTTTGTTAAAAAAAGCTAAAGTAGTAGATTGATACCTTATTGGACTCTGCATTGACTGGTACCATTGTCCCCAGGACATCCCCCAAGCAACAGTGGTGGGCCATGACTGGGGAGGGGCCATCGTGTGGGCTCTCAGCTTACATTATCCGGACAGGATCAGGTAGGGACTATCGTATACCCCTGAATGGGTTAGGGCTAGGATCAGGCAGGGTTCTGGATAGTCCTCCTCGTTTCTAATAACTTAGATTTGCCCCAGGCACGGTTCTGGATAAATGAACATCTATCTATGCAGCACTGTTCATAAGCATGACTGTTGTTTGAGCATGTTATTTGATGACTGTTACCTCGGTGAAGGTTAGACATCCAGGTAATAAGATACGCCAAAAACAACAGTTACTCAAGCAGCTTAATCTCCTGTTCTGAAGCAACAGGAGCTATTTGTCTGTCAAATAGCTCTCATTGTTTCAGAACAGGAGATTAAATGTGACAAAAGGTAGTGGATACTTCCTGAAACATCTGACCATTTCCAAAATCATATCCAGTTGCTTGAGTAACTGCTTTTTGACTGTTGTTTATTGGCTGTTGGTTATTGACTGTTGTCTGTTTTTTGTCCAGGGGGGTTGCTGGAGTGAACACCCCCTTCTTCCCGGCCAACCCGGAGGGGGGTAGCCCCCTGGAGAGGATGAAGAAGAACCCTCGACAGTTTGACTACCAGCTCTACTTCCAGCAACCGGTGAGATACAAACTTTTGATTTCTCACATACTCTGTGATATATACTAGAAGAAGAACTTTAATGCATGACAATTGTACATGGTACAAAAGAAAAGGGTATAGGATAAAAATTAACATCCTAATTACCAAACATCAAGAGCTAATACAGTATACAATGAACTATGCAGCCTTTCTGACTTGTGTGTTAAGTGTTGTTGAGACCTCCAATCAGGCCCTGTTTTATCCAGAACTGTTATTCATCCAGATCCATGCTCAGGCACAGTTCTGGATAGTCCACACTTATCCAGAACTGTGCCTGGGGCAAATCTATGTTCTTGGATATGCAGAGACTATCCAGAACCGTGCCTGATCCTAACCCTAACCCATTCAGGCGTAGAACTAGATAGGCACGGTTCTGGATACAATATGTAGGCAGCCTTTGTGACTTAAGACCCCCATGCAGGCCCCCATTACTGTGCAGACAGTGATATGAAATGTCCCCATGCTGTGCCTCCTACAGGGCGTTGCTGAGGCGGAGTTTGAGAAGAACCTGGAGAGAACTCTCAACGCCTTCTTTAGAAGTTCCAAAAAGGAGGTTTGTGCCACTTCAACCTACAGGAAATACTGGAAATATTATTAAGTCTTTTGTGCTGACCTAGCCTCTAATACAATTAATAGCTGCAAAATTGTACTACCATGGATAATCATATGTGTACTTCTACTGTACCACAGAATTGTTTTAGGCAAAAACCTTTTCCATTCTAATCAAAATTGCACTACCATTGATACATGTCGTGTACTTCTATTATACCACAGAATTGTTTCAGCTGAAAATCTTTCCCATCCTACCCTGAGTACAATGTAGTATCACTGCAAAAGTACATGCAATTACTGTATTTGACCAGAGTTGAGTTTGAAGGAATGATTTCAGGTGTGTTTTTGTCCCTTGTGTTTCAGGACTGGCCCTTTGATAGGAAGGGTCTGGGGACTGACAACGTCAGGGCAAGGGGTGAGTCAACTGTCTACGGCCATACATGTACCAACTGGTGCAGGTCTCAGATACTAGAAACCTGAACTGGTGAATCAACTTGAAAAGAAAGTGTGCAGGAAAGTAAATTTTATACTTTGGAACACAGAAAGTCAGATTCTAGTCTTCTCAGCCTTTTGTTTTCGTCTCACTGAAAACTACATTAGAATAGGATATCAGGGTTTTCTTTTACACATTCAACCAATCTTGTCTTACCTAGCTTACGCTTTGGTGTCAGACACTTTCCTCAAAGCTTCTGACTGGGGTTTTGAGTAAGAACAAGAGAAGATTAGTTGTGTAAAAGAAAACCCCTATATTCTATACTCTACCAACCTGATGAAACTATTTTCGGGAATGTACTCTAGAATGTTGAAAGATGGAGATTGAGGTGTAATTCTTGCCTTCTCCACCAGGGGGCATGCTTGTGGGTTTCCCCGATGTCATACCTCTGAGTCTGATGATGAAACAGGAGGAGATCGAGTACTACGTGCAGCAGTTCGGCAAGTCAGGCTTCAGGGGTCCGCTGAACTGGTACAGGAACGTTGACGCCAACTGGAGATGGAATAACAAAACTGCTGGGAGAAAGGTCAGCAGTTTT
>NW_017803893.1:127423-128158 GCF_001625305.1 Branchiostoma belcheri | reverse complement strand
TTGGCCGAAATAAAGGGAATAAGGTCGGCTAACTCCCTTGGTATATATTCCCTTTATTTCGGCCAATTTTTATTATTTTTCCAGCGATCCACGGTGCCTGGTAGAGGCTAGTCGGGGCGACAGTAAGCGCTAGCCATTACAGCCGGCGCCGCGGGAATGACACAGCGGTCCACCGGCGGGTACCCGTCGGGCTAGCCTGGGTGCCACCCCGAGCCGAGTGTCTATATCCTAAGTAAAAGTCACGGGAAGCCACGTTTATAACCCACGTTGAGATAGTGCCGTACATCAAGGAGTGCCTCCGCTAGCGCTCAAGACTGAAGCTAGACTTTGTACGCCTCGGTGAGGCAGCTTTCCGAGCACAGTGGTGCTCTTCAGTACGTTGGGCGAAGGTCGTAGGGGGAAAACTACGCCTGCGGTTTTAATCCCCCGTTCCCTTCTAGTCGTATCAGTTTTTTGTTGTGAAATGTCTGTCTTTTATGTCATTATTTTATTTTGATGTGTCAAGTTGGCAGGAGTGGGTTGGTGGGAGCACTTGGACAGTAACCTGTCGTGGGTAGCTTGGCACATCCTTTTTCTATTCCCCTTCCTTTGTCTATGTCTCTGTCACGTCGAAAAGTTGGAAAAAAAAAAGAAATAGTTAAAAAACCTCCTGTCTCTCTTGTCTAGTTTTCACTCTTTTTTGATTTTGTTATACCCCAATTAAAAACGGGAAAGGCCATACTCCCGGCAGACCTA
>NW_017803893.1:119371-127403 GCF_001625305.1 Branchiostoma belcheri | reverse complement strand
AGTGTGAATAGTATACTTTTCTCACTGCTTAATTATTGGATCAATCCGCCAATGACGTCATCACACCCCATATAAGGGGCTGATAGCCCATTCACTCTGTGCATTTACTGGAAACATCCGCCCTCCGGGGAGTGCGGTGGAGACAGGTCCCTGAAGCAGTGAGCGGGAGGAAGGTCGAAGCCAGCTTGAATACAGCAGGCATTTTTGATTCCCCCCCACACCCCACCCTGATAATAATAAGTGGATATGAAGGGACTTGTTTTCATTGCGCGACTCCGGCACTGCTCCATAACTCATTAAGGATGATCCAGTGATTACGCAGTGTGAATAGTATACTATTTTATTTTGATGTGTCAAGTTGGCAGGAGTGGGTTGGTGGGAGCACTTGGACAGTAACCTGTCGTGGGTAGCTTGGCACATCCTTTTTCTATTCCCCTTCCTTTGTCTATGTCTCTGTCACGTCGAAAAGTTGGAAAAAAAAAAGAAAATAGTTAAAAAACCTCCTGTCTCTCTTGTCTAGTTTTCACTCTTTTTTGATTTTGTTATACCCCAATTAAAAACGGGAAGCCATACTCCCGGCAGACCTACTTGGCACACTGGGTCTAAATTCTAAATATCTCCTCCCGCATTAGGCGTTTATATAGAGGGCTTCGCGTGGACGAAGGGGTTTGGGTGGATAATGGTAGCGGACAAATACGGTTTCTCCCGAAATCTATCGCCAAATAAACGCCGGACTCTGGGGCACCCAGGGTTAACCGCCAGGCGTGCTAACAGCAACACAACAACCCGCCCCCCACGTAACCACTAACCAGCGTGCCAGGCCCTGCAGCGTGCCTTTGCCGGTACTGTGGGGCCGGTAAATTCGGTGGCCAGCTGGATACGCGCGCCAGGGGCTGTTCTTGTTAGCGGGCCGGCTAGCTGAACCGGCCACACCAGCGGTACTTTCCTGGATTTGTTCCATTTGATTTCGAAGTTGTTGAAAGAATAAATAATGGATAGAGATCAACTTCTTTTTGTCTTTTTATTGTCTTCATCTTATGTAACCGCCTTCGTATTTCAGACAGCTTATGCATGAAATTCGCTTGTATTTATATTTTGAACATGTCTAGTTTTGACATATATCTGCTGGAGTACTCTGTATTGATAACTGTTAGCGTGATGATAGCCGCCATCGTGAAACGCCTAATCTGCAGTACAGTAGCATATGCCTTCTGACTGGTTAAACAAATGAAAACAAAGAAGAAATCATGTCAATAGAGCCCAAAATGGAAGATTTAAAAAATACCTGTCAATAGTGCCAAAAATGGCACTGCTGACAGGACGATCCTGTCAACAGTGTCAAAAATGGCACTGCTGACAGGACGATCCTGTCAGCAATGCAGTATTTCCTGTTATTGACAGGATCGTCCTGTCAGCAGTGCAATATTTTCTGCTATTGACAGGATCGTCCTGTCAGCAGTGCAGTATTTTCTGCTATTGACAGGACGATCCTGTCAGCAGTGCAGTATTTCCTGCTGTTGACAGGACGATCCTGTCAATAGCCTCAGGCTTCCTGTATTACTAGGGCCAAAGAGTCACGACAGTGCTGCAAATCGTCAGATTGACGTGAAACCCGTAACGCGAAATGGGCCCGGGCCGGGTAAAGAGCACATGTGCCGCAAAATGATGTGCGCACAAGAGTCCGCGCGCCACATTTCAAAGAAGCAAGATGGTGGGCTCACCACCCTTGGTCGCTAATATGTGACCGTTCAGGTCGCACAAGCGTGCGGAAACATTATTGTTGACAGGTACGCGCTCGATGTCGGCCAGGGAGAGCTATCTTTCGCGCAACTGTTCGAGAGACTTGTAGCGGCGAGTGATTTTCGACCATACAATTTCAAGCAAGTTTTGTCAAGATCAGCTACAGTGCAAATATTCTTCTACAATGACGAGAAGGTCGGGAGAGGCATTGATGTTTACTCCGGCAGTTCGGGTGTTTTATCCGTATGGTGATCGACAAGACAGCTGCTACGACTGAAGCTGTTCCTAGGCCTAAGACTGCTTTTGAGGTATGAAAAGTCTGTTTTGAATCGAGTACCTTGTACGGAAAAAACACGGGTGAAATATTCCTAGAAGGGGAGTATAAAATAAATGCATACTTGTATCAAGGCTCCTTGCATGTATTTTGTATGGATAATGATCGTTTATTCGTTTCTGGTTATTTATACTTGATGTTGGCAAAATATGTGGGGTTTTTTTATTCTTAAATTTTTGGTCCACATTTGGCACGTAAATTGCTAATTTTCAGTCGGATATCATTTGTAAGGTATTTTGGCATCTATAGCTGTAAACAAACTACGCATTCAAGCTCTTTTTGAAGTACTATTTTTTTGGGGGGGGGGTTAGTCTTTCTTAACTAACAAGAATTCTTTTTCCCCATCATTTTAACTTTGATATCCAATTTAGTAACGTTGTCAGCTCTTCCATTTCTTTGATTGCATTAAGACACATTGTGAACTAGAAACAGAACTTTTCTTTTCACATGTACATGTACATATGTATACAGGTATGATGAAAGCATCAAGAGAACAAGGTCAGCAGGAGTGGATGTTTCCAGCCTATGCTGGGACTGAGAGCACACAACAATGTAGCAATAACAACACAGGTGAGTAATGAGGTACATTTGATATGGATTGTTGCAGAATATACCCTTTAAATTTAAGGCACTTTGGGGACAGTAAAGACGTACATTTAACTACAACATAGAACCTAAAGCTTTATGTTGAAAAAATATTATTTTTTTCTGAAGAGTTGGATTTTAGCACAATTGACTATTGTTCCATATTTTTCCACCTGTTTCATGTAGGGCAGTGACATGCACTTCACCAGTAGCACAGTACTACTATTCAGCCAGACTGAAGTCAGGGGTGATGAAGACGATGCTGCCTTTGGTGTGCTGGAACTGCGGCGAGGAGGAAACGCTGCCCATATCGACAGAGAAGACTGCTGCATACCAGACAATAAACCCTGTTTGTCAGGTAGGCATACATTTGTTACTTACTTAAATACATTATGCAACTTATGTAGAATAGCTCTAAACATATTTTGTTTGGTTCCACCTTTATTGATATTCTTTCTCAAAAGCTCCTATAGACTATTTGCAGAGGTAGAAATGCAGTAATGCATGCAAAGGGTTAATCAGCAACTAATTTTGCCTTTTATGCTTTGTTTCTGCAGGCCTGCAAAAATGTGACAGGACGACAACTGCTGTTCCAACTGATTTATTACTGTTTTGATGATGAATAAAAGACTTCTGCTTGTTACACTGTGTCACCTCATTCAATTTGCGTCCTAACATTTGTCGTCTCTTAGTATATTTCTAATCTAGGCATCTTGTTTTTTTGGGCCCTTCTTGTTTTTTTCGCCCTCTCGCATTAGATTTGGAGTCTCCAAAGGACGTCATCCATAAAATTTACTTGGTGTGGCCTTATATCCAAAAACATGCTTTATCCAGAACCATGCTCAGAACTGTGCCTGGGGCAAGTCTATGTTCTTGAATACGCAGAGACTATCCCGAACCGTGCCTGACCTTAGCTCATTCATGCATAGAACTAGATGGAAGGGGGTGAAGTCTGCCATCTCTGATGCTTTCTTTCCAGCCCAGAAGAGTTGAGCAGAGTGCAGTCTGGGTAAGGGGGTGAAGTCTGCCATCTCTGATGTTTTGTGTCTTGTGTTCCCAGCCCAGAAGAGTTAAGTCGAGTGCTTGTGGAGTGGCTGGACAAGGTTCACCAGACTCCCGACTGGAGGGAAGCCAGGATGAGGAGACCTCGGCTCTGAGACCTGCGGGAGACCCACCAAAGACGTACCGAAGACCTGACAGAGATCTGACAGAGACCCATCGAAGACCTGCCGGAGACCTGACAAAGACCTTACAAAGACCTGCCAGAGACCTGTCGGAGATTTGCCAGAGACCTGACAGAGACCTGTCAGAGACCTGCCGAAGACCTCAGCTTCAAGACCCATTGAATCCAGAACTGTGCTTAATCCAAAACCATGATAAAGAACTGTACTGTATCCAGAACTGTGCCTGCAGAAAATCTATGCTGTTGGATACGGGGAGACTATCCAGAACTGTGCCTAATCCTAACCTTATCCTGTTCAGATTCTTGATATGAAAAGGAGTTGCAGAGAATGGTCACATTGGACTACAAACATGTTGCTCAATGCTTGTGTCAATAGGAAAATAATATAAGTGACCAACAAATAGTGGCCATATTGGCCAGAAGTGGATGCTACTACAGAAATGACTGTATGTTGTATATTTGTAATTTATATTTGCTGAATATGTTGATTCATACAAACATATGAAGATAATGGATCCCCAACATGCTGCTTGTGTTTGATGAGTTTTTTTATGAAATAGACTGAATGCTAAAGAGGAGAGATGAAAAACTCTGCCAGGATTCTTGTGTGAATCACAAAGTCTGACTTTGGTTGCTTGATGATGGAAACTTTGAAAACATTCACATGAAACAACTATTAAAGTGTGGAACAGCCTTTGGGATTTTCTGAATCAGTTTCTTTTACTCACTAACCAGTAGGCACTTTTATGACAGATATTTTCCTTATGCTGCTATCATGTCCTAACTCCTATATGTAAAAAAGTAAATTCACCTGTACACATACATATAATATCATACACTTCATATTATGTATAAGTGTCTATACTTCATCCCCAAAGTGAGAGGGATGAGAAAAAAGTATGAATAAAACAATTAAGTAAGAATAAACAGAACTTGTCTGCAATAACCAGAACTTGTCCGCCCGGACAGTGAGTTCAGCACCAAGGACAGAGCCGGTCTTTTTCTGTCTGTTTCCTCACGCCTGCCCGGGGTACGTTAGATATGGTGTTCAACCCTTCCAGTCCACAGACACGCCGTACATTCTGGGTTTATGAGCAAATCAGCACATTTTTCAGCAAGGAACGATCTCTACACTAGTCCAGAAGCGCCATCCTTTTTTCTCAAACCTAAACTAACCACACAGTAACGTTAGCTTAGCCGATAGTAGATAGTAGATTCTTTCAGCCAGGTAGGTATCCATCCAGTTTAGGCTGCTCGTTGCTCTACCGGACTGTTATTCCCGGCCTATGCGGGCAATCCAGGGCCGTATGATTATACATAATTGGATGTCTCTCCATGTGTTTGTCAAGTCTGTTCTTAAAGGCATTTACCGAGGGTGCAGAGACCACTTCTTCAGGAAGACTGTTCCACCAGTTGGCCATTCGGTTTGTAAAGAATAATGCTCTTGTATTCCCCTTGAAGGTCTTCCTTGCTATTCTCAAGCTATGACCTCTTGTCCTTGATTCTGCTTTTTGTTGGAACAGATTCTGTGTATCAAACAGACCATGCATGTATTTATACGTGTTGATTAGGTCTCCCCTAATTCTCCTGTAGACCAATGTTGGGAGTTTCAGGGTTCTGAGTCTGTCCTCGTAAGAAAGGTTGCTCAACCCCGGGACTCTTTTTGTGGCCCTTTTTTGGACTTTCTCTAGTTCAAGCATCAAGTTTTGTCTGTACGGGGACCAAACAGAGGCTCCATATTCTAAATGTGGCCTAATCAGGGCTTTAAAAAGCAGGAGAAATACTTCTTGATCGATAAACTGGAATGTTCTCCACAGTAGTCCTGTTAACTGGTTTGCCTCGTTTGCAATTGTGTGTATATGGTCCTTAAAAGTAAGGTCTTTATCCGTTAGTATACCCAGATCCTTCTCCATAGTCGTGACTGCTAGGGGGATACTCCCAGATGTGCCTGCCATTGTGTATTCAAAAACTGGGTGCCCCTTTCCAATTCGAAGGACTGTGCATTTTTCCGGATGAAAGTTAAGTGCCTGATGCCTGAACAGTAATTTAAATAATTTAATGCCTGAACAGTATCCGCCATTTCAGACTCGTTTCTACCTGGTCAGTTTCAAAATCTCAAACCATCCCTTCCATTGCCAACCCTGTGTGTTCTGTATGTATGTTTGTGTGTATGAGATGGAAGATCTGATTTTGTTCTTCCCGCCGCCGCCTGTGTTTATGACGCGGTTCTGGAACAATGAGGCCGCCGGGAGATGTTCCATAGCGACGCACCGACCCGTCAACACAACCGCCTCGATGTCACATCGAACGGCCACAAAAATCAGCCGCTCTTCGCATATACGATGGCGTCGCTAGCAAAGCTATTCACCAGATGTCTGTCCCTGTCATCACAGGTGCTGCCCGCTAGGGGGCTCCACATCCCCGCAGAAGGTCCCGGCTGGGACTTCATCACGGTAAAACTTGCCGCCAAAATCTTCGGTTTTCCCTCCGTGCTGAACGTTGGTTCAGATTAACCCTGACATTCGGAAACTTTAGTGTACTTCTACCGTCCTGCTATCTTCCGTGCCAACAAACAGACAACCTGTTAGTTTGAGATGTTGTCTACTTTTATCAATGAACGTGGTTTGCTATCCTACTGTGGTTTTTTTGGGGGTAAAACTTGTGGGATTTTGATTGAAGTTTTCCCCCAGTGTTTGTTTGTTTATTTGTTTGTTTGTTATCTCTGGAGGTCTTCAGACATTTACGATACTATAAACCTGGTGGTGTCGGTACGTCCGTACGGTGTCTACAGAAACTACCTGAACCTGATGTTTTAATCTGCGGACGGTTTGATGATAGAAAAGACGTTTTTATTCCCGATCCTGTTGATATTTACGGGAACGGTTGTTGTTCCTCTCCGTACGGAAGGGTCTGGGGAGGCTGGGGAGACAGATTCCGGCACAAGACCAGCCGAGCCGCCGCCGCCCCACCTGCTCACAGCCCGGCTTTAGTGTCAACGCAATGCTGTACCAGGTTTGCTTGTTTATTTGTTTGTTTGTTTGTTTATTGATGAAATTAAAATTCAAGTCAGTCTGCTGAAAAATTTCCAGGGACGTCATGAGAGTCAGACAAAATATAACAATATGATATACTAGTAGATAGAAGTCCTGATAACTTCCCAAACCTACAGTCCTAGTAAATCTGCCTGGGGTCACAAATACGCTACACGGTTGTAGGTTTGTTTATTTGTTTACTTGTTGTACTACCTGTGTAACTTAGGAACTGCATTGGGAAATAGAAGATGTTTAGTTTTTTTAAGGAGGAAAAAGCGAAAGTGTTGAACATGAATACGGCCCGCCAGGATGTCTTCACAGTCGAAGCGCCGACGTTCTAGAACACGCGTGGTGTTAAAACAGCTGTGTCGACGGAGAACTTCCCAGAGTAAATACAAAATAACAACGCTTTAGGCCAAAAATGGCAAGGAAGACTTTGTTGGTGTTAAGTAGAGAATCTGAGTAGATAGATGTTTAGCGACTTGTTCTCGTGTCCCCCCAGGCCGCCTTGGACGGCGCGGAAGACGCCCTGAATGTGCACGGCGAACCCACCGGCTCTGCACTAAAGCTGCTGGAGGCAGCGGAGGCCTTCAACGTCTCGCAACCAGCAAACTGGTGCCTGAAGGTACGGCAGGACAGGAGCCATGCTCAGGCACGGTTCTGGATAGTCCACGCGTATCCAGAACTGTAACTGTGGCAAATCTACACTCTTGGATACGCGAAGAGTATTCAGAACCGTGCCTGATCCTAACCCTTCTTCTACCATTCACTCTGACAATGTTTCTTTCGTTCCGTTCTTCTGCGTCTTTCCTTCCACACGTCTTTCCTCCGTAGCCAAGTCCTGACGCCAGTTTTACCCCTCCCCCCCTCCCAGGGTAAGATCTCCCAGGAGTACAAGACCCATCACGTGGAAGTGTGGTCTTTCCGCAACGGCAAACTGATCGAGAAGGTCTAAACAGCGCACAGCGCCGTGCAGAGCCGGTCATAACATCTTACCGCTCTGCACACGGACATACGGTTAACAACATCGACACCGTACAACGACGGGACAACAACATCTCACACCGTACAACGACGGGACAACGACATCTCACACCGTACAATGACGGGACAACAACATCTTACACCGTACAACGACAGGACAACAACATCGACGCC
>NW_017803893.1:117765-118992 GCF_001625305.1 Branchiostoma belcheri | reverse complement strand
AACCCAAATTCTTGGTTGTGAGAAGATTATCTTCTTAAAAACCCTTCAAAGTTTGAGGTACAAATCTTAAAGATCTATATTTCATCCATATAGACCGTATTAAGGTATCTGGATATGGATTTTTATTCTATACCCCCAAAAAGAAACAGGAAATTTGGAACGTAAAGTAGAGGAGAACCTCTCTGATGCTTCGTAAAAAGATATCGAAGCTGTACTAGATCAAAGATCGGTTTTGATACTGAATCAAATTTGGGGACATCTTGATTTGGTTGTTAGAAAATGACAGTATCTTCCCCAAAACTCTTAAAATCTAGGCACAAATTCAGTCTTTATTTCCTGAAAACAGGACGGTGCTACGTACGATGTACAGATGCCCACTGAAATATCTGTATGTAAGGATGTGAAATGCCCCACAAGGAAGCAGGAAAGTTTGCACACAGATTGAGTGACAAAGATTAAGTGTTGTAAAGAACTGTATAATGTTAACAGCTTAACCAAACCCGAACCTACATATTTCATATACATTGTACAGCTATTTTTAAATCTTTATTTACTTCATATTTATGAGGCAGAATGACGGAAGTAATTTTGCAGGATTTGTTAAAGAAATCTCAAGTGTTTTTTTATTTTTCATAATGTTTATTTTGATGTTGAGAAAATTGTTGTTGGAGGCGGGACCAAACCCGGCGGAAATCCCGCCTTCTTCAGGCTTCTGCCTCCCCAGTCAGGAATAATGACCCACCAACAACCGGACAGCGGACACAACTCCACCTCTTGTCACGGGCGGTCTTTTGTTTAGTTAGTGCCTTTTTAATTAGAGTTTTTAATTTTAAACGTAAATCCTGTAACGTTCTTTTATGAATTGTTTGTTTAGATACTAGATAGCTTTAAAAATGTTTAGATAAATCTTTTAAAGAAGATATTCTATGAATTCTTTGTTTAGATAGTATAGATAGCTTTTAAAAGTTTTAGATAAATCTTTTAAAGAAGATGTTTTATGAATTCTTTGTTAAAATTTGTTATATTTTAGTATCATATATTTTCAAAGGATTCATCTTTAGTGCTAATTTGCCAAACATTTTACAGTCTTACATTTAGTGTCCAGTGGTTTTACTTTGTTGAGGTACACCAGGTGTTGAGGTCCGGACCTGTACCTGTACAGGTACACAGCAATACCCACGTACCCTCGCCTGCAACTCGTCCTCCCGAAAGGGTCCGGGGGGGAGG
>NW_017803893.1:116287-117199 GCF_001625305.1 Branchiostoma belcheri | reverse complement strand
GGGGGAGGGAGGGGGCCCCAGAAGTCTGTCGGCTGCTCCTCCAAGTTGCCTCGAGGCTCCGAGCTGCGAACAGCAGTCAGACATTGGTCTCCAAAGTCGGTCTGGTGTTCGCTGTGTCTCTTCTATCCTCTACCTGTCTCCTATCATCCTCTGCTGTCTATTGTGTCTCTTCTATCCTCTACCTGTCTCCTATCCTCCTCTGTCTGCTGTCTATTGTTTCTCTTCTATCCCCTACCTGTCTCCTATCCTCAGTCTGATGTCTATTGTGTCTCTTCTATCCCCCTGCCTGTCTCCTATCCTCCTCTGTCTGCTGTCTATTGTGTCTCTTCTATCCCCTACCTGTCTCCTGTCCTCTGTCTGCTGTCTATTGTGTCTCTTCTATCCCCTACCTGTCTCCTGTCCTCCTCTGTCTGCTGTCTATTGTGTCTCTTCTATCCCCTACCTGTCTCCTGTCCTCTGCTGTCTATTGTGACTCTTCTATCCCCTACCTGTCTCCTATCCTCCTCTGTCTGCTATTGTGTCTCTTCTATCCCCTACCTGTCTCCTATCCTCCTCTGTCTGCTGTCTATTGTGTCTCTTCTATCCTCTACCTGTCTCCTGTCCTCTGTCTATTGTGTCTCTTCTATCCCCTACCTGTCTCCTGTCTCCTGTCCTCTGCCTATTGTGTCTCTTCTATCCCCTACCTGTCTCCTATCCTCCTCTGTCTGCTGTCTATTGTGTCTCTTCTATCCTCTATCCTTTATTGTCTACTTTTATGTCTCCTATCCTCTATTTTATCCTTACTGTCCCTTTTTTCTGTCCTTATTGCTTTGTTTTTGTGTTCGGTGTTGTTTGTTGTCGGGGCCTTAAGGCAACCCGGGAATGGGAGGGGGGGGGGTCGGGGGAGCTTCGGCTGACAGACCTGGGACCAGG
>NW_017803893.1:108059-116267 GCF_001625305.1 Branchiostoma belcheri | reverse complement strand
TGTCTCTTCTATCCCCTACCTGTCTCCTGTCCTCTGTCTGCTGTCTATTGTGTCTCTTCTATCCCCTACCTGTCTCCTATCCTCCTCTGTCTGCTGTCTATTGTGTCTCTTCTATCCCCTACTGTCTCCTGTCCTCTGTCTGCTGTCTATTGTGTCTCTTCTATCCCCTACCTGTCTCCTGTCCTCCTCTGTCTGCTGTCTATTGTGTCTCTTCTATCCTCCATCCTTTATTGTCCACTTTTATGTCTCCTATCCTCTATTTTATCCTTACTGTCCCCTTTCTTCTGTCCTTATTGCTTTGTTTTTGTGTTCGGTGTTGTTTGTTGTCGGGGCCTTACGGCAACCCGGGAAGTGGGGGGGGGGGTTCGGGGGAGCTTCGGCTGACAGACCTGGGACCAGGCGGGCCCTCGGGAGGACTAGTTACAGACGAGGGTACAGGGAACCGAGGGTACGGAGGACCGAGGGTACGAAAACTTGTGCCGTCATGTTAGGTGACCTAAAGGCACCTGATATAATGACAAACATTGTAACCTTTTAGGTTATAGATAGATCAATTTCTTCTTTTCAATTTTCGCTGTGTTTTCCCTTTTTTCAATTTCTGTAGGATTACATCCAACATTAAAGTATAGCATTTATAGGTAGATAAATTATTCAAATATATCTAGAAATGTTTAGATTATAAACAGATAGATCAATTTCTTTAAATTTTGCTGTTTTCCCCTTTTTTCAATTTCTGTAGGATTCATACTAGGTACATAAAGATATTAAAATATAACTAGTTTTTTTTAATTGTCAACATAAGAAAACAAAAATGCCGCCCTCACATCAGGTGGAGTTTTCTCCGCTGTCTGCTTGTAGGTCGGCCATTTTTCCTGACTGGGGAGACGGAAGACTGAAGGGGTCTGGTTTCCGCCGGGTTTGCTTCAGTTTCTGTCAACTTCTTTTTGAAACTTCAAAGTACATTAGAAACTAAATACACTTTTGTGTTTTTGTTCAATCCTGCAGACTGCTTTATCTTCTGTTATACACATGTACTATATAATCCAAGATACAGTTTTCTAGTGTACTCTGTATGCACTTCGTGGAACACTTCATGTAGTACTGTACGGGCTTGTACTGTTTTGTATTTCAACATCCTGATTGTACACATGGTCTAAATGTAATACCATTTCACATACATAACTATTCTGTACATGTACTAAAATTACGAATACTCCTTTGTGCAGTTGGCAATGTTTGTCAAACTTTTGTAATTCTCGATACATCTATACTTTCGATGGGTGCAATTCTTGTGTTATCAGCAACATGGCAGTTCTGTGTGAATAAAGACTGTGTGAATCATATCTAGTAACCTGAGTCTTTGTTGTCTGTGTGAGCCTGATTTAGATAAAACTCACGATTACAAGTAACGTTTATGTGAACAAAAACGGCCATCGCTCGTATTCCCTGCCTTGCTAATAGAAAAGATGGTTGAAATGAAATGAGACTTGCTGTAGAACCTTTACGCCCGCGCTCTTTAAGCGAACCCCAGTTGCGACAGTAAAACCACATCTTTACAGGAGGTAGGAAAATAAGAAAAACTCTACATGTACTCACCCCGCCATGTTGTCTGTCGAAATTGGCGGGAACGCCTGATTTACATAACTATAACATAGTCCGACTGTACCATTTGTTTCTACTCGGGTAAGAAGGTCCATGGTTTCTTATTCAAGCTTAAGGCTGTAGAACTTACTGTGGAATTAAAAAGGAAACAAACATTTTAAAGAAACAAACACTGCAGCAATACTCTTTATTGTGATTTAACCCTGATACAGCCTGACAGGGAAATGTTTCAAACATGGCAAACCAGCTAGTGTACCATCTATTAGGAAAGTCAAGAGTTTTATAAAGTTTCAAGATTTCACATATTCAAGAAAAATTTAGACAGAGTGAGAGTGGGAAGATGGTTTGCCCAAACGTAACACTTTGAATCCTCGACTTGTCAGCTGGGTTAGTGTCCGGCACTTCAAGGCTGGAAGTTGGCAGGACGGACCATCATTTTGGACTTTTTCAGATATGAGTTATAGGAGCCTCCAAACGGGTACCAATAGATGCCCCCGCCACTGTTGCTGGTACGGTCAGATGGGCGGAGGTACGGGCCGTTCAGGGCAGATGCAGCACAGGAGTGGTACCACCACGCTCCCGTGTAGTAAGGATTGCCAACAGCACACGACCCGCCGCTATGGGCATCATGGTCTACATCCCTAGCACTAAAGCCCTGACCCGAGAGGAAGTAACCGTGTGATGATGACTCTGATGTATAGAACCCATCCCCAGCGGTCCCACTGTACCCACCGACAGAAAGGCGATAGTAGGAACTACTACTCCCTACCGAGAATGACGAATACTTGGCGTACTTGACCACGCTGTACCAATCTTCCAGCTCTATGTACAACTCATACGCGTCTTGACTGGTTAACCGGTACATATTCTCCAACCCCAACCACTGCTCCCCATCGGCTGACCCAAACCCATACTTAAAGTCATCCCAAGGTCGGTTAAAGTCGACAGACCCGTCAAACCTCCTCTGTATGACCGTCCACCCTCCCCCATCTGTGGTCTGATCACAGTACACAGAGATCGGGCTGGTCAGACCTACAGGCATGATGTCGTGTACACCACTAGACACAGCATTGAACAGGGACAGGGCTTTGTGAATCTCAGAACAGTCGGAAAAGTAGTTTGTGCGCCCGCTGAGGGCCAGGGAAACCAGGTCTGGCTGAGGAGGCTGGCTGTCCGAGTCGCCTGGATAAGGCTTGTCGTTGTCCGCTTGGTCCTCTCTTTCCACAGACAGTAGCGATTCTGTAAGGAAACATCAAATCGGGGGTTACTTAGATCCACAAGGCACAAACTTTCCACGTGAGCTCGGCGTTAACTTTTGCAATAGCAACATAGAAAAGACAATAACTCCCTCTGATAAACAAACAATGAAACACACAACTGTTGTAATACAGGTACACTAAGGCTGAAAGAGAGCGTTTTAACTCCTTAGTTAGAAAGTTTAGAATAATCCAGAGGTTTACAATAAATTAGAAAAAAAATCTTATTTTAAAACCTCCGAAAAGTTATAATGCAGACTACAGGCAATTTCATACATCACATGAACCAGAATAATTTTATCAGCAACACTCTATGACTTACAAGATAGGTGGTATTACAATTATGATACAGTGCAAAATTCAGGCTCGTCCCTTTCTTATATAGTCTAGTCTGAAAAGTATAGTATACAGTATAGTCTGAAAATCCCACAAGGCTTAACTGCTATGGTAAACAACTGCTGTTGCTAATTGTCGATACAACAACACATACAGCAGGGGGATGTCATTTTCGTTTACCTAAAAATACAGATACACAATAATGATTAAAAAAAACGCATAATCTTGAGCCCGATATCTAAAACCCGTAAAGCTTTCTGTGAGTTATATTTGTAAACACACATAAGCGAACGAAAAAACATATATATTTCATCCCTCTCCAGACTTAAAAGCCATGCACTAACCACAGATGTCGGGGTCGAGTGAACTGAGCATGCTCCCTGCAGCTCTGCACAGGTCCTTCATCGGAAAGGTGACATCGGGGCTCGGCTTGGTCAGAGCTGGATGGAGAAAATCATGAGATTATGAGATCTACATATAAACTTGAAATAACAGCATTGCCATTGAGTCCCTTGAATCTAAAATATTATATAACTGAAGTAAATTAGAATTCTGAGTCTAGTGGGGAAAGTTGTGTAAAGTGCCTTTCCCAAGGGCACAAGATCGGTGGCATGTCAGGACTCGAACCCAGGACCTCTTGATTCCGAGTCACGCACTCTGCCGTTGCGACAGTATTATTATTATTATATATCTTAGTAAAAACATATGAGAAACTCATATGTACTCCTGTTTCACTCTCTAAAAAATGACATTGCACTACTGTAGTACTACAATATGATATTGTCCCTGGACGTAGATCGAATCTGGGTCTAAATTTTCTGCACCTGTAAATTAATAACGAAACATATGGTACAAATAGATTCTATTTAGCATTCATCACCTACCGATTCCCTGGCATCCTTTCCGTATGAGGCACAAGTCGGAGGTGCTCCATGGAAGGTGCCGTGTGTCCTGCCATGTCCCACAGACGGAGCTGCAGACGGCAGTGATGAGGAGGATCAGGTACAGCATCATGGCGGCGGTCAGGCTAGTCTGGCTACAACCCTGATGTAGGCTCGTATTTAAACCTTCCCTACACCTGCCCGTATTTACATGCCACTTTAGACAGAAATAGCTTAGAATAAACTGACCTTTTGGTTTCTTCCTTTGTTAAAGTTGACTTAACACTGAGCGAGCCAAATATTTTAGATTGGTCATCTTTTTGGCTATTTGTACAGCTGTATAGTGTGTGTACTTTACACACCTCTTGTAATTCTACTGTTATTTATAAGTCACTGATCTTTCCTCTGCACCGACACGTGCATTTGGTACTTCATTCCTTCCTTTATTAAAGTTGCCACAATACTGAGCGAACCAAATGTACCAAGGAATTGTCAAATTTTATTTTTTTCTGGCTACCTGTACAGCGATATGGTTTGTTTACTTTACAGAACTCAAACACTTCTACCTGTACTTAGAAACAAGTTTACATGTATCAGTAACAACTCTTCCTGATTGTCTACATGTAACGTTACCTCCTCCCTTGACCAAAGTTGACCAAGTGTAGGGAATGACATAAGGTGTTTAGATGTTGCATTAGGTAAGCCGTTCGGACGTTCGAACGGCGACGTTAGCGTCCGTTCGACGTCCGAACGGCTACGTTAGGATCCGTACGTATACGTTAAGATCGACGACGTTCGATCACGTTCGTAGAATAAAGAAGACGTTTTTGAGTTGAAGTCTTTGTGTACGGACGTCTTTTTTTTGTGCTCTGTGTCCTCTTCTTTTCTTGTCTTGCTCTTACTTTACTCGGAGGCGGAAATCCCATGACGATCAACAACAAACCCCTTACACAAACACTGCAGTTGAACATATTTTACCATATACCAAGAAGAAGAAAAGCGTTCATGTCAGATGGTGGGCGAAGGATTTTACTTTGCACATGCTTTGTAAAAAGAGTCTAAAACGTTACATGTAGGAGCAGAAGCGGTCCGACTCCAAACAACAAACGTCCTTCCCAACCTACGACAAAACAGAAAAAAATCACTTCTTCCTGTTACAAGCCGATATTACAGATTACCTTTCACACTTGCTATACATGTTATATTTTCTTTCTAGTTAAGGATACAGAAATATGATAAAGTAAGAATAAACAGAACCTATCCGCCCGGACAGTGAGTTCAGCACCAAGGACAGAGCCGGCAATTTTCTGTCTGTTTCCTCACGCAGCCCGGGGTACGTTAGGTATGGTGCTCAACCCTTCCAGTCCACCGTTCATTTATGAGTAAATCAGCACATTTTTCAGCAAGGAACGATCTCTACACTAGTCCAGAAGCGCCATCCTTTTTTCTCAAACCTAAACTAACCACACAGTAACGTTAGCTTAGCCAATAATTTAATGCCTGAACAGTATCCGCCATTTCAGACTCGTTTCTACCTGGTCAGTTTCAAAATCTCAAACCATCCCTTCCACTGCCAACCCTGTGTGTTCTGTATGTATGTTTGTGTGTATGAGATGGAAAATCTGATTTTGTTCTTCCCGCCGCCGCCTGTGTTTATGACGCGGTTCTGGAACAATGAGGCCGCCGGGAGATGTTCCATAGCGACGCGCCGACCCGTCATCACAACCGCCTCAATGTCACATCGAACGGCCACAAAAATCAGCCGCTCTTCGCATATACGATGGCGTCGCTAGCAAAGCTATTCTCCAGATGTCTGTCCCTGTCATCACAGGTGCTGCCCGCTAGGGGGCTCCACATCCCCGCAGAAGGTCCCGGCTGGGACTTCATCACGGTAAAACTTGCCGCCAAAATCTTCTGTTTTCTTCCGTGCTGAACGTTGGTTCAGATTAACCCTGACATTCGGAAACTTTAGTGTACTTCTACCGTCCTGCTATCTTCCGTGCCAACAAACAGGCAACCTGTTAGTTTGGGATGTTGTCTACATTTTATCAATGAAAGTTTTTTCGCCATCCTTCTTTGGGGGTAGAACTTGTGGGATTTTGATTGAAGTTTTCCCCAGTGTTTGTTTCTTTGTTTTTGTTGTTTGTTTTCTCGGGAGGTCTTCAGAGTCGAAGACATTTACGGTACTATAAACCTGGTGGTGTCGGTACGTCCGTACGGTGTCTACAGAAACTACCTGAACCTGATGTTTTAATCTGCGGACGGTTTGATGATAGAAAAGACGTTTTTATTCCCGATCCTGTTGATATTTACGGGAACGGTTGTTGTTCCTCTCCGTGCGGAAGGGTCTGGGGAGGCTGGGGAGGCAGATTCCGGCACAAGACCAGCCGAGCCGCCGCCGCCCCGCCCGCTCACAGCCCGGCTTCAGTATCAACGCAATGCTGTACCAGGTTTGTTTGTTTGTTTGTTTGTTTGTTTGTTTGTTTGTTTATTGATGAAATTAAAACTCAAGTCAGTCTGCTGAAAATTTTCCAGGGACGTCATGAGAGTCAGACAAAATGTAACAATATGATATACTAGTAGATAAAAGTCCTGATAACTTCCCAAACCTACAGTCCTAGTAAATCTGCCTGGGGTCACAAATACGCTACACGGTTGTAGGTTTGTTTATTTATTTACTTGTTGTGCTACCTGTGTACCTGGGGAACTGCATTATGAAATAGAAGATACTTTTTGTAAAAGGCGAAAGTGTTGAACATGAATACGGCCCGCCAGGATGTCTTCACAGTCGAAGCGCCGACGTTCTAGAACACGCGTGGTGTTAAAACAGCTCTGTCGACGGAGAACTTCCCAGAGTAAATACTAAATAAAAACGCTTAAGGCCAAAGTATCTGAGTAGACAGATGTTTAGCGACTTGTTCTCGTGTCCCCCCCAGGCCGCCTTGGACGGCGCTGAGGACGCCCTGAACGTGCACGGCGAACCCACCGGCGCCGCACTAAAGCTGCTGGAGGCAGCGGAGGCCTTCAACGTGTCGCAGCCAGCAAACTGGTGCCTGAAGGTACGGCAGGACAGGAGCCACGCTCAGGCACGGTTCTGGATGGTCCACGCGTATCCAGAACTGTAACTGTGGCAAATCTACACTCTTGGATACGCGAAGAGTATTCAGAACCGTGCCTGATCCTAACCCTTCTTCTACCATTCACTCTGACAATGTTTCTTTCGTTCCGTTCTTCTGCGTCTTTCCTTCCACACGTCTTTCCTCCGTAGCCAAGTCCTGACGCCAGTTTTACCCCCCCCTCCCAGGGTAAGATCTCCCAGGAGTACAAGACCCATCACGTGGAAGTGTGGTCTTTCCGCAACGGGAAACTGATCGAGAAGGTCTAAACAGCGCACAGCGCCGTGCAGAGCCGGTCATAACATCTTACCGCTCTGCACACGGACAAACGGTTAACAACATCGACACCGTACAACGACGGGACAACAACATCTCACACCGTACAACGACGGGACAACGACATCTCACACCGTACAACGACGGGACAACAACATCTTACACCGTACAACGACAGGACAACAACATCGACGCCGTACAACAACGGGACAACAACATCTTACACCGTACAGTATGAATGGTATGAATGGGTGAGTGAATGAGTGAGTGAATGAGTGAGTGGATGGGTGAGTGAATGAGTGAGTGAATGGGCGAGTGAATGGACGAATGAATGATTATATTGAATGATTGAAGGATGGGGGTGTGGATGTATGAAGAATGAATGTGCATGGGTGGAGGAATGGATGATAAAAATACAGAAGCCAAAAAAATTATAAAAAGACAAAATACAAAAAAATCTGGATCTCTCCATAAAGGTTAAAACTACATGTTTCACCTTTATGATGTAACTAACTTGACGAAGGACCTTTCTGATCCTTCTAAGCTATTGAAGGTGTCTATTACCAGCACACCCTCGGAATTCCCTGTTTCGAAACAGGTTTGGAGAAACCCTGGACTTGTCCTTGGTTACAAGAAGATCATCTTCTTTTAAAAACCCTCAACGTTGAGGCACAAACTTCTGTAGTGAAATACCTGTATGTCAGGACTAATGAAAAGTAAACGAAAACCTTCCGAGACCCC
>NW_017803893.1:107301-108039 GCF_001625305.1 Branchiostoma belcheri | reverse complement strand
CGCAACGGCAAACTTGTGCAGAAGGTCTAAACAGCGCACAGCGCCGTGCAGAGCTGGTCATAACATCTTACCGCTCTGCACACGGACAGCACGGCAAACGGTCAACAACATCGACACCGTACAACGACGGGCGAGCAACATCGACACCGTACAACGACGGGACAACAACATCTCACACCGTGCAACGACGGGACAACAACATCTTACACCGTACAACGACGGGACAACAACATCTTACACCGTACAACGACGGGACAACAACATCTCACACCGTACAACGACGGGACAACGACATCGTACACCGTACAGTATGAATGGTATGAATGGGTGAGTGGATGGGTGAGTGAATGGGTGAGTGGGTGGGTGAGTGAATGAGTGAGTGAATGGGCGAGTGAATGGACGAATGAATGATTGAATGAATGAAGGTGTGGATGGATGAATGAATGTATGAAGAATGAATGCACATGGATGGAGGAATGGATGATAAAAATACAAAAGCCAAAAAAATTATAAAAAGACAAAATACAAAACAATCTGGATCTCTCCATGAAGGTTAAAACTACAAGTTTCACCTTTATGCTGTAACTAACTTGACGAAGGACCTTTCTGATCCTTCTAAGCTATTGAAGGTGTCTATTACCAGCACACCCTCGGAATTCCCTGTTTCGAAACAGGTTTGGAGAAACCCTGGACTTGTCCTTGGTTACAAGAAGATCATCTTCTTTTAAAAAACCCTCA
>NW_017803893.1:105804-107281 GCF_001625305.1 Branchiostoma belcheri | reverse complement strand
TTGAGAAGATTATCTTCTTAAAAACCCTTCAAAGTCTGAGGTACAAATCTTAAAGATCTATATTTCATCCATATAGACCGTATTAAGGTATCTGAATATGGATTTTTATTCTATACCCCCAAAACAAAAAGAAACAGGAAATTTGGAACGTAAAGCAGAGGAGAACCTCTCTGATGCTTCGTAAAAATATATCGAAGCTGTACTAGATCAAAGATCGGTTTTGATACTGAATCAAATTTGGGGACATCTTGATTTGGTTGTTAGAAAATGACAGTATGTTCCCCAAACCTTAAAATCTAGGCACAAATTCAGTCTTTATGTCCTGAAAACAGAACAGTGCTACGTACGATGCACAAATGCCCATTGAAATATCTGTATGTAAGGATGTGAAATGCATATCTGAATATGGATTTTTATTTCATATCCCCCCAAAAGAAAGAGCAAATTTTGAAGACACCGTAACGCTCACGCTTCTTATACACATATGAAGCTGTATTAGATCAGAGATCGGTTTTGATACCGACTTAGGGAAAAGCTTCTTCTTGCTTGTAAGAACATTATCTTACAAACGTGCAGTTTAGGCACAAATTCAGTCTTTATTTCCTGAACACAGGACAGTGCTATGAAGTACAAATGCCCACTGAAATATCTGTATGTAAGGATGTGAAATGCCCCACAAGGAAGCAGGAAAGTTTGCACACAGATTGAGTGACAAAGATTAAGTGTTGTAAAGAACTGTATAATGTTTACAGCTTAACCAAACCCGAACCTACATATTTCATATACATTGTACAGCTATTTTTACATCTTTATTTACTTCATATTTATGAGGCAGAATGACGGAAGTAATTTTGCAGGACAGGTGACAGAAAGCTCAAGTGTTTGTTTATTTTTCCTCATGTTTATTTGATGTTGAGAAAAGTGTTGTTGGAGGCGGGACCAAACCCGGCGGAAATCCCGCCTTCTTCAGGCTTCTGCCTCCCCAGTCAGGAATAATGACCCACCAACAACCGGACAGCGGACACAACTCCACCTCTTGTCACGGGCGGTCTTTTGTTTAGTTAGTGACTTTTTTAAATTAGATTTTTAAACTTTAAACTTCTAACGCATAAAGTTGTGACAGGGGTCATTACTTTAATAAGTGCAATTAATTAGTTTTAAATTAGATTATTAACGTTAAACATAATAATTCTTGTTAAACATAAGTTATTTTATGAATTTTTTAATTAGATAGTATGTAAAATTTTAAAATTAAAGCTTTTAAATATGTTAGATAAATCTTTTAATGATATAGATAGATGCTAAATTCTATGTTTTTTAATATCTAGTGTTTAAAATTTATTAAAAAATGTGTGAAAATTTGCAGAGTAACATTTAGTGTCCCGTGGTTTTACTTTGTTGAGGTACACCAGGTGTTGAGGTCCGGACCTGTACCTGTACAGGTACACAGCCCTACCCACGTACCCTCGCCTGCAAC
>NW_017803893.1:94706-105417 GCF_001625305.1 Branchiostoma belcheri | reverse complement strand
AGGGGGGAGGGAGGGGGTCCCAGAAGTCTGTCGGCTGCTCCTCCAAGTTGCCTCGAGGCTCCGAGCTGCGAACAGCAGTCAGACATTGGTCTCCAAAGTCGGTCTGGTGTTCGCTGTGTCTCTTCTATCCTCTACCTGTCTCCTATCCTCTTCTGCTGTCTATTGTGTCTCTTCTATCCTCTACCTGTCTCCTGTCCTCTGTTTATTGTGTCTCTTCTATCCCCTACCTGTCTCCTGTCCTCTGTTTATTGTGTCTCTTCTATCCCCTACCTGTCTCCTGTCCTCTGTTTATTGTGTCTTTTCTATCCCCTACCTGTCTCCTATCCTCTTCTGCTGTCTATTGTGTCTCTTCTATCCCCTACCTGTCTTCTGTCCTCTGTTTATTGTGTCTTTTCTATCCCCTACCTGTCTGCTGTCCTCCTCTGTCTGCTGTCTATTGTGTCTCTTCTATCCCCTACCTGTCTCCTATCCTCCTCTGTCTGCTGTTTATTGTGTCGCTTCTATCCCCTACCTGCCTCCTATCCTCCTCTGTCTGCTGTCTATTGTGTCTCTTCTATCTCCTACCTGTCTCCTGTGTCCTCTGTCTATTGTGTCTTTTCTGTCCCCTACCTGTATCCTGTCTATTGTGTCTCTTCTATCCTCTATCCTTTATTGTCCACTTTTCTGTCTCCTATCCTCTATTTTATCCTTACTGTCCCTTTTCTTCTGTCCTTGTCGCTTTGTTTTTGTGTTCGGTGTTGTTTGTTGTCGGGGCCTTAAGGCAACCCGGGAATTGGGGGGGGGGGGTCGGGGGAGCTTCGGCTGACAGACCTGGGACCAGGCGGGCCCTCGGGAGGACTAGTTACACACGAGGGTACAGGGAACCGAGGGTACGGGGCCCGAGGGCACGAAAAACTTCTGTGCCGTCATCTTAGGTGACCTAAAGGCACCTGATATAATGACAAACATTGTAACCTTTTAGGTTATAGATAGATCGTTTTCTTCTTTTCAATTTTCGCTGTGCTTTTCCCATTTTTTTTTTCAATTTCTGTAGGATTATGTCCAACATTAAAGTATGGCATTCATAGGTAGATGAATTATTCAAATATAACTGGAAATATTTAAATTGTTAACAGATAGATCAATTTCTTCAAATTTTGCTGTTTTCACCTTTTTCAATTTCTGTAGGATTCATACTAGGTAGATAAAGATATTCAAATATAACGAATTATTTTAGTTGTTAACATAAGAAAACAAAAATGCCGCCCTCACATCAGGTGGAGTTTTCTCCGCTGTCTGCTTGTAGGTCGGCCATTTTTCCTGACTGGGGAGACGGAAGACTGAAGGGGTCTGCTTTCCGCCGGGTTTGCTTCAGTTTTTACCAACATTTTTTGAAACTTCAAAGAACGTTAAAAGATAAACACATTTTTTGCATTCTCGTTTCAGCCTGCAGAGTTGCTTTATCATCGGTTATATACTTTATTGTTAAAGAAATATCCCGACACATGTGACAGTTTTCTAGTACTTTCGATGGGTGCAATTTTTGTATTATTAACATCAAGATGACACATCTGTGTGAATAAAGACTGTGTGAATCATATCTGGTAACCTGAGTCTTTGTTGTTTGTGTGAGCCTGATACGTGATGTGAGTTGAGTCCGTTTTCCATACAGATGCAACAGACGATTACAAGTAAGGCCATGTTGATTTGATTATATGGATGACATCCGCGCGCGCATGAATTTTCGGCCGTTTCCAAAAAAAAAAAAAGTTTTCAACCATACTGTAAATCGTGCAAAACAGTTGCTAAATGAGCAAAAATATACCATAAGTTGCAAGGAAAACATTTAGAAATGATACCAATGTCGTAGAATGCCAAAATCAAAGGAAAAAAGACAAAAATGTAAAGAAATGAATTCGAAGAGTAGATTATTCGCCATAACATATTCTGTGCCATTTGTTCAACCTTCATGACCACGTAGATTTCATAGTGAAAGCAACTTTTTTTTTTTGCAAAACTTTTTTTTTATTCGCACGCTCGCATCAGTTTTGGGGTTCCCAGAGGATGTCATCCATATAATCAAATCAACATGGCCTAACATTGATAGTAAGTAAACAAACCGGCCATCGCTCACATTCCCTACTCTCGGTGGGTGTAATTTTTGTATCATCCACACAGTGGCGCTTCTGTATAAGTAAAGACTGTTTCTGTTTGAGCCTGATACGTTAACATTTAAAGATAACGTTAAAGATACCCAGGTGCCCAGTTACACTGCGCATGTTCTAAATGTCGAGGAAAGGACTTTACATCAGCATAAGATGTTTGCTTCAGAGGAAGTGAGAATAAAACAATGAAGTAAGGACAAACAGAAGTTGTGAGCCGGGACAGCGAGTTCAGCACCAAGGATCGAAGCAACCAATCAATCATACATGACACTATAACACTTACAAGACGTATTACTATTTCCGTGCACTGTTAAAGACAGACACTCGGAAACCACCGTCGGATTTCCATTCCTCCCTTGCAGACGTACTCTCCAAGCAGAGGTTGATGGGGGAAGATCGTTTGCTTTTTATATATGCCCCCCCCCCTTTTTTGGTCGCTACCCCCACCAACACACACACGCACCCTGGTGGGGATATAGCGACAAAGAAAACGCCATATATATAAAGCAAACGATCTTTCCCCATCAACCTCTGCTTGGAGAGTACTGTAGACGTTCCCGTGTCCCCAGAGTCTGTCCTGTACTTATAAGGCGGGCGTGTTTAACCATGAAGCTAACTCCATGGTTTAACAAACAATGGAGCCGGGATCCTCCCGCGGGAAATCACCGCCCATTGCTGCACATTGTGCCGCGTAATGGCAGGAAATTACAGCAGACTGCGGCGGGCGGGAAGGTTTCCGCAAACCGTCCTCGGGGGAACGCTACAGTACGCAGGCACGTCGTAATGTAACTACATGTACACATGTACGTATATACACGTTTCAGACTGTTGCCAGGGCCAAAACAGACCAGCCAGGTCCCACACAGGTCCTTCAACGGGTCCTCGGGGGAGCGCTACACGGCGCAAGCACGTCGTAATGTAACTACATGTACGTATATACACGTACCCTGCATTTCAGACTGTTGCCAGTGCCAAAATAGGCAAGACAGGGACCACACAGGCCAGCCAGGATGCTCAGGGGAACGCTACACGGCACAAGCACGCCGTAACGTAACTAGTCTATAGGCAACACTGGCATGGGTTCCAGACTGTTGCCAGGGCCAAAACAGGCCAGCCAGGGCCTACACAGGCCCTTTGGAAAGTCCTCAGTGGAACGCTGCTCGTAACGTAAAGACAATATACTCCAGGTAACCCTAGGTTCAAATCTGTTGCTAGGCCAAAATAGGCCAGCCAGGGCCCGTACAGGCCTGTTCCTCGGCACCAGGCCTCACGTAACCCCGAGGAAAAACCTTCAATTCCTTCACAAAAGAAATCACAATCATTTATCTATTACTACATGTATAAAACTGAATTGCAGCTAGATGACACTAAATGTAGTTTTGACGGTGCCATTATGACTTCCTTCAATCGCTATTGTCTACTGCTCTCTGTCGAGATGAGATTGAAAAGACATACATATGTATATTCTAATGAAAAAATGGCAGTGTTATCAACATAGGCTCCCTTGTTTGGGATATTTAGATAGCAAAAACATATTCATATTCCTCGTACAATTCGATAAACCATGTATTGTAAGCTCCATCTTTTCTTACACTGTCCAAAGAAGCGAGAAATAGTTGACCCTGCACATACATGTGTGCCGGTATACAGTGAAGACATAGTAATACACCAGACTTGTATCACTGTTATTGTACATAGAACTTTATGACCGTGACCTGTACTTAGCCTGTAAGGGCATAAATGTACAATTAAGGTACTTCATTCATTCATGTAATCGCTTGGTTGAAAGCGTATCTCATCAGAGAGTTTTTCTATGATAACGAATGGTTCGCTGACACTGTAATACTGAAATGATAAGTACATGTGTGTAGTTATACTATTACAGGCAGTGCGTTTTCTGCATCACTGAATGAATGAAAACCTTTATTGTACAAAAACCCACTGAGTTAAGTACAGGCACAACAAAGAAATAGCATGCATATACATGTAGCGTTATACATACACATCATCAAGCTAACACTATACTAGCACTATAGTCTATGAAGTAAATTCGACTTCTCCTCGTTTCTCTGTGATAGTGAAAAGACATGTTTTAGTGTTTTAGAATCAGAGGTTTGCCTAACTTCATTAGAAATGTTACTTTGCCTTTATTACTTACTTATGTGTATGAAGTAAGGAACCGTTGACGTATATCGTCATTCTATCATTGCTGTCCAAACTCTATTCTATCACAAAATGATGTTCTTCTTGTGTTCTGCCTGAGCCACAGTACAGACCCTCCCATTGTTCCAGAGCGGTTATGTCTGTTCCCACTGTTCCCAGCCATGAGCATGCATCACTGCCAGTCCACGTTTCTCCACATCAACACAAAAGCGTCGCCCTAATCACGCATTACCGCGCAAATCGCCGGTATCTGCCGAATTATCTGGTCCAGAGCAGTGCTCTAATTTTCCTAAAACGCCTAATGGCTCCAGAAATCAATTACTTCTCCGCAGGCGGGCGGAAAAACTCCCCCCGCATACAAATGTACAAACTGCCGGCCGGCCAGGCGGAGCGGAGCGGAGGGCATGTAACGGAGAATCTCGGCGGCCCGTTCATTCAGAAAGGCCGCCCGCCGGTCAGAGGGCCAGCGCCCGGTATTGTACCCAGAACCATGCCTGTATAGGATGCGCGAGGATTATCTATAACTGCCACGCGCCAGTTTCTGCAGCATTTGGTGTGTTTCACTGGTAACGGGCATTCTAGTTAAAAACAAATTTACTCAGGGCAAGGCCAGAAGACCACTACTACTTCTAGTAGTACTGAACTAAATTGGGATCGGTAGGCTTTTTTTTAGTTAGAAAAAAAAAGGAGAAATCGGCTCAATATGGTGATTATATTTGCCAGCAGACCATCTGAAACCAAAGCCGAAACCAAAGTATTCCTGTGTAGACTGGTACGAAACGCCGCGCGCACGAGCCGCGATCTGCCCGCCGCTAGCTAGCGGTCGGCTCCGAGCTGTCTTCTGTTCCGATTCCTCGACTAATTTTTCATCAAACAGTCGCGCTGAGAAGGTGTGTAAATGTTGCGTTTGGGTGGACAAGTTCACGTTGCAAACATCGGTGCAAAACGTAACGAAAGTTGTTTTGTTTTCTGCCATCTAAAATAAAATAATGTCAGTTTTCTAACAGGGAATCTTCCCCGTCTCCGCAAAAGGCACAACCATCAATACTAGTAGTTTCACACAAGCACACGTACACAGCCTTACAGTATGGTGGTTACAAAGGCAATTCAAGGATTTCTAGTAATATTGCGTTTTAATGAAATTTTTAACGTGTATTTGTGAATGAAGTGTAAATTGCCGGAAATTCAGTGACCGGTACAAATGTGCAATAAACACATCTTGAGTCTTGAAAAAGGCACCCGGTTCAGTGGATATCATGTACACGTTACAGTTTCACACAGACATAGACATAGACATAGAGCCTTACCACAATGGGAAATACTGTGACCACAAAGGGACACTCTAGACACGTTACAGAAAGCTGTGTGGAACTGTTTTGTTGCAGTATAACATTAGAGTTGTTGCCTATGCACACCGGTTAACATACTAGCATAGCGTAACAGTGTATATCATGACATGTATATACATGACATCACATGTATGCACTTTGCACCAAGAGATCACCTTTAGCGAGATATTAGACGTTAAACAAGGCCGACAACAACAATTTGCAAGAACGACAACAATATGGCTAAATTGTGGTGGTGTCAAAATAAGTTCCTAACTTGACTGCGCCACCACTAGGTCTTGTATTCTGTTTGTATGTATGATTAATAAAAAATGGTTTACCTTAGATTCTAATTCACTTATTCGTTTTTTATGACGCCTGTACTTTTGTGAGTCAGCCTTCACCAGCTGAGTCTGTCTGTGCTGAGTTTGTAACGGCGTGTATCATTGTCAATAAATACACATAAATTATATAATCAAAAAGCGGCTCTTGTTTGCAATGTACAGACATTGATGCCCTCTACATTGAGAACGCATCCGTTAGTCTAGGGTATAGACTGACACTGCCATAGATCTGTGACAGAAAGGTGTGTAATGTATGACGGAAAGCGAAATACTGCAACTGCTTCAAATAAACAACGTTCCAGAACATGCCAACCATAAACCACACCACTAGTTTCTTCAACCTTACATACTCCTACACTATATCAGTAGCGCGGGATGAACAAAGCGTTAGTTGATAAGTATTCGTTGATAATTCAAACGAAAAGAACAACAGACAAATCTAATTTAAGAGTATTTTGTTGTGAACGTGTTGGTATTTTGTTTTGAATACTGGTATCCATAAACGCGCTTACGCCTGAATGTGTTAGGGTTAGGATCAAGCACAGTTCTGGATAGTCTCTGCGTATCCAAGAACGTAGATTTGCTCAAGGCACGGCTCTGGATACACATAATCAAGAGTTCGCACTACTCTAGACTTCTTCTCGCCCAAGAACTTCCCCAATACCCCCCCCCTCCGTAATCCCTCAGAACTTGGCCGCCCGGAGCAGGGTGATATTTCAGGGTAAATCATTGTATCCAGAACCGTGCCTATAGCTACACTGGAAACAGAATCAATGTAGATTTGATCCAAGCACAGTTCTGGATACGCGTGAGCATGATTCTGGATACAGAACGGTAATATACAATACATCATCATGAGTTCGCACTACCCACATACAGAACTACTGCAGCATGGAACTCTCTACCACATGGGCTGCAAACAGTGTCATCACATGAGAAGTTCAAACAAGGCCTACTAAAACACATGAGGGACATGAATAAGTAGAGCACATACGATGTTATACACTTGTTTTTTAAGAAATACTATGTAATGTAAATGTATATGTAATTGTATGTGATGTATTGTTATGTCTTACATGTATGTTCCCTCTCCTGGAAGAATAGCTGTCACCCTCGGGTGGGCAGCTAAAGGAGAGCTTTTCCTCAATAAACCTCAATAAACCTCAAGCCTTCTCGCCCGAGAACTTCTATGTAATGTAAATGTATATGTAATTGTATGTGATGTATTGTTATGTCTTACATGTATGTTCCCTCTCCTGGAAGAATAGCTGTCACCCTCGGGTGGGCAGCTAAAGGAGAGCATTTCCTCAATAAACCTCAATAAACCTCAAGCCTTCTCGCCCGAGAACTTCACCCCCCCCCAGTAATCCGTCAGAACTTGGCCGCCCGGTGCCGGGTGATATCTCACGGTAAATCTGATTATAATCGACTCCGGGATTTCCTGCCGTTCCTCCTGCAGCCGGAGGAGAGAGTGTAATATATCTTACCCGCGCAGAGAGATGGATTATTGCATTTGGGGAAAATTGTCTTAAGTGGACCCAAGTTTCATCGACCATGGCCGGGCGGCTGAACCCTGGAGCTTCTTACTGAAGCTCGGTGGAGTGTTGATCTGGGCATGTCTGTCCGTTTGTGTGCCTGTATGTGTGTGTGTGTGTCTGTCCGTGTGTGTGTGTGTGTGTGTGTGTGTGTGTGTCTCTCTCTCTCTGTGTGTGTGTGTGTGTGTGTGTGTGTGTGTGTGTGTGTGTGTGTATCTGTCTGTGTGTCTTGTCCTGGTATGTGTGAGTATGTCTTTCTCTTTGTGTCTGTGCCGTGTGTGTATGTATGCGTGTCTATACTTGTTAAAACGACCTGTCACACCCAACCTTCGCATGTCTACATGTAACTGTACGCGTTATTCAAAACTATCTAATGCTGAGGATGCCTCTACCTTACTTGGTGGTAGCGAGTTCCAATCTACCATCTAGCGATATCGGTACAAAAAAGAAAATCTGATAAAAAGAGACGTCAAAATAGTAAGCCGAAGCCTAAACCTCTACGTGGAAAGTAGAAAAATTTTGGCATATATTTTTTTTGCAGAATGACGTTATTCATACATGTATATAGCTTTGTTAGATCTTTAGTTGTTGAAAACTATAGAAAAGTCCCTGTACTTTTTGTTGAGTCAATAAAGAATGAATAACTGTAGATAAACAAGCATTTTCACAAAGTTGTGTTTGCGGCTAACCGGTCTCCCCTCATGGGGCCGATCACAAACCGCCTCATCACGCTAAAACACGGCCGGCCGTCTGTCGGGCCGCCCCGGGGGCAAGGTGGCGTCCCGAGGGGGGTGGGGGCGTCCCGAGGGGGGTGGGACGTCCCGAGGGGGTGGGGGGATTACATGATGTGATTGTCACCAGCTCGCAGAGATCCGCCCCATCGTTCTGCGGTAATCGGCGGCACGTGGCGAAGGGACATTATACACTTTGGGCACGCCAGGCTATACCGGGACGCTGGGCGGCACGTGGCGGCTACATGGCACACGACTGGCCACTGGGCCATTCAGCAGCCTCTACCAGGCTTCGGGAGGCGGCTGGAAAGAGTAGAAATGGCATGGGCCAAATAGAGAGATAACATGCCGGGGGAGTTTGTCTGCTTGGAGAGAACAGCCGCCTCCCGAAGCTTGGTAGAGGCTACCATTCAGGGGCTATCTGGTAGTTTTCGGATCTGAAAACTATCATGCTGAACTGGAAGATCAACAGTAAAACAGGGAAAGTCTGTATTCACACGCAATTTCGAGGATTCAATAGAGCCAGATGCGAGTTTACACGCATACAAAACAGATTCTGTGTAACTACGGCTGGCAGTTTGTTAGTAACAGACTTGACTCAGAAAACACCTCGTCAGCAGTGAAACAAAACTAGACTCTATCAGCTCCTTTTGCATGCTGACAAAAGAAAAAAGAAATGGGGTGACACCGAGACAATGCCATACCTTCCTGACGCAGCATATAGTTATGTATGAACAGGTTGTTTATGAAATATCAGAAAAGTGTCATAATAACAGTCATTGTTATTGATAAAAGTAGATTAGTCTCTTAGAATTGTTAACTGTTTGCCAGATATTACCATACTTCAACCTGCATATATGTACAAGTTAGTCTTACATTGTACCTGCTACAACTGTTCTGAAAAAAAAGTTGTTGTTCCGGCATGCTGCGTCCCCCGCCGTGCAGTGGTCTGGCCCGGGGCAGATGGCGGACGGACTGATCATCTCCCAGTAAACAAATTATACATATTTCATGTCGCATCGATCCACCGTCAGCAACAGGGCGGCTGGAGCGGGAACACACCCCTATATCAGCCAGCACGGGTAGCAGCAGGCACTAACTCTCCCAACTTTCCTCCGCGTCACACACACAAGGAAAACTCTCCCGCCATGGAGTACCCGTACCTGAACACGTCTCTGTATGATTCCTGTATGAGTAACATAGACCCTTCCATCACCAGCTCCTATCCAGACTTCTCCTCGTGCACGCAGCTCCAGGGCAGCCAGGGATACCAGTACTCCCCCATACGGAACCACAGCTTCCCGACTACCTGTCCGCCCGGCCCCGCCGCCGCTAACTGCAGTCTGCCGTCCATGCGGGATCCGCACCACCAGCCTACCCCGTACACGCCAGGTAAGCCCGACTACCGCTCGCCCCGACTAGCGCTTCGCTAGCCCCGCTCGGAAATGAAGTTTTCCGAGAATTTCAGACGGTTATGAAGGGAATTTCGTTTGTGTTGCCAGGGTAATGAAATTTGGCGGGAAGATAAGGCGTTGGAAATCGGATATAATGTTATTAAGTTATGAACAAACTTAACTTGCTCTTGTAACTCAATCAGAGTACACAAACTATAATTTTTTACCTTTCATACGACGGCAGATTTTCGGCACAAAGCGAGGAAACGGGATTTTAGGACCGACGCAAAATGTCGTCTGTCTCCGGACGGCGGCTTTCCCGCCATGACTTTTCGCGCCAAGACAGCCGGCCGGGTCCTTCCCGGTTTCAGAAATCTCAAGACGGAAACAAACTGTAGCCAGAAATTAGATCGTCTGGCTGCTAACGTGGACGTGTGTGATCACAATCCTCTGGATCAGATCTTGCCGGGTTCACGGCGAATCTGGTGGATCTTGTTGGATTCTACTTGCGCTAATCCAGATCGCCGCTCAGCCGCGGTGCATTTTAACGCAAAGTCTGGGCACATACATTTATTTCCTTGGTCCAACGCACATGCATACCATGATTTTCCATGACGATCGTGTCGTGTATCGTATGTTAGAGAAGAAATGGGTGAAATAGTCCAATGTTTGAACTACTGAGTATTGTACCCGTTTCTTCTCAAACTTAAGATTTGATGTCGCGGAAAATATTTCACTGTATGTGCGCCGTACGATTTATGTGGTCCTGGCTTTGGCTGTGATATCGACGGTTAAACCTGGGTTAAAACTGTAGGAACAAACGCCGCTACATGAGGTTACAAACTACGCAAGGAACTAAACCTGTGGAGTATGGAAACACTTTAGAAGTCCTTGGGAGTAATAGGTAAGGTATGACATGCTCGCCAGGCGCATGTTGACCTAACAACCGTCCCGTGTACCTGTACTACTGACAGAGACCACTCACGGTTTACTAAAAATCTGTTCTTTCTGTCTGGCGTTCTACATTACCTTCCATATCGATCTGGACAAGCATTTGTTTGTTCTACGAAAT
>NW_017803893.1:85504-93707 GCF_001625305.1 Branchiostoma belcheri | reverse complement strand
ACCTGTACCTGTACCTGTACCTGTACCTGTACCCTGTATCTGTACCTAACCCTAACCCTGACATCTACACACGGGAGGAACTCGCGCTCAAGATAGACCTTACAGAGGCAAGAGTACAGGTGAGTTTATCTACTACCTGTACCTGTACCTGTACCTAGCTAACCCTAACACTAGCCCTAACCCTAACCCGGGCATCTACACACGGGAGGAACTCGCGCTCAAGATAGATCTCACGGAGGCCAGAGTACAGGTGGGATTTTTGGTACCAGTACCCTTGTCAGTTTTCTTCAATATGACAACAGGATATCCTCTGTCTGTCAGTGATCGACGAAAAGTAGTGGATGCTATTTGCATGGTTTGTTACCAAATTTTGCCTCGCCAAAAGTGTCCACTAAAACCCTGCTGAAGTTTCCCAAAAGTTACTTGCGATAGACAGAGTACCTACTAACCCTAGGCCTGTACAGGCTAATGTCTTTTTTTTTACCAAGCGTAGAATAATGTCTTTGTTAACCCTGTGTAGGCTATAGTGTGTTAGCTGGTTAACCCGGAAAAGGCTAATGTCTTAATTAACCCTCGGCATGCTAATTTGTTAGTTAACCCCCTCCGGCAGTGGCCTGTTGCCCGCCATATGGCGACGTGCGCAATGATACCCTCTATCCGCCCAGCTGGCGAGTTTTACTAAGATAGCGCAGTTTTCTCAACCGAAAAAAATCTATTGTCTTTTACATCAGCGCTCAAGCGGTAACTGACAGATAACACACAGCTCTTTAGGGATAAGAACACCGTGCAACTTTGTTTAAAAGCACCAGATTTGGCACAAAATTCTACTTGATTCCCATCTGATGTACAAGGGAATGTCAGTCCCTCTTGCCACCAGTTAGCTTTGTGTCCAGTGAGTATACCGTGATTTGGGATATAGAAATTTCCTGCCGCCGCGCGGCTCAACTTGTCACCCGGTAGGAGTTCTAAGTTCTGTCGTGCAAAACTCCTACCGGGAACCTAGTTTCGCTTGGCCGTGGAGCCATTTCACAGCCCCGCAGAAATCACACCCAAACCACGGTAGACTCGGCCAATTCCCCAGTAGTGGTAATTTAGATGGGCGGGTGAATAGCTCTTGGCTGCCGAAGAAAACGGCTAACGGCCCGATACTAGTTTGGCACCCAGGGTATCCCCAAACCAGCGGCACGCGTCCCGTCAGTGCGGCACGTGCGGGGCGGATGGAGGGCAGGAGGAACATTTTCCCGCTAATTAATTACCTTACAGACCACCGGGCTCCCGCAAAACTCCTATCGCGAACCTAGTTGCGCCCGGCGGCGGGACTCTTTCCACAGCCCCGCAGACATCCCGCCCAGACCGCGGTGAACCCGGCACCAGACCGGCGGCACGTGCGGGGCGGAGGGAGGCCGGTTTTCCCGCTAATTAATTACCTTACAGAAAGGCCGGTAATGCCATAATTACCGTGTCCTGACTGTTATTTACTCTGCTGAGTTTGTAATCCTCCCGGAGGGCTGCAAGTGAGCAGCAGGGTTTAACATGGATACTATAGGGGCTGATGGATAACTAATCATACAGAGTGTTTGTTTGTGGCCATCCTGGTTTTCCTGATTGATAAATTATAATCACTGGGAGACAATGGAGCACGAGTGCACGAGTATCTGTATCTGCAACTGTTTGTTCTACTCTCACACAGCCAGATTTTACCGGGATAGGCTCCGATTGATAACTAATCATACAGAGTGTTTGTTTGTGATTATTCTGGTTTCCGTGATTGATAAATTATAATCACGGAAAGTGGGAGACAATGGAGCACGGGCATCTGTATTATCTAGCCTCTACCAGGCTTCGGGAGGCGGCTGGAAGAGTAGAAATTGGCCAAATAGAGAGATAACATGTCAGGGGTGTTACCGTTGTTCCGCTAGCTAGAGAGTACGTTTTTCCGTGGGTCGCAAAATGTACCCTCTCTGGCCGGCTAACTCCCCTGGTATACTGTTCTTCTTACTTTGGCAAATTTGTACTATTTTTCCAGCGATCCGCGGTGCCTGGTAGAGGCTATATCTGTATCTGCAAGTTTAATAATAACTCTCACACAGTCCGGTTTTTATTTAACCGGGATGGGTTTGATTGATAACTAATCACAGAGAGTGGGGAAGCAATATGGCACACGGGTGCACGGGTGTTTGTTTAGCGGAGTAAATTCAACAATCGTCCTGATCTGAAGTGAGCAACACTGATAACTAATTACACTAGAGTGTCCATTGTTTGTGATCGAAAAGTGAGCATCCCGATTTCACTCCCAGGACCCTGGTTGACAATACATCACACAGAATGACACACGAGTGTTTGTAGTTTTTGTGAAGCCTGTACCAGGCACCGCGGATCGCTGGAAAAATAGTGGAACTTGGGTCGCAAAATGTACCCTCTCTGGCCGACCAACTCCCCTGGTATGGTATTCCCTTTATTTCGGCCAATTTCTGCTATTTTCCCAGCGATCCGCGGTGCCTGGTAGAGGCTATTATTTGTTTAGTTCTGGTTCAGAACTGACCGGGAAGTGAACATCCCTGATTGATAACTAATCACACAAAGTGGGGGAACAAGTGGGCAGGGTGTTTGTTTAATTCTGACACGTGGCTACCGGAGTAAATATGTCCTGATCTGAAGTGATCGGGATGTCAGCGTCCTGTTTTAATGCCTTGATTGAGATAGAAAAGAAAATTTCACATTCCTCATGAAACTCCATAATCCTCGTACTACAAGCTCCATCTGTTCTTACATTTACAACTGTCTTAAGAAGCGAGAAGAAGCAGAACCTGTACATATGTAGTTTTACTATAGATATATTTTAGTCTACCATCGCTATTTGCCGTGACCTGTACTTAGTTCGCAATGAGCAAAAATGTACAATAAAGTTCTTTCATTCATTGATAACTAATCACACAAAGTGGGGAATAATAGGGCAGGGTGTTTGTTTAATTCTGACGCGTGGCTACCGGAGTAAATATGTCATGATCTGAAGTAATCGGGAAATGAGCAGTCTGTTCTAAGGCCTTGATTGATAACTAATCACACAGAGTGGGGGACAATTGGGCACGAGTGTTTGTTCAGTGGCTCGTGGCGAGTAAATGTAACAATCGTCATAATTTCCATGTAATCCGGCGGATTGGTTAAGGAAGGACACATGGCGGGATTACTGTGGGTAATTTTGCAAAGTGGTTCAACAGACAAAAAACCGCGTGTGTTTAACACTCAGACACGAGGCTAACAGATGCTGACTTCTGAGTTTCTGCATTGGCAACCTGTGATTTTGTTGCATATTTGTAGCCTCTACCAGGCTTCGGGAGGCGGCTGGAAAGAGTAGGAATCGGTCAAACAGAGAGAGATAACATGCCGGGGGAGTTGGTCTGCTGGGGAGTACAGTTTGCCGCACCCGAGTGGCTAGCATATTTGTTGAATTTGTGCTTTTGTTAAAACTCTATGTCCTATTGTGAAATGATTTATATACAATCATGCAGAGTGTATAAATAAAGACACGCGAGTGTTAACTTATTATTTAGATTTTGCAATTGGCGCGTGGCTCTTCGCAGTAAAACGTCGACAAATAACCTTCAAGTCAGGGTTTACAAGTGTTTGTTGTTTATTTTTTGGCACGCGCCTCGCAGCAGGACATCTAAATCTGGGTCGCGAGAAGACAAAGAACTACTGTATAGTCTCCAACATAGAGCCAACTTTTCAGTACCAAGGAAAGAGCAGTTAGTACTGTAGTCTCCTACACAGATCAGTGTTCTTCAGTACCAAGGAAAGGGCCCTTATATCCTTACACAGCATCTCAGCTATAGTCGTGTGATTGTCTGCGGTAAACTAGTCAGTTCTTCCCCAAAAAGCAGCATCAAAATTTCACATTTCCTGACTCAGTAGGCGGACGTTTTCGTTAGAATCCCTCCCGTTATCTGTATCAATAGTGTTTATCGCGGGCGTGCAGAGTTGGTGTTACCGTGCAGGAGGTTTGAAAAACGCGGAAGCTTAATATGTAAACTACATGTTTGTTTGTCAGATGTTCCCAATATGTTACTTGCCGGCTTACAGCCTTACGTCATTTTAGTTATATAATATCTGCGTTGTCTAAAACATTATTTTGTGGTTATGACTTTGGTTATTTTTCAACCCATTCGTTCATCTCGACACTGTTTTATGTAGTCACTACATGTACATGTGTTTGTCCGATGTTCCCCAGTTGGTTATTCAGCTTAGTCTTACAGCTTTCGGTTATATATAAATATATCCGGTTGTGTAAAACTGTTCTGGTTACGAATCCGTTATTTTTGTCAATATATTAGTTCATTTCGTTACCCTGATTTCGCTACATTAGATCGCCCGTAACGTAACGTTACTCTGTTGTAGCCTCGGGCGAATTGTAGCATGTGATGTAGCGAGTAACGTAGCTGTGTTGTAGCCTGGAGCGAATTTCTGCTATTTTACTTAGAACTGAGCAGAGCCCAGATTGTATCTGCCACCTGTCGGGCGGACAATATGCCACACCGCGGGGTCTCCTGTAGCGCTTTGTGCGCGCAAAACGGACACAGATGGGCGATTGTTACAGACACGGCCGCTACAAATCACATGGATACATTCTGCTACATGCACGCGTGCTAGCCTCCGTAGCAGGCTTATAGAACTGCGGGTTTTGTGGTCTTCGGCTGTTTTCTGATTAGCCCAGTTCTAAAAACGGGAGTAATTCAACCATGTTGTCTATATGCAATCAGAAAATAGCACATAAAAGCTCCCAAAGACCCTGAAGACCCCCCCCCCCAAACCCCCAGTTTTTGGCACGCTGTGGAGGCTACACGCGGGCGGGATGTGGCGTTTGTCAGGCGCAAACATGGCTACAACAGATCGGGTCCGTTCTACTCAGACAGTCAGCAAACATGGGGAACTTCTGGGGAGGGTTTTCTGGAGTGTTTGGTAGTATCTACCAGACTAACTACGCTGGCTATATATAGGAGAATATTTGCCGTGGGAGTTTGGCCGCCTTGTAGGTTTGACTGGCCATGCAGGAAGGGAAAGAAACAACCTCCCCGCGGCCGGACTTCCTTGACCAATTTTACTCTCCTTTTTTCCGAATTCTACGATCCGTATTCCCGTAGAAAGGCCTGGTGGAAGTGTTTGTGTTCTCATGCCGGTTTAATCAGCGGAATGGTTGGATGATGATGTCTGTTTGCGGACAAACACATTACTGAGATTATCCTGATGACAGAAAAACGATCAGCAGGGGGAAAATCGGACTGCTCAGTTCACGGCAGGGTAGTCGAGACGGGAGTTTGTTAGCTTCTGCATGTTTTTATTTCGTGTAATTAGGCGTATTTCTTCCACCATGTATGTTTTTTTCCGTAATTTTCACTTGTATTTGGACCCTGTAACATTAGGCGTAATGCTAAAGGGCATCGGAATAAAGAGAATAAAGAGCGACGTTGGGTACACAAAAGCACACACTATAGAAGGTCGGGAGATTTAGTTTGTTACAAAAGTCAGAACGTCAAACGATAAACATGTTTTTTTTTTATTCAGCATACAGCAAACAAATTAAGGGTACAGGACAAAGTGACGACGGGCTCAAGTTGGGTAACTTATGTTAGCGCCGCCACTTAAATGAATAAAACTAATATTACTAAACAATACAAAACACTAACCAAGAAACATGTAAAAGAACAGCACAAACAGTCGAATTGATGCACATGAAATGAAGCGAGAGTCCACATTCCCCACCCAAAAGATGTAAAGGACACAAATAGAATTAAAAACGTTTTGTTGCTAAAATGTAATTTTGTGCGGTTGACATAATGTTACAGTTAACTTGAAAAGAATAAACCGGGGAACCGTTCAAAATTAAATGTTGTTTCGCTCTATAAACATGTTTCCAATTCAGCGCGGCGGTTGGGGAAATGTTTGGTTCCTGACGTCGCGATTATCCTACAATTCGTGTGTTTGTCTTAAATCTGTAAGCAGAGAGGAGACGCCGTTCTCTTCGGAACTTATAAAGAGAAAAATTCCCCAAGTGTGTTTCCAGAAACGGCTTGCGAAGTTCCGTACGAAACACTGACCATTGCCTGATGCGTGGTTTGATGTAGAAAAGTAGCCCTGGTGCCTGAAATGAATGTGTTTTTTTTCCCCCAGGTATGGTTCCAGAACCGTCGCGCGAAGTTCCGTAAGCAGGAGCGACTCGCCACGGAGGCCAAGGCCAAGGCTAAAAAAGACGCGGAGGACAAGGCGGGAAAGGGAGAGGTCTCCTCAGGCAGCGAGGCGTCCGCGTCTTCTACTCCTGGTACTTAAGTCTTACTTATAGATCCTTAAGTCTTCCTTAGATACGTAAGTCACAAGGCGGGAAAGGGAGAGGTGTCATCCGGCAGCGAGGCGTCCTCGTCTTCTACTCCAGGTACACACTCATGTCTTACAGATACCTAATGCTGGGGTCACAATTCCCATACGGGGCCCGGCCGGGCAGCTTTTGGGAGCGAAAACTACGATACAGAAGACAACAAAACATCGAAAAGTTCTTAATAACAATCATGGGCTCTATTTCTCTATATTCTTGATAAGAAAAGTGAATTTTTCGTTAGTACAAACAGCCCGGCCGGGCCCCGGTTTGGAAATGTGACGTAAGCATTAGTCTTACATGTAGCTAGTCAAGTCTTACATGTACTACTATGATCATGTCTTCCTTTTAGCTACTCAAGTCTTTTTTTTTAAATTTTTTTTATATATTCCGAAACATGTAATCACAGGACGTGGTGACGGCACACTCAAGTTTTTTTCAACTTATATTAATGCCGCCACCAACACAGGGACAGTACAATACTCATTTACACCTGAGCGAAGTGAGGAAAGTCGTGTAAAGTGCCTTTCCCAAGGGCACAAGATCGGTGGCATGTCAGGACTCGAACCCGGGGCCTCTGGTTCCGAGTCGAGAACGCTGCCGCTGCGCCACACGACCCCACAAGTCTTCTTGCAGCTTCTCAAGCCTTCCTTGTAGATACTGATAATCGTAAGAGTCTGATGAAACTCATACGGCAAGCTCACGGCGGCCACTGATCGGGGAAACATTCTAGGCAGGGCCCTGGAAGATTCAAGTGGCCCCGTATTAATTTATCTATCTCTGTATCTAGTGTAACATTATCGTAGGACAGTCGTGCAAAATTCAGTTGCAGAAAGTGCAATAACATCGTAAGACAGTCGTCATGGTCGTGGAAGTGTCGAACAAAATCCTGTCGTCGCTTGTCGGAAAGGGTTGCCGTAAATACTTATTGCGACGGCCGGTTTTGCCGCGGCCTCCGTGCTGTGCGCGCACTCGGCTGATCGCGCTGTCGTGATGTGGCGTCTCTCCTGATGTTTGTAATGTCGCAACGAAAATACGGGCAAAATTATATCTATTGCACATGTTAAGTGTTAGACTGTTGTAGTTCGGTCAAACCTCCTCTATTGTTTGTGTAACGTTGTGTCTAACGCTGTGTGGACGGCGGCGCGCATTCCTGTATAGTCCGTACAGGTATTCCCTTTCAAATCGAAATCCAATATCAACAGGCTTTATTGACAGTGACGTTCATACCGTCAACTACAAAATAGAAATCGTAAAATTCCACTCGCTTTAGAAGAAAATGCTAACAGAAGTAAAGCTGTATTTTCTCATAAGATTCAGGTGGGTTTAGTTGTCGGTTTCAGTATCTTTTAATAAAGCTCAGGCCACACACATCGTAATGCACACACATGTACGGCGGAGGATTTTCCATGCCGTAGGTCATATACGATAGATAGTCTCTAAGCATGTTAAATATCTTAATGCTGTATATCAGTAGATGCCATGCGTTGCACTAAGTCTATCTGATTGAACCTCCTTGGTTGTACATGTACCTAGTACAGTTGTTGTGCAGTAAAGTTTATCATAGTGCTCGGGTTAACGCGCTGGTATCTCCGCAGGCATGGCGACCACCTCGGGCCCCCACTATCACCTCTTCCCCCGCCCAGTATTGTACTAAGCTTGTACAATTGTTGTGCAGTATCTCCCCGGCAGGCACGGCGACCACCTCGGCCCCGGCCCCCATCATCACCTCCTCCCCCAGCCCGTCCCCGTCTCACGGCAGCTCCGCCTGGAACACCCTGCAGCCCATCTCCGCTTAGTGTTAGCGATAAAGTACGGCTGTTATGCAGTAATGTTTGG
>NW_017803893.1:58460-84604 GCF_001625305.1 Branchiostoma belcheri | reverse complement strand
TTGTGGGTTGGACTGAAAAACTTTTTTACCGTCTTCCTTGTGGTTGCACTGATGTAAGTTATAAATGGATAAACCTGTGTGTTTACTGTGTTAGTGTTGCTTATTGACCAAGCTCTCCAAAAGTTGCCAAAAATGTACAGAATTGCATGTTTTCTTCACTTATTTATTGCTGATATATTTATTGATGGACGTTATTCTTGTTGTTGATCAACATTATAGCAAAGTAAGAAATTACCGACTCAAATAAACAGATAAAATGAAAAGACACCATCTCCTGTATTGTGTATGACATTGTTGCCGAAGTACTGTATATGTGCTTTTTCTCCAAAGCTGGGTTCTGGATACAACACGGCCTGTGGTTAATCAGACAAGACACCAGCTTCTGTATCTGTAAAGCTGGTATAACCATATAACACACCTTCCCTCCCCACATTTAACCACACCAGCTCCTATACCAGTCCTATATAGCCAGTATACCTGTGTAACACACCAGCTTTTGTTCCTGTACAGCCGGTATAACCGTGTTGCGTGTACAGTCAAGACTCTCCCCTCCCTCCCCACAGTTAACCACATCAGCCTGTGTATCTGTATAACCAGTAAAACCATGTAACAGTCCAGGTCCTGTATCTGTATAGCTGGTATACCCGGTATAACAATGTAACACACCAGCCTTGCGTGTACAGACGAGACTTCCCTCCCTCCCCACAGTTAACCACATCAGCTCCTGTACCTGTACAGCTGGTATAACCGGTATAACCGTGTAACAAACCAGCTTCTGTACCTGTACAGCCAGTATAACCGTACAGACGAGACTTCCCTCCCTCCCCACAGTTAACCACATCAGCTGAGCCTCATCCCTGCTCGATCGGCTGCACAATTTAATGTTCCCGGCTTAAATAGCCCTTAACGACGTTAAGTATCCAAACAGCATTAAGGGGCACAATGTCTTTACTTAACATTCGAAGTGAAAACAAGACGGACTGTTGAGATGCGGGTAATAGTAATTGCTTCTCCTGTCATCGGAATGAAATAATGGAATTTTGGTCAGAAAATTCAATTCCGCAGGAATTTTTAGGCCTACAATTGAAACCTAGAGGCCAGGCCTGCAGGATAGGCACATTAACAAGTCACCGACTCACGCAAATGAAATTTCCAACTTTACAAAGAAAATTCCCGCAGAAGACAGTTGTATAGAAGTGATTTCCACAAGCTTACATACTCAGGTACAAAAATAGCAAATCTGCTTAAACTTTTCAGGTGAACATTTCTGCAACTGCCACCATTTCTAAAACTACCAAAGCTACGGAGTCTTTCCTTGTGCATTTTCATGTTGTCAGGCTGCGGTGTGAAGTGTATGAGCTGCGTTGTTCCTTTCTCTCGGAGACGGAGAGTTTCTCTGCGAGTAAAAAGACGAACAACAGTTCTCGTCTCGAGGGAAATCTGGTGATGTCATCTCGGCTGACATCCGCGCTCCCTTCCCGTGTCAGACGCGGCGTGCCAATCACAAGTTCCCGCTCGCTTCGCCCCCGGCACAAACTTTCCTCCAAAGTGCAGAAAAGCAGGAGCTTCTGCTCCGTATAAAATATCTCGCATCTCTCCCAGATTTCCCCTGTGCCCCCAAAGTGCAGGCACAAAATTACTGTCGATGATTGAAAATCTATAATTGCATTATAACCTGATTCTGCTGCCTGCAGTGCGCTCGATGCTAATCGAGTTACGATCCAATCTCCATCTGAGGAGGGGAGACGCAGGCCGACGCTCCGAAGGTTCCACAATGTTTCATTTTTCCCCGGAAAATGGCGGCGGCTCCTCCCGGAATGCGGCTTTGTCCCGGCTCCAATTTCCGGGAAGTCAGGACTGAGCCGACTGGAGACACTGCAGCAGCTCTGCCATCCCGAGGGACCTGGGGGAAGGGGGAGGAGAGAGAGAAGAGATGTTAGACTTCTTACCTTCTCCACGATTTAGCATCACAACATTCTCTACAATGTAGCTTAACATCACAACAAATATCTACAGTTCTGTACAGGGACCTGTGGGGAGAGAGAAGAGGAAATGTCAGACATCTTACACTTTCGACAAGCTAGCTTTACATCACAAACATAACTGTACAGGGACCTGGAGGGAGACACGAGAAATGTTAGACATCTTACACAAGCTAGAATCACAACATACATCTTACACTTCTGTACAGGGACCTCTGAGGAGGCAGAGGAGCTGTTAGACTTCTAACTATTCTCACACTCAAGCCAGAAATGCCACACACACTACAGTCTTGGGCTCAAGGTCTACAGACTCTCCAGGTCTTGGAAAACAGTTTGTAGTTTTCTCTTTCTTCAGACTACAATAAGACCATAGAAAAGCTTTGTGAACAAAATAACTCCTGCTACACTCAATCACTTAATGTCAAGATAAGGGCGATGTCAACATATAGAGGTTAAAAGCTGATAAAAACTGTTATGGACAGAGTTGAAAAGTAAAATGTTATGTACATGATTGTACGTTCTGATTTCTTAGAAGTCTGAAACTTTGTTGTAACGATCTTATCCGTGCGTTTGTCTTGGAGCACTTTGCAGCAACTTTGTCCCGGGAATTCCCCAGGTGTGGGTTTAATCGTCAGAAAGCCTCCGCGGCTCAGGTCGGGCGCGCGGATACCCGGGAACGCATCAATTATGCAGCCACGTCTCGGGAACTTGACCCGATCGCTCCGATAATGCCCCCATCAGCGGGAAGCGCTGCGCTCGGGCCTCCCCCCGGGGCCATTACGCCTCCGTATCACCGCGGCGACGCGCGCTGAGAAATGAGAGTGGCACGAGTCGTGATGGAGAAATCCCCTCGACAGGAAATATAAGTCAGCTCACATTGCCACAGTCATTCCTTACAGCGCAGGGGCTGACGAGATGTGACGTTTTACTGTAGCAAGTTTCACACGAGATGTGACGTTTTACTGTGGCAAGTTTCACACGAGATGTGACGTTTTACTGTGGCAAGTTTCACACGAGATGTGACGTTTTACTGTGGCAAGTTTCACACGAGATGTGACGTTTTACTGTGGCAAGTTTCACACGAGATGTGACGTTTTACTCTAGCAAGTTTCACACGAGATGTGACGTTTTACTGTGGCAAGTTTCACACCAGATGTGACGTTTTACTGTAGCAAGTTTTACTGTAGCAAGTTTCACACCAGATGTGACGTTTTACTGTGGCAAGTTTCACACCAGATGTGACGTTTTACTGTGGCAAGTTTCACACGAGATGTGATGTTTCACTGTTACAGTAGCAAGTTTATGTTATGAGAAACGGTTCATACTCTTCTGTTTCTGTCTGTTGCAATCGTCCCAATATAAGGCCACACCAATTTAATTTGTTGGTTCTCGGATTCGCCTCTTCGTTTTTTTCTGATTTGCAAAAAAAAAAAATTGATTCTGGTCCTGAATCAACTGAAAAATGCTCATTTTTGCCCTCCCAACAGTTGAGGAAAGTCCTTTTCTTCCTAGTTGTTACAGTTTTCCCATCTATCATTGCAGTGGTTTGATTAAAAGTTCAAAATTCAATGTTTAAATTTTAACCCAGCCTTTTGTGTTGACTTCATGGCTCATTTTGTAGCATTTAAGCCTATAATAGGATGCCTATACCTGTTTTTATTTTTATTTTTTTTTCGCCCTGTCGCTTCATGTTTTTTCTGAAAAATTCCGAGAACCAACAAATTAAATTGGTGTGGCCTAAAGTGCATCATTATGAAACTTGACAAAACATAATTACAAATCATAATAAAATCTTAGGATAACAACCTTTGATGCAGTAGGGAAACAGGCTTGTGAAGGTGAAAATCAGAAATGAAAATGATCAGCATAATGTGATTTGATAAATGCTCTTTCAGAATTGCACAATAATCCATTGTGGAAAGTCAAGGCAAACTAACTTCACAGAACTACAGAAACAACTTAAACAGAGAGAAAAGGTCTGACCTTGGGTGACCCCATGTGACTTCACAATTATCGAGTCGGTTTGATAAGCACTAAACCAGTCTTATCCATCCACAAGGCCGGCTGTGAGTTAGTTTAATTAGTATCTGACAGTTCCTACCAAGAAATCACGATTAGTTTTTGTACTACTTTTCTTTTAGTATTGTAGCCAGCTTGAGGATCTCAGAAGGCTGAACATTCAGGGCACATAACTGAAGACTCAAACACTAATTTTCATCCATCTTCTGTTTTTCTTGTAAAAATCAGTAAAAGAGATGAGTTTAAATGACATTGAATGACCTTGCCACTTCCAAGCCTCCATTCTGCTGCAGCCACTGCTGACACCTCCCATCATGCTTTGCAACTTCCACCACCATGTTCTGGTAGAGGTCGACGGTGTCAAGGTCAAATTCACCACCTGTCAGCAAGACAATCGACATGGAACTGTTACATCAAAAATGCTGCACATATAACTGTTACATTAGACATTTAACTGTAACAATTGTAACTGTTACATTGGACATCAGCAAAACTCTAAAAGCTACAGATATGCCCCAACACTCCATAGCTGATTAATTTAATCACGCTGAACATTAATCACTGATGCACTAAGAAACTCAGAAGATAGTCAAACTTCCATAGCTGTGTCTTTGATCACACTAAACATTCTCTCTGATGCACAGGAAACTGCAAGTGTTACATTAGATACTTAGTGAAAGATTGAGAGATACAGAAGTGACCCAACATTCCATAACTGCAGAAACGCATGACAAGAGAATTCCAAGACGAGATCTTAACCGGGTTGAAGAAGAGACAGAGTGCATCTTGAAAGCTCCCCAGCGTAGCTGAACTTTCGTTTGTGTTTTTGTATAAATATTTTGTCAAAAATTACCTGGAATGTCCTGTAACAGAGCAACAACATTCTTCAGCAGGCCCGTTTCTAGGAAAATTGCTGGTAACCATGGAAACTGGGGGATACATGACACCAGAGCTGGAATGGGAAAGGTTTGGGTCAGATTTGCAGTTCTATACATTTAACTGTTCTGTAACTTTACAAAGAGAGAATTATACAACATATGAAATAACATAAGTCAACATCACTGAAATCAAATGTCTACAAGACTTTATGTAACAATGAAGCCAACTTGTACAAATGTATGTTTTCAACTTGTATGTTTTCAGTAATTTCTTCATGCTAAGATACCAAGACTGTCTAATTTGCATATTAATGACCCTATAACTGTATCTGTATCTGTATCTGTATAGCCGGTATAACCGCCTTTCGGCGTAACACACCAGCTTCGCAGGCACGCGGCGCGGCGGCAGCTGGCTATATTACACCGATCGACTTGTTACACCTAACCCTTGAACTTCTAGCTCTAGACATTGTTTACAGCTATCTATTGACAGTGCCCCTACGGTACTTGGTGACAGTGAGTTCCACTCTGCAATAGTTCTAGGAAAGAATGAATTCTTGAACACCTCAATCCTTGGTTGATAACTCTGGTACTTGAATGCGTGGCTATTTCTTGTTCTCTTCTGGGCTGGTATTAGGTACTTAGTAGTTGGGACATCCACCAGTTTATTAGTCATTTTGTACATCATGCATAGTCTAGACATCTTTCTTGATAACTGTCTAATTTGCATACTTGTGACCCTATAATTGCATGCCCACCTTGCATGCCGAGGAACCAAAGTTCCGAGATGCTGTCCCAGTGCTGACTGTACGCTGGAGAGACACACAGGTGCTTCTGGTCCCCCCCGTGTGTGACATGGTACGCCCCGCCCAGGAACTGCACAGCTGTGCAGAAGAACTGTCTCGTCATAGACGTCTCCTGCAAGTCTTAAGAACAAACAACAAAGTCTTGAAGGAAACTGTTAAACTTTGCAAAAAATTGTAAAGATTTTTCTAGCTGAGTGCTGCACAAAGAATCATTTGATACTATGTTTGTGTACAGCATTGGTGGCTGTCCTTGGTGCTGAACTAACAACCAGCCCTGATTTTCATAGTGGTAACAAGTTATGATGCACACGTCTTCAGACCAGTATGACTCAAGTCTTCAAGAAAAACTACAAAACATTTCAACTAATCCTGCAAAGAGAATCAATTAGTACTGTGCTTGTGTATGCAGCATTGGTGGCTGTCCTTGGTGCTGAACTAACAACCAGCCCTCATTTTCACAGTGGTAACAAGTTATGATGCAGACCTCTTCAGACCAGTATGTCTCTGTTTGGGAAGGAAATCCGTGACCTACATGTGTAAAAGTAACATTCATTTTCCGGCTGACACTGGGTACAGCCGTTAGAACGTCTCTGTAAGTTTTTCCTGTCTTCATTCAAACATTTTGCAGACGTGGTGACACAGAAATGAGAACAAATCTCTATCTTTATCACAGCCTTGTCACTGTCCTTGGTGCTGAACTAACAACCAACCCTGATTTTCACAATGGTAACTTTAATTGTCTTCAGACAAGTATGACTCAGTTTGGGAAGGAAACCTAACTTCTAGGCTGCAGATAGGGAACAGCAGAACTGTCCTTGGTGCTGAACTAACAACTAACCCTGATTCTCATAGTGATAACTAAAAGTTGGGAAGGACAACTGTGACCTACAGTATGTGCAGCTCTAGTTTGCTGATTGAAAAGGTTCAGGACAGAAGACAACAGAACTGGAGCAGGAGGGTGAAAGATCACGTTTCTTATCTTGTCCCCGTTTTGTCCATCAGCATAAATAAGATGCACACCTGATCCAAGACAAGGACAGGAACTTCTCAAGAAGCAGCTAAGAAAAAAGCTCTAAGACATGATTGATACGAGACTCGGGGGTAAGGATGGTCCCAAGACATACATCTGTGGTTAAGAATTGAGGTCTGAAACATGATTGATGTAACTAAATAAGCAAAATTGAACCACACAAAAGCAGACAAGGACAGATGGAAGCACAAATGGGACAAGGACAATAAAGCTGGTGGGGAATCTAGAACTGAGACAGGGAGGGACATACATGTATTATACATGTGACATTAGGTGGTGTGTTCTGTGTCTGTATTGTTCAGAAGGAGTGCATACCAAAAGTATGTTGCAGTAAAAATATCTTTAAGCACACTATTTCTCAAGGTGGCGATATTATGGACCCTGGTGATATTATGGACACAGATGTTATGTATGTCACATAAAACTGGTTATGTTTTATCTTTGCACATCTAATTCAAGGTGTCATTTAGAACTAATAGTGAATCAAATAATGAACAGAGACTTGGACTATGATACAATAACATGACAATAATCTACAACCAGCTTCAAACACCCAATCCTTTTGAATCCGTGCAAGGCACATAAATTTTTCAAGCTGATCAACCTTTTCTAGCTCCACGATCTGACAATGTTTTTCCTAGGCCTGAGAAACAGGCATAACTCAGCTGACTCACCAGGAGACATCAGCAGACCGATACACACTGTGAATCACTCCGTACTGTCACACGACACATCACAATTATAACATTAACACAGGTCTGAGTCACACACTAATGTGGGCTGGTCTGTGGGTGCTATAACTCACTCTTACAGGCCAGACCAAGGGACTGACTTTTCTGACATGTCAATTCAGTAAGATAAAAACGAAAGGCTGGGACATCTGGAATGTGGCTACAGTCACTGCCTGAGAGCATCATCACAATTATAACATTAACACAGGTCTGAGTCACACACTAATGTAGGCTGGGCTGTGGGTGCTATAACTCACTCTTACAGGCCAGACCAAGGGACTGACTTGGTTTTCTGATATTTCAACTGAGCAATTCAACAAGAGTCAATACAAAAACAGAGGGCTCAGGGGTGGGAAAGAATGCATACGAATTTTACGGAATACATACGAATTTTACGGAATTCATACGAATTTTACGGAATACATACGATCCACTACTCGGAAACATACGAATTTTACGGAATACATACGATCCATTACCAGAAACATACGATCCTTACGGAATACATACAATCCATTACACGGAAACATACGATCCTTACGGAATACATACGATCCATTACACGGAAACATACGATCCTTACTAATTTGGTGACCTGCACCTGGATCACCGAGTCTCAGTCTCGCCCTGCTATTTGGCTTAAAATACAGACCAAAATGTCGCCAAGAAAGCCCACATAAGTGCAGGTTGAGGTTCCTGGTGTTTAGCAGGACGGGATAAGCCCTTGAAGTCCTTAAAAACCAAGATATTCTATGAAGAAATGAAAATACACAATCCTTCGCTAGAGTAGAGTCCGACATCTTGAATTTGCCGCGGAGGTCACGTGATCCAGGCGCAGGTCACCAAATTAGTAAGGATCGTATGTTTCTGGTAATGGATCGTATGTATTCCGTAAAATTTGTATGTTTCCGAGTAGTGGATCGTATGTATTCCGTAAAATTCGTATGAATTCCGTAAAATTCGTATGTATTCCGTAAAATTCGTATGAATTCTTTCCCACCCCTGGGGCTGGGAAGACGTGATGCACTTGGCTACAGTAACTCCTTGAGACTGTGTGCACCAACTTTACCCATAGACTTAGCTTCCATACTCAGTCAGATGTTTCAATTCAGCATTATTTTAGTTAAAAACATGAGAACTGACAGCTAACATGTCCAAGCCCATCCCCCAGCTCAGTTTATGGTATGATGTGTTGTAATGTGATGTATTATAGTGTGATTTGTAGCTACATGTATGTGTAATGTATTTCTGTCACCCCAGGTGAGAAATTTCTGTGTGACTCACACACATCTGGAAAGGTCTGCAGGATTTACTATGACGAGGCAGAATTACACCGTTAATGGTGACTGTTGGGCTGACAACATCTATTCTCCAACTGACATTGGGGACAGCTATATAACTTCTCTAAGCTTTTCATGTCTTCTTTTGAACATTTTTCCAACTTGGTGACACAGAAATTTTAGCCATGAGAATGGATCTCCATTTTCATTGACAGCATTGGTGACTGTCCTTGGAGCTAAACTAACAACCAACCCTGATGTTCATGGAAATGGGGAGGGGGGACCATGCCTGTGTTAACTGCCATCTGTAGAAATGTTATTGCCAAATTTTAGATCTCGTCAGACTTCTAAGAAATTCTATCCCTTTCCTTTAGTATCTGCTACAAGTAGAATTGTTCCTTTCATTTTCAATACCTCTTGAAGAGAGATGAGACCATTCTTCCTGGCTAGAAAGAAAACTTTAAGTAAAAGGTGAATATTTCAATATTTCAGAATGATAAGAAATACAGATCTCCTTACCTTTGACATGTCTTGCCTGCATGAGACAGAGAACCACAAAGTTAGCCAGCAGGACGGTGTGTTCAGGGCAGCCTGGGGGCACACGGGGTCAAGTACAAGGTTACAAACTTACACATACACTAGTAAAAGTTTACAAACAGAACTACTCAGTTACAAACTTAAACACACACTAGTGCAAGGTTACAAACTTAAACACACACTAGTGCAAGGTTACAAACTTAAACACACACTAGTGCAAGGTTACAAACTTAAACACACACTAGTGCAAGGTTACAAACTTAAACACACACTAGTGCAAGGTTACAAACTTAAACACACACTAGTTCAAGTCTAGAGAAGTTTAAAGAATTATATTTCAAGAAAACTCGCAATTGTCTTTCTGAAAGCTTTGTCAAAGCAGTTTTTTTGACACCTGTTGTTGATTTTTCCCTACAATTGACATCATACAATGACCAAAAGGCCACACACAAATAGACCTTGACACTATCTAATATACCATTACATGAAGCTTCAGTTTAGACTGTTTGCTATTCTCCTTGTGGTCCAAAACAACATGAGAAATCCAGGCCTTTATTTGAAGTTTGTCTGCTGAGTGAAACTTGCCTAACTGTGGCACAGCTCCCATGATCCTGTGCAGCAGGGCGGCCATGTTGGGGTGAGAGGTCACGTGTTCCGGACTCAGCACCAGCAGGTTCAGGAAGATTCCGCACAGCGTGCGCAGCGCCATCTAGAGGAGGCAGGCGGGATTGCAGCCGGTTAGCTCACTTATCACTGAAGCAGGTTTTCTTCAACAGTTAAATTTTTCATGATATAACATTACTATATATGTCAAACACAAGAATCAAGGACTACTTTTCTTCTGACATTCTGATAGTCTCTGAACGTATTTGAGAACATAAATTTGCCTTAGGCATGGTTTTGGAGATGCATGGACTAGCTGTACCCGAGCATGGTTCTGGATAAAGCTAGAGATCTAGATATTACTTATTGACATACACAAGGAGAGGCCCAAACTCCACAATTCTGAAAAATGTGAACAAACAAACTAAGAGTTTTGCAATATCTTTTTTTTTTTTTACTTTGTACAGCTAGTTTAGATTTTCACTTTGTTTCGAGCACCACCACAACTGGCTGTACTTAGCCGTCCACCTGGACCAGAGAGGGCTTTGTCCTGTACTTATAAGACTAAGACATAATGACATGGAGAGATGACTATACTTTCGGACCTCTGCCTCGTGAGCCTTTGTGCAAAATGATGTGAGTATTATAATGTATATGATTTTGAGGGATATATAATAAAGAAATCTCACCTCTGCCTCGTGAGCCTTAGTGCTGAGGAAGCAGGACAGGTGCAGCTGCAGACACCTGGCCAGCACCTGGTGCACCTGCAGCTGCATCAGGATGCCCCGGGGTCGGGTTTCAGCCGTCAGGTGGCACAGACCCGGTAACAGGAAGCTGCGGAGGTCACGGGCAAGGTGTAGGTCAAGTTCTGTCCAAGGTCAAGGTGACATGAGGGACATAAATAAGTAAAGCAAATATGATGTTACACATTTGTTTCTTTTAAATAACTATGTTAAGTATGTGTATGTTTACGTTTTTATGTTTTGTTATGTTTTATGTACTCTCCTGGAAGAATAGCTGTCACCCTCGGGTGGGCAGCTAAAGGAGAGTTTCAATTAAATAAACCTTGATAAAGTCTAGGTCAAGTTCTATCCATGAAGGTCAGACATCCAGGTGATGAGATGCACAAGGAAACAGTTACTAGTACTCAAGCAAATTTAAGCTGTAGTTTCTTTTTCTATTAAAAAAGATAAAATCAACTGATCCGTGCCATACCTGAGTACCCCAGACTTGGGTAAGTAAGGCTCCTTTTCTTTGTGTAAATCTAACTCTTCCATCTCCTGAGACAGGCTGGACACCCCCGCAGCTCCAGTAGACTGGTCCTCACTAGTCTCTAGTGACAAACTCCTACATAATTGAGGAAAATGTACAAGTTACACCACTCACTCTCCAGCCGACATATTGGGAACAGTGAAAAGAACATCTCTTTTTCCTGCCTTCTTTTGAATTTTTTTCTATCTTATTGGCAGAGAAATGTTAACCACAAGAACCAAGCTTTCAATTTCATGTACAGCATAGGTGACTGTCCTTGGTGCTGAACTAACAACCAACCCTGATTTTCATCCAACTGTGCACATTATCATTCCATCTTCTCATTACAAATAAAAACAGTAAACCCGCCCGCAACAGCTTGATGAGGAATTGTAGGATCTTGGTTAGCCATAAGAATCAAGCCTTCACTTTCCTTTACAGCAATAATAATTGTCCTTGGTGCTGAACTACCACTACTACAACTCACTGTAAACACTAGGCCAAACAAACCCCAGTTTGATGAGGAAAGGCAGGATCCTGTAGACCTCCTCCCTCAGTGCCGACGTCTCCTCTGCCAGCCACAAACAAACAAACAATAAACAAACAAACCCCAGTTTGATGAGGAAAGGCAGTATCCTGTAGACCTCCTCCCTCAGTGCTGAAGTCTCTTCTGCCAGCCAAAAACAAACAAGCAAACAAACAAACAAACAATAAACAAACAAACCCCAGTTTGACTAGGAAAGGCAGTATCCTGTAGACCTCCTCCCTCAGTGCTGATGTCTCCTCGGCCAGCCAGGCCCCCAAAACTCGCACTGACGCAGTCACCAGCGGGTGGAACCACTGAAGCAGGAGGGGGGAACTTTGTTTAATGGTCGACACTCAAGCCATTAGCAAAGCTACATTTGTAAAATAGGGTACCGTATCTTCTCTCTACTACAACTCGTCCTCCTACTACTACTACAGTCACTTCTACTATTACTTCTCCTCCTACTACTACCACTACTACAGTCACTACTTCTACTTCTACTACTACTGTAACAGTACTTCTACTAGTACTACTGTAACAGTACTTCTACTAGTACTACTGTAACAGTACTTCTACTAGTACTACTGTAACAGTACTTCTACTAGTACTACTGCAACAGTACTTCTACTAGTACTACTGTAACAGTACTTCTACTAGTACTACTGTAACAGTACTTCTACTAGTACTACTGTAACAGTACTTCTACTAGTACTACTGTAACAGTACTTCTACTAGTACTACTGTAACAGTACTTCTACTAGTACTACAGTAACTGTAACAGTACTTCTACTAGTACTACTGTAACAGTATTTCTACTAGTACTACTGTAACAGTACTTCTACTAGTACTACTACCACTACTACTACAACTACCACCACTACAAATGTACTTCTACTACTACACTACCACTACTACATGTACTACAGGATGTGCAGTAGTCTCACCATGTCCTGCGGCTGCTCAGCGATCTATGCGAGGAAGAATGTGACCCCAACATACGCCCCCTGCAGAGACTCCACCAACTGCTACTACAGCTACTGCAGACACTACTACACTACTACCACTACTACTACATGTACTACTACAGGATTACTCACCATGTCCTGTGGCTGCTCTGCCACCTGTGCCAGAAAAAACGTGACGCCGACATACGCCCCCTGCAGAGACTCCACCAGCTGCTCCACCTGCTTCGGGTCCAGTGGGAGGTCAGGTGTGCAGGAGGTGTACATTATGGCAGACTCCAGGATGTTATAACACGCACACATCAGGGAGGACTTCTGTAGGACCTGTGTACAACATACACACAACCTCAGCACAACCTGAACACAACCTGAACACATCAGGCACACAACATCAGGCACACAACTGTGTCCAGCGGGAGGTCAGGTGTGCAGGAGGTGTACATTATGGCAGACTCCAGGATGTTGTAACACGCACACATCAGGGAAGACTTCGGGAAAACCTGAACACAAGGGAACAGTCAGTACTGTACATAACTACAACATCAGGAACACATCCATAGCACAACCTGAACACAACAGGAACACGACCTCAGCACACATCAGGGCAGACTTCAGCAGAAAATGTAATTCAGTTGTGCTGTCCATGATTATGAAGTTTATCTTTGCCAACAGTTGAGATGTTACAAGGCTTCTGAATGGCGTATGGCCACCCCTATAATTTGTGCATGCCCAATCCAGGCCATTGTTACAAAGACCAAATGATATGAACCCTTAGTATACAAAAATGAAGCTAGAAAGATTCAAACAAACCCACACACAGACCTGTTTGACATCTGGATCCTCCAGCACCATCCTGACCTCCACGCAGGCCAAGTTCACCAGCAGCAGCACGAACTTGACATTGGCTGACATCGCCCACTCGATGCCGAGATGGTCCAACACGAGGGAGGCCAGCTCCAGGGCAGGGTTCCTCTGCTCTGGGCCTGGGGGGGAACAGGAGAGTGTTTTATTCAGAACCATAGTCTACACGTGTCCAGAACCGTGCCTTATACTGACCTAGAACCATACTTTATCCTGATAGTCTACTCATATCCAGAACCATGCCTAGCCAGTTCTATGCTCCAGGGCAGGGTTCCTCTGCTCAGGGCCTGGGGGGGGGGGCGGGTAACAGGAGGGTGTTTTATTTAGAACCATGCCTATCTAGTTTTATGCCTGATTAAGTTAGGGTAGGATACAATTGGGTGGACAGTAGCCACAGCCATTAGAGAAGGGATTTAAAAAAAAAACTACACAGTTTACAGTTTTCTAACAAGTTTCTCTGGGGAGAAACAAGGAGAAACTCTTCTATCCAGGACCATGCTTTATCCTGATAGTCTACACATAATCCAGAACTGTGCCTAGCTAGTTCTGAGCATGAATGGGTTAGGGTTAGGGCTAGGATCAGACACAGTTGTGGATAGTCTCCGCATAGCCAAGAATGCAAAGTAGCCCCAGGCATGGTTCTGAATTGTGGACTATCCAGAATCATGCTTGAGTATGGTTCTGGATACTTTAAGCACAGTTCTGGATACAACAAAGTGTTTGTAGCTACCTTAGACAAGGGAATAAACAAACTACAATGTTTACAGTTATCTTACACGTCAGAAAAACAGAGTAATACACAAAAAGGTGAGTTAATTTCTCTTTTAGTTGGAGAACAGTTTAATTTTCTTCATGAATTTTACCAACTCAGAAGATGAACTTTCATGCTAACAAAAGAAGACACTTTAAGACAGACCGATGTAACTCCCGAGGATGTCTGAGAGACCCGTCAGGACGTCTTCCGCCCAGGTGTACTGAAGAAAGTCTCCAGAATCCTAAAGAAAAACATGCAGAAAAACATGCTGTTAATCCTTCTGTACCCTCATACAAACCCAGTGGCATCTCAGCTGCTGCAACACAGTAACACACTGGTTGTCTTTGAGTCTGTCTGTGTTTTAATGATGTCTAACTTTTGTTTCCTTTTGTCTTCAATGATTTCCATAATACCAATCAATACATTGTGTAGTTTGTACTTTTTTAAACCTTCCTTTTTAACAACTCTCCAGAGTCACCTGAAGCATCTGACCATTTCAAAAATCATATCCAGTTGCTTGAGTAACTGTTTTTTTTTTGGCGTATTTTATTTTTATTAAGTTTCTACTAAGCTGGTTTAGTGATGACTATAGTCTAAGGCACAGACTTTACCTTGTCTCTGCCTGACAGCAGAAGAACCAGATCTTCACACAGCACAAACTTGCTGATGTCCTGAAAAACAAGCAAACAAACAAATAAACAAACAAACAAACAAACAAACAAACAAACAAACAAACAAACAGTCAGACTGTAGGATGTACAAGTGTCAGGGGGTGAATTGCCTGTGGTATTGGAGAACTCAGGTCTAGAAAACAAGTACATTTTGTACATGTAAAGTAAAGAAGTTATACTGGCTAGGTACAGATACAGAATAATTCTTGTTCTTTTTTGCGCTGGTATTAGGTAGCTGGTATGTCCACCAATTTATTAATTGCTACTTTTGCCAGTTTTTATACATCATGACATTTTTCGTCTGTCTTCCAGTGCCACCCACTGTAGGTTTCTTTTCATTTCCATGACCTCAGTACCACAGTGCAAGCATGTCTAACCCTCGGAAGACGGAGAACAACAGATGATAAACTGGACAGTGAGTGACCCCTTCCATAGTTGTTCATGCAGAACCTTGCGTGAACTCACATCAGCGTCTGAGAACTCCTTGGCCATGTTGGTGAGCAGGTTTGTGAGCGCGTCTCCGTGTTTGTTCCAGAGTTCCCTCCCATGTTCACACAGGAGCTGCCTCATGATCTGCATCGCCTGGCCATAACCTGTGCAAACAACAAAATAAATAAACATTATTAGCATGAAAGTTCATCTGTGTTGGTATACTTCATTATGACCAAAAGGGCTAAACGTTCTTGCCAACAACCTGCAGAAACAACAACAATCTGGGTCTGAATACAATACTAGTAACAATGTCGGAGTACCAGTCCTTCCCAGTGTGAGTGGTTCAAACCTGACAGTCCGGCCTCTTGCAGCTTGTGGTTACTGTGCAAAACTGTACGTTGTGATATGTCTAAAGGGCAAGGCAGTTTACAGGTTACGTGAAACAAACAACCCTCCACTTACCGTACATTTTCTTGCTGACAGCCTGACAGAGCACCGGTACAGAGTCCCTATTGATGAGCTGAGTTCTCCCCGCCGGTGTGGCGCCGATGGCCAGCAGACACTGGTAACAGTCCTCCACCATCGTGTGGTGTGTCGCCTGGTCATCTGCTGAGGAGCTACAGAAAGGGAACGACATTTTTTTCTTTTTTTTCTTTCTATGCTATCACCAAGCAGCTGTACTGAATAACGCTTGCTATACAGGTCGCTGAGGTAGGCGTTGACTTTACGTTTGAAGTTCGGAAGGTCCCTGGTGTCGACAATGTCCTGTGGGAGACAGTTCCACGGCTCGACTGTAGCAGGGATGAATGTTCTTCTGTGGCAGGAGAATGACGACTTGACAGGTTCAAAGGCTGCACTGTTTAAGACTTGAGCACGGCTGTGGAGTAGAGTAGTGATCCTCACCAGAGTGTTTGGTTAAAACACAAGCTGTGGTGTAACTGCACTACACGATCAGCCACCTCTCACTCCCACAACCTTCCTACATTACTGAAACTTTCCAGGCTTAATTAAGGAGGACTTTGGGCACTTCAAGTTACGTTTCAAGCAGGCTTAGAAACACTTGAGACTGAGCCTAATTAAACGCCTTAAAGATATTTGGTGACATGTTTACTGCTGTTACTGTCCATGCAAACTGCAGATGAATGAATCTTTTCTGTCTCACTTACTTATTCTTTCAAAAAGTCCATGTTTATGTCAAACAGTAAGTTAATCAGGTAACGTTAGAAGAAATGCTTCAATGGGCGAATTAAGAAGAAAACCTTCTGGAGGACAACTTAAACCACTCGAGAGGTTCTGCCTACTTAAGTTTTAAGACATCTGAAACACCTGCTTAGAGAACAAACATCTCCACAGAAACCTGAGGTGGAACCAAGGAGGTGTTTTCACTGCTGGGCTCTGAACAGGAATATCTGATTTAAAATGTGGGAGAAATTTTCGGACTTCTACAAAAACTTGGGAAACTTGTAGATCTATTCATCCTGTTCATCCAATGTTACAAACACATTAATATAACAAAGAGTTGTTTTTTGTTTTGATAATGGTTACAAAGAACTTGATCTGACCACATCAAATAACCCGTAAACAAGCTCCACTAGTGGCAACCGTACAATATAACAGACCAACACAACAAGGCTGGACTAAAAACCGACACCAGCAAAGTCTTAGCTGTTACTGGCCACTGTAACTACAACTTAAATGAAACTTTACTCACTCCCTGAAACTGTTTGGACAATGGTGAAAACTCATGAGTATATCTTATTAAATATCAGGGAAAGACAAACAAATTGAATTGGCGTTAAATAGTGGCGAGTTGCAGAACTCCAGTCAGAAGCTCTGAGGAAGGTGTCTGATAGACATCGAAACGTAAGCAGGTGAGAACCTTACTGGTTGTGTTAGAAGAAAATTCTATACCCTAAGTATCTTCCAACCTGATGAAATTATTTACGGAAATTGAATTGGTGTGTTTTGACTGGAAACCAGGAGAGTTTCCCAGTTCTAAGTGCCTTAGCAAAGTAAGTAAGTAAGTACTTCAGTTGTTTGACAGGATAACTTATACTTACACACAGAGGCCAGTCTGGATCCCACGAAGGAAGGACATGTGAAAACATTTCCAGCACACGACTCTCAGCTTTTTGTTGCCTCATTATTTATTAATTGTTGCTGGTGTTACTGAGTTCCTTACAACAACATTGGTGCTCAGGGAGGCCATTGAAACCAGTGGCAGAGAAACTGCACCGTAGGTTTGGAATGTTATTCAACACTAAAGCTCTAGTGATTTACTGTATTCAAGCTTCAGTTCCAGTTCCTAAAACAACAACTGCCTTTGTTGTGCCGATTGTGCTGGTTGTGTACGGTCTACTTAAAGAGAAACAAAACCTGTGTTGTTAAAAACTTTTTATAGTGGGAAATATTGTCTTAAGGGGAAACAGTGTTTGTGTTAGACGGGTGTCCTTGAATAGGAACTTTCTGTTGTTCAGTAGTTTCAGAAGTTGTAGGAGAGGAGGAGCAAGTTCAAAACATTCTAACATTTCTGATATAAAAACATCTTTCACACACATTTTACCCTGTGTTTGGCCTTGTATAATAGCCTACAGCTACACCAATTACTCAAAAATAAAAAGAAAGCACCACAGAGCTGCGTGTGTGCAGCGTGACGGGGGTTTGTTGAACAGTTAAGGCTTAGGTTAGGGTTGGTCTTTTGGTACAGACAGATGACAAATTGTACATTTCACATCAGCTGTGTATTACCCCAGTCTTGTCATGATCACTCAGCACCAAGTTAGTTTCTACTATTTACTCCAACAGAGCTGACAGAGCCACTGTGAAAATAGAAACTTACTTATACTATAGGTAATGAGATGTGTTGTACAACCTATAACCTAAAATCTACAAATCCAGTAGAAAATGCGAGATTGTCACAGACTCACCCCGGAGGTTCTACGATGATGTCATTGAAAAGTGGGATTTTTGATGTCACATGATGATGAAGAACCTGAAAAATAGATGAGAAGTTGTTTTTTTTTCTGTCATCTCAGAATTTTTCTAAAAAATTGAGAACCAAACAAATGAAACTGGTGCCACTGTGGTGTAACAGGGAAAGTTTCTCACCAGCTGGCTGTCTGTACAGAAGCAGGAGAAGATGGTGACTCCCAGGGCTCGGTAGATGTCTCCTTCTGGTCCTCCTGCTGTGGGAACAAACAAACAAACAAACAAACAAACATGAAACAAACAAGAAACTATAAACTCACATTATGAGGAAGAACTGTGTAATAGAAGCCTCCTGTGCAGGCCTTCGGGTAGGTGGGAGTTTTGATACTGCAGTGTCTTCAACATGATATATTAATTGCCGGTCATCCTACAACCAGCAGAGAGGTTTGTACCTGCCATGGCCAAATAAACAGAAATGATATCACACTAACACACACACACATACATGCAGGACCAGAGAAAATATACTCCAATGGGAAACAGATCTAGACTCAGTCACGTTTGGGGCCACGTCCTTGCCACAGTGCCACCATACAGCAGAGAGTGGTACTGCAGCAAGGAGTAGAACATTGCACTGTCCCTTCAGGCCTGTGAGTGAGACAGCCACAAATGTGGCTGTAAACTCACTCACATGTCAGCCAGGTAACTTTTCTTCAGGCTAGGTAACTTTTCTTCAGGCTGTGTCCCAAGAACATGATCATTTTCCAATGTAAAACCTTACACTTCCGTTGGAAACATAAGAAACTGACCAGACTTGAGCAGCCTGTTGGGGAAGGTGAAACCGACGGCATCAAAGATTTTCCTGCGAGTCGCGGCGTCTGTCTCCTGGGCCTGGACCATCTTAGTTACCTGCAGGGGGGGGGGGCATGGAGTGGGGTGTTAAAAAAAGTAAAGGTAACGTTACATTTACATGTCGTCCCATCGCTATTTCAGGCCTTAGGGGCAGTGAGTAAGTGAGTGAGTGAGTAAGTGGATGTGTTTGTTAGTTAGTGAATGAGTACCCACCGGTAACAGTGCCACGAACTGTTCATTGTCAGAGGGGTGAGTGCATGAGTGTGAGTGTGTTAGTTTGTTGGTTAGTGAGCCCACCAGAGCAGCTGTTTCGCTGTCAGAGTGAGTGAGTTAGTTTCTTATTTAGTTAGTAAGTTTGTTAGATAGTTAGTAAGTTACCCACCAGCAGTAGCACAGCGAACTATTCGCTGTCAGAGTGAGTGTGAGTTTGTAACTTAGTTAGTGAGTAAGTTAGTTAGTTAGTTACCCACCAACAGCTGCGAACTGTTCACTGTCTGATCTTGCCTGAGTGAGTGAGTGAGTGAGTGTATGTTAGTTAGTAAGTTAGTTAGTTACCCACCAGCAGTAGCGCCGCGAACATCTCGCTGTCGGATCTGGCCTGAGTGAGTGAGTGTATGTTAGTTAGTTAGTTAGTGAGTTACCCACCAGCAGCAGAGCTGCGAACTGTTCGCTGTCAGATCTGGCCTGAGTGAGTGAGTGTATGTTAGTTAGTTAGTTAGTAAGTTACCCACCAGCAGCAGTGCTGCGAACTGTTCGCTGTCGGAGTGTTTGTTAGTTAGTTAGTTAGTAAGTTACCCACCAGCAGCAGAGCAGCGAACTGTTCGCTGTCGGATCTGGCCTGTCGCAGCGTCTGCAGACACCTGTCCAGGTCAAGGGTCGGGACGGAGTGCGGGCGCTCCCGGCTGCCGGACGGACTCCGCAGGACCGGACGCTTCTCCGACATCTCTGCCATCCTAAACAAACAAACAAACAAACATCATCATCTCAAACATTAGTATCCCAGACTCCACCTCTGCCAGCCTACAGAAACACAGACAGACAGACAACAAGAACAATATTTAAATGCTCTTAAATTTGGGTTGAGGTATTAAAAATGATGGATTTTGGATGAACCAAGGTGGTTTAACTCCATGGATGAACATAGTAGTACTCCTTTACTTTGATACCTTTCTGAGAGTCACTCAAATCTCTTATAATCTCTTACAATTATTCTTATAAAAAGGGCCAAATAGACATCACCCATGTGAGATTTCAAGTTCAAGTTCTACCATTTATATCGTTTTGTCCACCTTCCAACATGTGGCTCACACATGGAGTTTTGACAACTTCAAAACCTGAAACCAAACCTGGCTAAACTCCGTTCTGTTCCACCAGAGACGACGAAAAACCCCTCCTTACTTACCTGAAACTGTTATTTCTGTCCGATCATCCTGAATAACACACCAGAAGTACCGGAGACACGACAGACGTTTCACAAAGTTACAGCAAGCCTGACTCGACTCGTACCACGGCCTGGGGTCGCCTGGGGTCATTGTTGGGCCGAATGAGTGATATTTCAACCCAGTCCATTCCTGAATAGGGAATACATGAATGTTATAAACCTTAATTTCAACATTTCAAATGCCATATCAACCAACACAACTGTTAATATCTTTACAAAACTACATGTATTTTACTTGACGTGCAGACTTTTCAGACTTTCTCAAATGTGCATAAAATGTGAGATTTATTGAGCTACATATGAACGGGAATACCTTTTTCCGTATGGACTCGCCCGCCCGCCCTTCCCATGATGCCGTGAAAGCGGAAGTAAACAGGCTGACCGCCATTTTGCAGACGGCCGCGGGTCCAGGTAAGAATTTCGCCCAGTTTTCACGTCGTCTGTCTGTTTTAAACCTTCCTACAGACGTGAAATGGATTCACAAGTATATTCAGTACACCGTTTTTACTCTGTCGTAAGCGGGGAGTATAGAACGTTTGCGCAATGACGGTGGGGAGGGGGGCGGAAGAGCTCCACCCAAAAATTATTGTTCTCCAAAATATTAAGGTTTCTAACGTGATTTTCGTGTTGTCACCCGGTTTGTCGCCTGTAGAGGTTTGTTGTTACTGTTGTATATGTCTGAATGATCACGGCTAGGCACACAGACACGTTACTGGTAACACAAACCCGGTACATCCGTGCGTTTTATTTTCACCAGCAAAATATGTGGGCAGATGTTTATCTCCATGTACAGATCTGATATCTGCCGTCTGACAGGAAATGGGCGTCTGAGTTGTTGTAAACGTCTTCTTTTCTCGTTTCTCCTCATCATCGGCGTTACGTTCTTAGAAGAACCAAGGACATTATACTACACTCTGTATAATGTCCATGGAAGAACTTAAAAAAAGGTTTCTTAAGTCCTTTCCTGACAATCTGAAGCCTAATTGTTTTCCTCTTTTTTGTCGGTTCGTCATCACTTAATTTGCGTCTAATTAAGTCAAATTAGCTCGATACAAAAAGTATTCTGTGTCTTCTGGAAAGATGCACATTTCTTACAATTGATCTTGATTTTGAACAGGTACTGCGTAACACGCAGGGGGGGATTTGTCATACACTGTCATTGGTAAAGCATGTAGTAAAATAACATGACAGGAAGCCAAAACATACTCTACAGTTTTATCGAAAAGTTTCAGAGGATTGCGTTGATGGTGTTGTCTTGTTAAATTATGTTTGTTGACGTTGTTTTAAGAATGTTTTTGTTGATGTTGTTTTGATGACATGTTGTTTACATTATTTTGTTGTTGTTTACAGCCTAGCCATCACCATGGCGACATCAGTGACCTTGGAGGACGCCCTGTCGAACGTTGACCTTCTAGAAGACATTGCCCTTCCCGATCAGCAGCCATGTATCGAACCCCCACCTGCCTCTATTGTTTATCAGGTAAGGTTTAACATCTTACACACCTGTAGCCAACCCCCACCTGCCTCTATTGTTTATCAGGTAACACCTTACACACCTGTCCTTTTATAGTTCAGGTGTACAACTCAATTTTGAAAACAGGAATAAAATCATATTGATCATCTTGATCTTAATCTTCCAATGTAAGGAAATATTTTGTATAATTTGCTATAAACTCACTTGTATGAGATTAACTTATATCATGCACTTCATCATCATTGTGTCTTTCCCTTTAGAATGCATGATGCCATCCAAGTTAGTATAGGAAAGTGTATGTAACGTTACATGTTATCACATCCTGTATGTTCAGGCATTGATCACTTTTTAAACACTTCCAGGCCAACTTTGACACCAACTTTGAGGACAGAACAGCCTTCGTCACTGGTATTGCCAAGTTCATGGAGGAGGCCACTGTCCATGCAAAACTGGTGAGGGAACATTCTGCCATGTTTTCTTGTTCAACATTTTCAGTGTTAGAACAGTGTGTGTCTTAATCAAGTATAATTGACTATTTTTATGTTCATGCAGTGGGATGTTTTCCAGAGACGAATGAATAATTGTGTTTCGAAGTGCAATGCTCCATCTGCATGAGTTGAATCTGTGTTTCAGAATGTGTTACTACATGTTGATGAGTTGAATCTGTGTTTCAGAATGAGATGCTGGAGGAAGGTGATGAGTATGCCGTGATGCTGTACACATGGAGAAGCTGCTCCAGGGCCATCCCCTCTGTGAGTTTGTTTGTTTTACATAACCGATAAACTGCCAGGACCTTTAGGTGTACCACACCAGTTTTGTACATGGTAAATATAAGCTGCCTACTCCAGACTGTAAGGTTTGAACCACTCACACCAGGAAGGACACCTACATGTACTCTTTCTGATAAGTGCGGTGGGATCTTTAATATGGTTGAGGTGTGGCTCTGCTCAAATATGGGACCTCAAGGATTTACATGTTAACACCATGAGTTTTGTGCAGGATGAATTGTGATGTTTTGATGTTCTTGTGCTGACATCTATTCTGTTCCTGCAGATCAAAAGTAATGAGCAGCCGAACAGAGTCGAGATCTACGAGAAAACCGTCGAGGTTCTCGAGCCGGAGGTCACCAAACTCGTCAACTTCATGTACTTTCAGGTTAGGAGCTAACTAGTCATTAACTATCACTAACTAACCATTGACTCAGTAACTTGACAAATGCACAGGCAAACCAAACTTCATGTACTTTCAGGTCCAGTCAAACAGTAGCTCCCTGCCCTGCTCATGATAGATATTTCCTGTGTAATCTGTGTTCTGTGAGATCAACTGTTTGTGTCACCATGAGTAGCAGTAAGACTTTGTTTACAGATCGTGTGTTTGTTTGTTTGTTTAGAAGCGGGCTGTGGACTGGTTCTGTGAGTGTTTGTTTGTTTGTTTGTTTGTTTAGAAGCGAGCTGTGGACTGGTTCTGTGAGGAAATCAAGCGGCTGTGTCACCAGGAGCGACGGCGGGACTTCGTGTCCGAGGCGCACCTCCTCACCCTCGGCAAGTTCATCAACATGTTTGCCGTCCTGGACGCCCTCAAAAACATGAAGAGCAGCGTCAAGAACGACTACGCTCAATACAGGAGGTTAGTCATTAACTAGTCACTAACTAGTCATTAACCAGTCACTAACTAGTCACTAACTCAGTAACTAGCCATCCTGGACGCCCTCAAAAACATGAAGAGCAGCGTCAAGAATGACTACGCTCAATACAGGAGGTTAGTCACTAACTAGTCACTAACTAGTCATTAACCAGTCACTAACTAGTCACTAACTCAGTAACTAGCCATCCTTGACGTTCTCAAAAACATGAAGAGCAGCGTCAAAAACGACTACGCTCAATACAGGAGGTTAGTCATTAACTAGTCATTAACTAGTCATTAACTAGTCATTAACTAGTCACTAACTCATCATTGTCTCAGGAGCTAGTCACCAGCTAACCCTCACTCCATACAGACAGGAAGTATATTTTTGTTTTCCTTTGATTGCAATCTTTTCCCAATCAATCTTATCAATCAATCCTAATTAATTTCCTGTAAATGATGAATCATAGTTTGATGTGATCATGGTGCATGAATCATGTTAAAGGTTGTGATCAGGAATAATTGGAACTGTTGATCCCCCCCCCCCCGCTGCTGCCATGGCAACCCCCTGTTCCCACGGCAACCCCCTGTTCCCACGGCAACCCCCTGTTCCCACGGCGACCGTTGCCAGGGCGGCCGGGTTCCTGAAGAAGATGGCCGACCCGCAATCCATCCAGGAGTCACAGAACCTGTCCATGGTGCTGGCGAACCACGACAAGATCACCAACACGCTGAAGGAGAAGCTGGAGACCATCCCCGGCTACGAGGAGATCCTCGCAGACGTCATCAACATCTGCCTGACGTACCTGGACACACGCATGTACGTCACTCCTGAGGAGAAGCACGTGCTGTTTAAGGTGAGGCGGGCAGGACAGGTGCGCAGAACACCTGCAGATGGGCGGGGTCAGCTGGGGGCGTGTGGGGTCACTGCAGGTCAGGAGTTGTGGAACCAGTTTTCTATACTGTTCAACTCCAGATTTGATTAGTTGTGAAACCAGTTTATGCAAGAAAATTGAATAAAAAAGCTCTTGAAATACAGATTCCATTAGTCACTCACAAAAAACAGAAAACTGTCTGAAACATCTGATAGTTTTCAAAATCTATCCAGTTGCTTGAGTAACTGTTTCTTGTTTATCTCATTATCTGGATGTCTATCCTTCATCAACACAATACGTACTCAGAAACACAGACTGAACATTACCAAATGTTCATGCAGAATGATTGCACCAACACAACTTTAGTGTTTGTACGATGCAAACTTGGTTCCAACCTCCTGCCTGTGAGCCCCTGACATGAACCCTGGCAGCCCCCTGTAGTACTAACAGTTCCTCCCCCCTCATGTGTGTTAACCTGTTTTCCCCACAGAGGGGCCGGTTTCCTGGGCCGTCTGTCGGACGCCAAGTCTATCCAGGAGTCCCAAAACCTGGTCATGTTCCTGGCCGAGAACGACAAAATCGTCTCTGCCGTGAAGGAGAATTTAGAAAGGATCCCAGGTTACCAGGACGTTCTGCTGGAGGTCGTGAACATCTCCTGCAGGTTTTATGAGGAGGGCTGGTTTGTCACGCCTGCTCAGAAACACTTGTTACTGAAGGTGGGTCCAGCAGGGACAGTTTGGCTGCTGGTGATTCCTGCTGATCCATTCCCGCCATTCCATTCAAATCTTGCAATCAGGGAAGTTTGGCTGCTGCAGGCACGGTGATTCAAACCTGCTGATCCACTCCTCCAACTGCTGATCAATAAATCAATCAGATTATCAATCAATCGGGGAGAGTTTTGCTGCTGCAGGCTTGCGGGCATGGTGATTCCAAACCTGCTGATCCTCTCCTCATACTGCAACTGTCAATTAATCAATCAATCAATCAATCAATCAATCATTCAATCAATCAATCAATCATTTCATCCCAAACCTACTGATCCACTCCTGGCACTCCAAATCAATCAATCAATCAATGAATTAGTAGATTGATCAAGTAATAAATTGATCATCCAACCAACAAACTGACCAACCCACCAATCATTCAGGCTGTTGATTCTCAGCATTCTGCAGATCAATCAATAAATCAACCAACTGATCCACAAGAACTAGAAGTTAACTGATGTCTCCTGGTGTACCTAACTTAGGAGGAAAGCACACATTCACCACCAAATCAATGAACAAAGAATGAACGCAATTACTAATACTAGAAAGGCCAATATTTGCTTTGGAGCAAATACAGCGATGGCTTCACCACATTTTACGACATGGCAGGGAAAGAATGAGAAACACAAGGGAAAACAATGCTTTACATTGATATAACTATAATATGAAGTAACATACAACTAAGACTACAACAGTTGGCTAGCTATTCCCTACATTATTGGTTAGGATTTTTAATTGCATAATGCAAACTGTTGATTTTCAAAAAAAAAAAACGTTCATGCCCCGCATTCCAATGCTGGAGCAGGAAAGCTTGAAATACCTACCAAAACACTTGAATACAGACATACTGTCAGTATGGAAATG
>NW_017803893.1:51430-58440 GCF_001625305.1 Branchiostoma belcheri | reverse complement strand
CCAGTATCAACAAAAATAGAAAAAAAAAGCCTGGGGGCATTTGCCCACTCTACCTTCATGCCAAATCTCATCTTACTTGTCCAAAAATGAAGGAGTTTGAATTTGTAGAAATGGCAGGAGGAGGAGGAGAAGAAAACGTGATCAAAAACTAGAAAGGCCAATATTTGCTTTGGAGCAAATACAGCGATGGGTTCACCACATTTTACCACATGGCAGGGAAAGAATGAGAAACACAAGGGAAAACAATGATTTACATTGATATAACTATAATATGAAGTAACATACAACTAAAACAACAGTTGGATAGCTATTCCCTACTTTATTGGTTAGGATTTTTAATTGCATAATACAAACTGTTGATTTTCAAAATAAAATAAAAAACGTTCATGCCCCGCATTCCAATGCTGGAGCAGAAAAGCTTGAAATACCTACCAAAACACTTGAATAAAGACATACTGTCAGTATGGAAATGGTCTGTGCAGGTGTTAATCAAGTTAAATCCCAACAGCCAATCAGCAAGAAATGCTCTGTGCAGGTGGAAATGGTCTGTGCAGGTGTTAATCAAGTTAAATCCCAACAGCCAATCAGCAAGAAGAAGAGAGGAAAGCTGCATGCCTATTGGTTGATGCCCTGCATTCCATTGTGATGCCAAATGTGGTTAACACTGCCCACTGACACAGTAATACATTTGCTATAATACAGCCAAAAAACTCAAATAAAACCATTCTAAAAGCCTGTATCACAAAAATTAAAAAAACGCCTAAGGGTATTTGCCCACTGTACCTCCATACCAAATTTCAGATCCTTAGGCCCCAAAATGAAGAAGCTGAATCCATTTTAAAAAATGGCAGGAGAAGGAGAAGGAGGAGAAGAAACATCAGAGAAAACAATATGGTTTCACCAGACCACTTCCAGAAGCCATAACAATGTACCCACCACTGATCTTGAAATCAGCCAGATAATCAGAAGCAAATTTCAATTCAAACAACTCAAGCAACTCACTGCAGTACCTTTTGCAAAAGCTTGGTGGCATTGCAGTATAGGGTTGTTAATCCTTCTCACGCAGGGAATCGGTGTGCATTTGCTCACAAATCTGCCCAGTCTGATAGTCTGGCCATAATTCTGGTTGGCTGAAACTGGACAGAGTCAGACCTACAAGTTTTGCACATGTATGATGTCATAGTTTCATGTCTGGAACTGAAAGTTCATTGGTCAGATCCTGACAGCAAGTTTCTTGGAGTCTAAATTAAAAAAAATTCAAATTTACTTTGTAGCTGTCACGTTTAAGAATCCAACATGGCCGACAGTACTTATGTTTCAGTCACATGAGTGCAAACACCATGTGGTGTAGCCCGGCAGCAGGTGCCCTGAAGCTGTGGTGACCCTGTGTGTCATACTCAATCATAGCCCATAACCAGGCCCCCTGAGGCTATGATAACCTAGTGTGTTTCCATGTTCCCAGGTGATGGGATTCGGCCTGTACCTGATGGACGGGAGCCAGTCTAACATCTACAAACTGGACAGCAAGAAGAGGATCAGTCTGTCCAAGATAGACAAGTACTTCAAGGTACATTTTTTCATGCATTTTGATCTGATTTTTATGTTTAGTTTTGCAGAAGTAAAACATATTGTGTTCTGTGCTCTGTTTCTTCTTATCCTCTGTTTTGTCAAATGAATGAGGTCAATGACCTGGACCAGATGCCTGTCGCCATGGTAACTGGTGCTGTAGCAGACACCCTGTGGTGTTGGATTACATTATGTAGCAAGTGGCAGGACAGAGTTGGAGGGGCTGGTCACCACATATATTTATGAATATTTCTGGTAAGAATTAGCAGAGCAGTAGTTTGTTAGGCTAGACCATTTGAAATATAAACATAATGTATTACCATTCTATAACATAACATTCTGTAACATAAAATATCACCATTCTATGTGTAGTTAACCCTGTATTTTTATCTTACAGCAACTCCAAGTGGTGACATTATTCGGGGACATGCAGATCCCCCTCTACAGCTACATCACCAAATCTCCCCACTACGAGGAGAACAAGTCCCGCTGGACCTGCACAGCAACCAATAACAGCCCTTCTTACAACATCCTGGAACAGCTGCAGCCAATCAGAGAGGAGCACACAAAGTACATCAGTGAGTTGGCAAGGCACAGCAATGAGGTAAGTTGGGTTGGGAGAATTCAAACTTGTCTGATAAAGACTGCAATGACTTTGTGACTGTACAGAATGCATGATACTTGATGGATGACCATGCAAATTGCTTCATTCTAACAGCTATGGTATTATCTGGATTACTACTAAGTACTAGTGCTTTGTTGAAGGTTAAGCTCCAGGTTCAAAAACTGATGTTTCAATCATTGACTAACAGCAGTGGCTGCTACTTGAAACATCTGACAGTTTTCAAAACAGTGTCCAGTTGCTTGAGGAACTTGCTTGAGTAGCTTTATAGGAAAGTGTTGTCCTGTATACAGAATTTGCAGATGCTGAGGGTTTCTGCAGCTGGTTGTGTTTATGTTTGTTTTCTTTGTTTGTTTAGGTTGTGACGACAGCGCAGAAGGACAGCCCACACCGATGTGTTAATGTTGTTTGTTTGTTTGTTTGTGTAGGTTGTGACGACAGCGCAGAAGGACAGCCCGCGTACAGACGAGGAGAACAAGGAGCTGTGCGACCTGGCCCTGCGGGGGGTCCAGCTGCTGTCCTCATGGACTGTGCAACTCATGGAGCTGGTCAGTACACTTACCCCACCTAGCAGGTCATTCTGGTACTGCAGTGCTCATTCCAGAACACCAGAACTTGTTATATAGTGCAAGATCTCCCACCAATATCAGGAAATTTCCAGCTTTGACATGGCAGGATACACCTGTAGCAGGTTTTTTTTACCACTATTGGTGAGTTGACAGAATTGACAAAATACATGTAGTATACTCGAGAAGATGGGTCTTCTTTGTTACATCTGAAGTTTAAATTTACGCTCCCTCCGCAGTACTCGTGGAAACTGGTCCATCCAACCGACAACTTCTCCAACAAAGACTGCCCCAAGGAGGCCGAGGAGTATGAGAGGGTAAGAGTACTGTTCTGGAGTGTATCTCACATGTAAAACGTGTTTGTTTGTATCTATAGTTGTAGATAACTTTACAAAAGCTGCTGTACATTTGTGTCAGTAAAGATTTCTTCTTTTTGACATACAAATGGGCACCTTACTAGAGTTCTATCCTGTTCTATAATTGTTGGCACAAGCATGTAAAACATGGAAGCAGACCCAGAATGTCTCCTAAAGTTGGAATGTGTTGTACATTGAAACATTCCTGGCAATTGAGCCCTCATGATCTCCCCTCCCCCCTTCAGGTGACTCGGTACAACTACGACACAAACGAGAAGTTTGCATTTGTTAGAGTACTGTCCTGTTCTGAATGTCTCCTAAAGTTTGAGGAGTATGTCGTAGAGTTTGAGGTGTATGATAGTTGAAACATTTTCCCCTTTAGGCAACTCGGTACAACTACGACACAGACGAGAAGTTTGCGTTTGTAAGGGTACTATGCTGTTCTGTAAGAGAACTATCCTGTTCTGAATGTCTCCCAAAGTTTGAGGTGTATTATGAAACATTTCCCCGCTGCAGGCGACTCGGTATAACTACGACACGGATGAGAAGTTTGCGTTTGTGGAGGTGATCGCGATGATCAAAGGTCTGCAGCTGCTGATGTCGCGAATGGAGTCCGTGTTTAACGAGGCCATCCGCAGAAACATCTACGCAGACCTGCAGGACTTTGTGCAGATCGTGCTGCGCGAGCCGCTCAGACAAACCGTCAAGAAGAAGAAAACTCTCATCAAGAGGTCAGCTGCATCGCTAGTGTTCATATTCTCTCAATCATTTAGATTGTCCATGACGTGTTTTTTGTTTACTTTTGCAGAAGGAAAACATACTGTAATTCACTTTATGTTCATAGTAGCAAAAGTTCACAGTCTGAGAACAATGGACATGTTGAAGGAATTGTATATTTACAGTGGTAACACTGGTGCAGGAAAAAGTCCAGGAATTATTTGTTAACTGTAATGATAAGTTCACGGTACAGAAGTTATAGTGAAAACATAACAGTACATTGAAAAAATCAGGAATTACAGTATTGCTTTTGCTCCATTTTTTCTTCTCCAAATAAATAAGGTCAATGACTTGGACCAGACGTCTGTCACCATGGTAACTGGTGCTGTAGCAGACACCCTGTGGTGTTGGGTTACATTATGTAGCTATTGACAGGACAGGGATGGAGGGGCTGAGCATATATGATTAATAAATATGAATGTGTTTGAATAAGATTAAATAGAGCAGTAGTTTTCTAGGCTAGGCCATTATGCATTTCCTTTGCAAATGTTTCTATTTTTAAAAACAGTATTTTGAACAGTATTTTTCCTTTTTTAAACGTATTTTAACATCCATCCGTGACACGTGTGTTTTTCCCCAGTATTCTGACATCCATCCGTGACACGTGTGTTTTTCCCCAGTATTCTGACATCCATCCGTGACACGTGTGTTTTTCCCCAGTATTCTGACGTCCATCCGTGACACGTGTGTTTTTCCCCAGTATTCTGACGTCCATCCGTTACACGTGTGTTTTTCCCCAGTATTCTGACATCCATCCGTGACACGTGTGTGGACTGGATGCGAGGGATGGAGCCCACAGACGACCCCTGTCTGAAGGGCGAGAAGGACCCGAAGTCTGGGTACCAGATCCACGTGCCGCGCAGGAACGTCGGCCCGTCTTCCACTCAGGTAAGAAGGTCAGATGTTTAACAGGTAACTGCTCCAGGTGTTCCATGCAGGTAACTCATGCAGGTGTTTGGAGATTAAAATTTGTTTTTCCAACTTCCCAAATCTGTGTCATGCCTGGACAGGGATAATTTATTATGTTAACCTTTAAGGTAAAGTTGTTGTTTTTGCTCTGCTTCTCCTTCTTCTCCATACAAATTAGGTCAATGACCTGGGCCAGACGTCTGTCACCATGGTAACCATTGCTGTAGCAGACACCCTGTGGTGTTGGGTTACATTATGTAGCAAGTGGCAGGACAGAGCTGGAGGGGCCGGTCACTAGATAATATGAATGTTTTTAAGTAAGAAAAAATAAAGCAGTAGCTTGTCAGGCTAGACTGTGTGAAGGTAAACATTATGCATTTGTCAAATGTTATCTTTCCATAGTATAATACAATTTCACTTCACTTATTTGCATATCAATTAATAGTTCCTGCTTATAAAAGTGCATTTCTCCTCTGGTCTCTTAGTATAACTGACGAAAGCTAGTGGATGCTACCTGAAACGTCTGACCGTTTCCAAAATCATATCCAGTTGCTTGAGTAACTGCTTTTTGTGTAAAGTCTGAAATGTTTCTAAAATCCTCCTGAGTATTCAGAACTAACATGAATGCCCCCCCCTCCCAGCTGTACATGGTGCGCACCATGCTGGAGTCGCTGATTGCGGACCGCGGCGGCCCGTCCTCCAAGAAAACTCTGCGGAAGGAGATGGACGGGATGGCGCTGACCTCGCTGGACGCCTTCCACAAACAGTCATTCTTCTACACGCACCTGTTAAATTTCTCAGGTAAATCCTACTCCATGGCTGTAGCTAGCACCAGCTTTTCCATCAATTGACGGAAATTTTTTTAGCCAATCCGACAAAATGATGATACGTCCACCTTGACGGAAAGAATTGGTAAAAATCTTGGGTGATAATACAAAAACATCAGAAGGACCACCCTGCACTCCCCTAGCTGTGCGAGTGCTCTCCCCCCCAGGTCCAATTATGAACCTGGGCTGACGGAAAAAGATTTTGAGCTGGCTAGAGTCCTGTCCTACTCACCTGGCAAACATCATATAAAGCTTAACCGGTTCTTTGTGTTGAATAAAAATGGAGTATTTTATATGCTTCTACATCCTGTGGCTGCTTTTTGCCTTACAGAAACCCTGCAGAAGTGCTGCGACTTGTCCCAGCTGTGGTTCAGGGAATTCTACCTGGAGCTGACCATGGGGCAGAGGATCCAGGTGAGGCAACACCTGGTGACACCTGGGAACACCTGGTGGCACCTGTGAACACCTGTACACACCTACAAACATCTGTGAACACCTGGTGCCACCTGTGAACACCTGTACACACCTGTACACACCTGGTGCCACCTGTGCACACCTGGTGCCACCTGTGAACACCTGCAAACATCTGTGAACACCTGTACACACCTGTACACACCTGGTGCCACCTGTGAACACCTGGTGCCACCTGTGAACACCTGGTGCCACCTGTGAACACCTGTACACACCTGGTGCCACCTGTGAACACCTGTACACACCTGTACACACCTGGTGCCACCTGTGAACACCTGGTGCCACCTGCAAACATCTGCTATCGACATAACCTACCTGTGGTTTAAGAGCCATGCTTAGCAATGCTGGGCCGATTCTGCTGGCAATGTTTAAACACTTCATCCCTTTCGGGCACAACCTTGTAACTACTTATGGCTTATGTAAGATAGAAACTAGAGCCACACTCTATGCTGTACTGAACTTATTTTATCTTATGGCATTTTATTTGCTTAAACATTGAAGAACAAAGCAAATATTTAGTCACATTCAATGGCATTATCACATAGTCATGTGACTGAATATGATCTTAATATACAAGAGTTTGGTATTCCTAAGGGTAGAAATCTGATTGGATGTGGAGTTTCCTTTATTAAAGGTTGTCAATCTGATTGGCTGTTAAGTTTACCTCTTCCCTAAGCCTAGGACTCTGGTTGGCTGTTCAGCTTACCTCTTCCCTAAGCCTAGGAATCTGATTGGCTGTTAAGTTTACCTCTTCCCTAAGCCTAGGACTCTGGTTGGCTGTTCAGCTTACCTCTTCCCTAAGCCTAGGACTCTGATTGGCTGTTAAGTTTACCTCTTCCCTAAGCCTAGGAATCTGATTGGCTGTTAAGTTTACCTCTGCCCAAAGCCTAGGAATCTGATTGGCTGTTAAGTTTAC
>NW_017803893.1:49456-51410 GCF_001625305.1 Branchiostoma belcheri | reverse complement strand
CAGGATACACCTGTAGTCAGGTTTTTTTTACCACTATTGGTGAGTTGACAGAATTGACAAAATACATGTAGTATACTCGAGAAGATGGGTCTTCTTTGTTCATCTGAAGTTTAAATTTACGCTCCCTCCGCAGTACTCGTGGAAACTGGTCCATCCAACCGACAACTTCTCCAACAAAGACTGCCCCAAGGAGGCCGAGGAGTATGAGAGGGTAAGAGTTCTGTTCTGGAGTGTTTCTCACATGTAAAACGTGTTTGTTTGTATCTATAGTTGTAGATAACTTTACGAAAGCTGCTGTACATTTGTGTCAGTAAAGATTTCTTCTTTTTGACATACAAATGGGCACCTTACTAGAGTTCTATCCTGTTCTATAATTGTTGGCACAAGCATGTAAAACATGGAAGCAGACCCAGAATGTCTCCTAAAGTTGGAATGTGTTGTACATTGAAACATTCCTGGCAATTGAGCCCTCATGATCTCCCCTCCCCCCTTCAGGTGACTCGGTACAACTACGACACAAACGAGAAGTTTGCATTTGTTAGAGTACTGTCCTGTTCTGAATGTCTCCTAAAGTTTGAGGAGTATGTCGTAGAGTTTGAGGTGTAAAGTTTGAGGTGTATGATAGTTGAAACATTTTCCCCTTTAGGCAACTCGGTACAACTACGACACAGACGAGAAGTTTGCGTTTGTAAGGGTACTATGCTGTTCTGTAAGAGAACTTTCCTGTTCTGAATGTCTCCCAAAGTTTGAGGTGTATTATGAAACATTTCCCCGCTGCAGGCGACTCGGTATAACTACGACACGGATGAGAAGTTTGCGTTTGTGGAGGTCATCGCGATGATCAAAGGTCTGCAGCTGCTGATGTCGCGCATGGAGTCCGTGTTTAACGAGGCCATCCGCAGAAACATCTACGCAGACCTGCAGGACTTTGTGCAGATCGTGCTGCGCGAGCCGCTCAGACAGACCGTCAAGAAGAAGAAAACTCTCATCAAGAGGTCAGCTGCATCACTAGTGTTGTTGTGATATACCTTACCAAAGTCTATCACAACAAGACACTGTTTCTTGCTTATTGGGAGACAGTTTTGGTTTTCCCTTTATTATATCTTCATTCTAAAGTTATATTAATTTTAATTTTTTTAAAAGATTCAGGCCCCAAAAAGCACCCCTATGCTGGTTGAAACACAGCGTAGGGGGTCCAAATCACAGCGTAGGGGACCCTACGCTCAAACAGCCTGGTGAGAACTATACTTAGCAGATTTGCTCAATCTTTTAGTTTGATCACCACATGTTTTTTTGTTTACCTTTGCAGAAGAAAAACGTATTCCTTTTGCTCCATTTCTTCTTCTTCTCCAAAGAAATAAGGTCAATGACCTAGACCAGATGTCTGTCACCATGGTGACTGGTGCTGTAGCACACACCCTGTGGTGTTGGGTTACATTATGTAGCAAGTGGCAGGACGGATGGCGAGGCTGAGCATATATATAGTTATGAATGTGTTTGAACAAGATTAAATAGAGCATTAGTTTGCTAGGCTAGGCCATTATGTATTTCTTTTGCAAATGTTTCTATTTTTAGACAGTATTTTGAACAGTATTTTTGCCTATTTTTAAACAGTATTTTGAACAGTATTTTTCCATTTTTAAAAGTATTCTGACGTCCATCCGTGACACGTGTGTTTTTCCCCAGTATTCTGACATCCATCCGTGACACGTGTGTTTTTCCCCAGTATTCTGACATCCATCCGTGACACGTGTGTTTTTCCCCAGTATTCTGACGTCCATCCGTGACACGTGTGTTTTTCCCCAGTATTCTGACGTCCATCCGTGACACGTGTGTTTTCCCCCAGTATTCTGACATCCATCCGTGACACGTGTGTTTTTCCCCAGTATTCTGACATCCATCCGTGACACGTGTGTTTTTCCCCAGTATTCTGACATCCATCCGTGACACGTGT
>NW_017803893.1:33564-49436 GCF_001625305.1 Branchiostoma belcheri | reverse complement strand
TGGCTGTTAAGTTTACCTCTTCCCTAAGCCTAGGAATCTGATTGGCTGTTAAGTTTACCTCTGCCCAAAGCCTAGGAATCTGATTGGCTGTTAAGTTTACCTCTTCCCTAAGCCTAGGACTCTGGTTGGCTGTTCAGCTTACCTCTTCCCTAAGCCTAGGAATCTGATTGGCTGTTAAGTTTTTTCTTGCAGCTGCCCTCCTGCCATCACCTCCTCCGTCACTAACCAATCAGCAAGCAGGAAACCTTGCACATGTAGCACGCCATTCGTAGCCGCTGATGCTAGACTAACATGCGAGAAAAAGGAAGCTGCTGATTTGTAGCTGCTGATTCAGAACTAACCAGACTGCTAACGCAGTGAGAAAAATCTTGCCAGCTTTCAGCATTCAACTAATGGCTGATGAACTCTTCTATTATACTTTCTTGATGATTTTCAGTTATTCTTTTAAGCAAAAATCTTTTTTATTATGATGAAATCACATTCTGGTATAGTAATTATACCATGTATGGCTTTCCTTCTTTTTTATAATTCACACAGTAACAAGATTTTGTTTGATTTTCCTTGATTTTCTTGATGATTTGATTTTGTACTTTCCTTCTAACGTGGATTGTGTGTGGCGGCTGGTTTGTGTCTGTCATTAACACCAGACGGACGGGGGGTGATGGCAGCAGCGAGGTCAGGCTCAAGGCCTTCAAAACCACAGGTGAGGTACAGGTGTGGCACCTGCACAGGGTAAAGACACCTGCACAGGTAAGACACCTGCACAGGTGAGACACCTGCACAGGTGAGACACCTGGCACGGGTGAGACACCTGCTGACAGGTGAGATACCTGGTACAGGTGAGGTACAGCTGAGGCACTGCCGTCCACAGCTGCGTAGGTGACTGCATGTGGAACCAGCCAGTTTCAACTATGCTTTATTAGATTTATAGCAGACATGAAATGTCCTGAAGCACATTAATTTAAATGGAAACACAAACTACAAACAATGTACTCACAGTTGCTATCCTTGCTGTTTTTGTAACAAGACTGTGGCTTGTCATAGAGTTCAGAACTAGCTTCATTTATAAACTACTTTATAAGGTCCTTGGAGGCTGCTTTCTGTCTCAGAAAATGCAGGGTAGTTGACAGTTATATGTAGACATGCATGTGGTATGTTGTATGCTGCGATACCGTTGTATAGTTCCATCTATATTCTGTTGTCTGCAGTTCCCCATCGAGATGTCCATGCCCTGGATCCTGACTGACCACATCTTGGAGACCAAGGAACCCTCTATGATGGAGTAAGTCGGACATATACAATAAATCTATGTAGAAGAAAAATGGATGTGATTTACAGTTCTAGGCTGGTAGAAGAAAACATGACAGAATGTTTTATGTCGTACAGTAGAAGAAAAGGTAACAGAACATTTGACCCCCAGATTCATGCTGTACAGTAGAGTAAAGTTGACAGAACATTTGTCCCCCCAGATACGTGTTGTATAGTAGAAGAAAGTTGGCAGAACATTTGTCCCGGCAGATACGTGCTGTACCCACTGGACCTGTACAATGACAGCGCTCACTAAAGTTAACTGCACATTTGTACCCCCAGATTCATGCTGTATACTAGTTATACAGAAATGTAACAGCATATTTGTCCCCTTAGATACGTGCTGTACTGTAGAGGAAAGCTAACAGAACGTTTGCCCCCCCAGATACGTGCTGTACCCACTGGACCTGTACAACGACAGCGCTCACTACGCGCTGACAAAGTTCCGCAAACAGTTCCTGTATGACGAGGTGGAGGCAGAAGTCAACCTGTGCTTCGACCAGTTTGTCTACAAGCTCAGCGACCAGATCTTCACTTACTACAAGGCACAGGCAGCAAGGTACATGTTATATATACTATACAACATGCAGGTACATATTATATCTACTACAAGGCACAGGCAGCAAGGTATATGTTATATATACTATACAACATGCAGGTACATAATATATCTACTACAAGGCACAGGCAGCAAGGTATATGTACATGTCATATTTACTACATTACTACAAGGCACAGGCAGCAAGGTACATATTAAACATATCTACTACAACTTACTACAAGCTCAGCGACCAGATCTTCACTTACTACAAGGCACAGGCAGCAAGGTACATAATTATTAAACATTATCTACTACAATGCACAGGCAGCAAGGTACATATTATATCTACTACAAGGCACAGGCAGCAAGGTACATAATTATTAAACATTATCTACTACAATGCACAGGCAGCAAGGTACATATTATATCTACTACAAGGCACAGGCAGCAAGGTACATGTACATTGTACATATTACATATCTACTACACAACATGTAGGTACATGTCATATCTACTACAAGGCACAGGCAGCAAGGTAGATGTACATATTACATATCTACTACAAGGCACAGGCAGCAAGGTACAGTATATAACATATCTACTACATATCTGCTACGTGCCTGAGTATGGATAAAGGGCAGAGTTTCAAGACCAAGCCCTGTTCAACAGCATGTCACATTTTGCAGCTCTGCATGCTTTTGTCCAAGTCTTTGAATCATGTGTCTAAGCGGCTGATCTGTTTCTCTGTTCCGTAGCATCATGTTGGACAAGCGGTTCCGAGCTGAGTGTGCACAGCATGGCATACAGATCCCCTACCCACCTGCCAACCGCTACGAGACGTTACTCAAGCAGAGACATGTACAGGTGAGTCAAGCAGAGACATGTACAGGTGAGTCAAGCAGAGACATGTACAGGTGAGTACAGATCCCCTACCCACCTGCCAACCGCTACGAGACACTGCTCAAGCAGAGACATGTACAGGTGAGTACAGATCCCCTACCCACCTGCCAACCGCTACGAGACACTGCTCAAGCAGAGACATGTACAGGTGAGTCAAGCAGAGACATGTACAGGTGAGTCAAGCAGAGACATGTACAGGTGAGTACAGATCCCCTACCCACCTGCCAACCGCTACGAAACCCTGCTCAAGCAGAGACATGTACAGGTGAGTAACTCAAGCAGAGACATGTACAGGTGAGTAACTCAAGCAGAGACATGTACAGGTGAGTCAAGCAGAGACATGTACAGGTGAGTCAAGCAGAGACATGTACAGGTGAGTCAAGCAGAGACATGTACAGGTGAGTCAAGCAGAGACATGTACAGGTGAGTACAGATTCCCTACCCACCTGCCAACAGGTGAGTACAGCTACATTATGTAGCAAGTGGTAGGACAAGGTTGAAGGGGCTGGTCACCACATATGAATGTGTTTGAGTAAGAATAAACAGAGCAGAAGTTGATCTGCTAGCCCATGTGAAAGTAAACATTATGCATTTGCTTTCAAACTGTTTCCTTTATAGTGTGTACTTTCCTGTTATAAATGTTACAAGACAGCAGGGTAACTGTTTCTCCTATGTTTAGATCCTGGGCATCAGTAAACAGCCTGACCCATGTTTGTTTGTTTGTTTAGATCCTGGGCCGTTCCGTTGACCTGAACCGGCTGATCACCCAGCGGATCTCCACGGCGATGCAGAAGTCGCTCGACGTCGCGATCGGCCGCTTCGAGAGCGGAGACCTCACCGGCATTGTGGTCAGTGGGAATATCTGCTATTTCCCTAAATATTTCATCAGGTTGGAAAATACTTAGGGTATAGAATTTTCTTCTTACACAACCAGTAAGGTTCTCATCTGCTTACATGTACGTTTCGATGTCTATCAGACACCTTCCTCAGAGCTTCTGAGAAAACTCAAAAGTCCAGCAGAACTCCAGTCAGAAGCTCTGAGGAAGGTGTCTGATAGACATCGAAACATACTGGTTGTGTAAGAAGAAAATTCTATACCCACCATCTGATATTTTCTTTCCTTTCTTAGTTAGTCAGTTAAAGTCCTGTCCACAACCATACTTTGTGCATATGGCAGCGACCATCTCTGTTTCTGTAGCCATGGGGCCAGACAGGTGTGCAAACACTACAGCAGGAGGCTGGTCCGCTGGTTGTTGCTGTATCATGTTGTATGTTGGTTGTTACTGATGTTTGTTTGTTTTATGTGTATATAGGAGCTGGAGTGTTTGACAGAAGTAAACAGACTGACCCGTGTTTGTTTGTTTGTTTAGGAGCTGGAGTGTCTGACAGAAGTAAACAGACTGACCGACAAGTTGAATGTTGGTGTTACTAATGTTTGTTTATTTGTTTGTTTGTTTGTTTAGGAGCTGGAGTGCCTGACAGAAGTAAACAGACTGACCCACAAGCTCCTGTCGGAGCACGTTTCGCTGATGGATTTCGAGGCGATGTTCCGAGAAGCGAACCACAACGTGTCCGCTCCGTACGGCCGCATCACGCTGCACGTCTTCTGGGAACTCAACTACGACTTCCTGCCAAACTACTGCTACAACAACTCAACTAACAGATTTGTGCGAGCCGTTTTCCCGCTGTCCCAGGAGGTAAACAGAGAGAGAGCTCCGCCCAACACACCGCAGGATGTGTATGGTACCAAGGTAGGGTCGACTTTCCAAATGTGGACTAGCTTTGTTCTAGAACTAACATGAACCTTGCCCACCCTTTGCCCTTAGTTGTGTAGTGTGCATAGTTCAGTAGTTAGCGACCCCACCTCTTGACCAAGAGGTTTGGAGTTCGAATCCCGGCTGTTGTCGCTCACCCGACATGCACGCTACTGGAAAGGGTTGCAGACGGGACGTTAACCGTGGTCCTCTGTTAATTGTGCTTGTCGAAAAGAGCTAGGGGAATTCCCCCATACAATGAACCTGTAAATACTGTACATAGTGTCTGTCTTCTCTTGTCAAGACCAGTGGAAAAGTTTCTCATCGGTGAGCTGAAACTGGATTGAGATGACTTTCCTTTCCTTTCTAAGTGCTAACATGTTTCATTTTATTATAATGTTGACTAACCCCAGGAAGAATAGTGATCAAGCACTAATGGGGATCAAAATAAAAACAAACAAACAAACATGAAACTGCCCCCCTCCCCACCCACAGGTGTTAAACAATGCCTACAGCCACATCTACAACCTGTACACCGGGTTCCTAACATGTAACTGCCCCCCTCCCCACCCACAGGTGTTAAACAATGCCTACGGCCACATCTACAACCTGTACACCGGGTTCCTAACATGAAACTGCCCCCCTCCCCACCCACAGGTGTTAAACAATGCCTACGGCCACATCTACAACCTGTACACCGGGTTTGTCGGCTCGCCTCACTTCCGCGCCATCTCCCATCTCCTTGGTTACCAGGGCATCGCCGTGGTGATGGAGGAACTCCTCAAGATCATCAAGAGCCTGGTGAGTACAGGTCAAGGTCAGGTCAAGGTCAGGTCAAGGTCAGGTGAAGTTGTGTAGCACTAGGAATCCTGTTTTATACCATATGTGATTTCTAATACAGAGCCAACATTTGTAGCCTGCAAATTTTCAACTTCAACTATTTCAACTATTTTTTTACATCACGGCTCCAGGCCAGTATCAGACTGTACATATGGACTCTTATCTAACTAGCTATCCATGTATTAGCTCTTGAATTTTAGTAATTAGGATGTTAATATTCATTCTATACCCTTTTTCTTTCTTTACTATGTTAAATAGTCGTTGCCATACTTTGTACCATGTACAATTGTCGTGCAATAACGTTCTTCACTCTAATGTGTGTATTTCACCCCCCACAGATCCAGGGCAGTATCAGGCAGTATCTAACTCCTGTATAACATGTGTTTTACAGATCCAGGGCAGTATCAGGCAGTATGTAAAGACCCTGATGGACTCCATGCCGAAGATCTGCAAACTGCCGCGGTTTGACTACGGATCCCCTGGTAAGGGAGAAACACAGTGTTTAATATAATATTTATCTTGAACATATATGTTACAGTAGGTCTTGTACATAAGATCTTATAAAAGTTGCTGTACTTTTATTGTGTTGTTGAAGGTTTCTGTAGATAGAATATGGCCTTTAGGCCTATCTCTCTAGTATGTAAGTATTAACAAAAAAAACCATCCCCCCCCAGCGGTGTTGGAGTACTACTATGCCCAGCTGCAGGACATCATTAACTACCCCGAGCTGAAGACGGAGGTGTTCCAGAGCTTCCGCGAAGTTGGGAACGCGGTGCTGTTCTGCCTGCTGTGCGAACAGAGTCTGGTAAGTACCAAAACTCCGGTCTGAGACCACAGAAACTCTGGTCTGAGACCAACGCTGTGCTCTTCTGCCTGCTGTGTGAGCAGAGTCTGGTAAGTACCAAAACTCCGGTCTGAGACCACAGAAACTCTGGTCTGAGACCAACGCTGTGCTCTTCTGCCTGCTGTGTGAGCAGAGTCTGGTAAGTACCAAAACTCCGGTCTTAGACCACAGAAACTCCGGTCTGAGACCACAGAAACTCCGGTCTGAGACCACAGAAACTCCAGTCTGAGACCACAGAAACTCCGGTCTGAGACCACAGATAATGCTCTGCGGAAAAAAACTCAGGTATGAGATCATAATTAATGTTGCACAATCATTAAAATCTCCAGTCTGAGACAACAAGGAATTCTGTAATGCAAAAACTCTGAGAACACAAGTTTATTTGGTACCAGAGATCTTGAAAAATTATGTAGTATGTTGTCATTCCTGATTAGGTTGTGTTGTTGGATGCCAGAGTTGTAGTAACTGGTTGTTCCACATTCCTGCCCAGTCCCAGGAGGAGGTCCGAGACTTGTAAAAACGTAAAAACTCTAATATGAGATCATTGATCATTATGAATTCTGCAGTGGTAGATAGTAGGTTGTTATACCTGATTATGTTGTGTTATTGGATGCTGGTAGTAACTGGTTGTTTCACATTCCTGCCCAGTCCCAGGAGGAGGTCCGAGACTTGCTCCATGCGGCTCCCTTCCAGAACATCATTCCAAGGCAGTATGTCAAAGGTCAGGACTGGTAGCTTCATGTGTGGAATAGGAACATGTGAGGAACAGTAACTGTACAGTGATGTTTGTACGAGGAGTTACTGTAGGAACATGTGTGACGTCTGTAAGAGTTAGAGTGCCAGTAATGATGGTTGTAAAAGTCTTCTCAGTGGCAGAAAGTGTTTTATGTGTCTGATTGTACATATAACATACTTATTGCACAGTTTTATGTGTGTAATGTACTGTGAGTTTTCTATCTGTCCACAGAGGGTGAGAAACCGGAGGCCAAAATGAAAAAGTTGGAGCAGAAATACCAGGCTCTACAGGTGACTTCTGTCATCGAGAAACTGGGGACACCTCAGGTAAGATATGTGGAGACAATCCAGAACCGTGCCTGATCCTAACCCATTCAGGCACAGAACTAGATAGGCACAGTTCTCGATACAGTTCTGTGTTTCCCTTTGTATGTAGCAAGTTGTGACAGTTTAATAATGTGTTTCCCCTTGTGTGTAGCAAGCTGTGTTTATTTTGTATGTACAAATGTAGCAAGCCGCCATAGCCCCTGATGGACTCTCCATGTTTGAGACAGTTGTAACAGTTCTGTATGTAGCAAAATGTAACAGTTCTGTGTTCATTTTGCATGTAGCAAGCAGCAATAGCCCGTGAGGGAGACCTGCTGACTAAGGAACGCCTGTGCTGCGGACTCTCCATGTTTGAGATCATCCTGACTCGGATCAAGACTTTTCTGGAGGATCAGATCTGGCACGGCCCCCCTCCCGCAAACGGAGTCATGAACATCGACGAGTGCACCGAGTTCCACCGGCTCTGGAGCGCCATGCAGATCGTCTACTGCATGCCTGTGGGCGAGAACGAGTTCACGGTCGAGTGAGTAACATGTAACAATGTTGTGGTACCATGTAACAATGTTGATTGTAACAATGTTGCTGTTGTTTCAGACAATATGTTGGTGACAGCCTGAACTGGGCTATGTGGGTGCCTGATGACTATAACTGTAACCTGTAGCAATGTTGTGGTACAATGTAACAATGTTGATTGTAACAATGTTGCTGTTTCTCCAGACAATGTTTCGGGGACAGTCTGAACTGGGCTGGCTGCCTGAGGACTGTAGCTGTAACATGTAGCAATGTTTTGTTATCATGTAACAATGTTGATTGTAACAATGTTGCTGTTTCTCCAGACAATGCTTCGGGGACAGTCTGAACTGGGCTGGCTGTCTCATGACCATCCTGCTTGGCCAGCAGAGGAGGTTTGAGGCGCTCGACTTCGCGTATCACATCCTCAAAATCAACAAGGCAGACCTCAAGGACGATGTCATCAAGGGAGTGGTGAGTTGTGCACAGGGGCTGATGACATCACAGTTTTTCACAGTTTCTTTTAACAAAGTTTTACAAAGCCCATAGATTGTAGGAACATGACACTGCATGTTTAGCGATGATACTCACATATGGACAAAGCCTCTGACAGTAGAATAGTCTTTGGCATGTGTTTTTCTTTATTTACTAGAGGCATTTTTCAGTTATTTCAGAGCCAGATGTTTTACAACAGAGCATTAGTACTGCTTAACGAGATATTACTGCTTAATGAGATAGTACAACTTAACAAGTGATTACTGCCTAATGAGTTATTACAGCTAATGTTCAGCTTGTCCTGATGATATTTTTGCCCCCCTCCCCCCAGAACCTGCGTCGGATGTGTGACCGTATCCGTAAGTTCCAGATCCTGAACACGCAGATCTTCGCTACCGTCAACAAGTACCTGAAGTCTGGCGACGCCGACAGCCTGCCGGTGGAACACGTCCGCTGCTTCCAGCCGCCCATACACCAGTCACTCGCTAGCTCATGCTAGGCACCCATCCACCAGTCTCTCGCTAGCTCATGCTAGGCAGGCTAGATCTGCTAGACATCAAGGGACATGTTTAACTTATATACAGACTCTCATCCTTCAATCACTTGCTAGCTTATGCTAGGCTGGCTAGAGCTGCTACTTCTGGCTAGATCTGCTAGACAGCAAGGATCTAGGTTGAACTCAGACCAGCTCAATTTAACTGCCTGCTACATGTAGGTAATGCTGGCTCCTATACTAACTTGCACAAATTCTCTTGTTAAGCAATAAGTGTTTAGCTTTTCAGCTAGATATGGCCATGCTAGTTATTCAACCCATGGCTAGCTCATGCTGGAGCTCCTGCTAGGCAGCGATGGTCTAGCATTTAGCTACAGCCTTGATGTAAGATGTTGCCAGAATATTATCCAATGTTCAAAGCAATTCTACAGTTGCTTGTTTGTTGCCTAATGAAGATGATAACATGCGATGGTGTAACTGGTAACTAATCTGCCCAAATTGTTGTTTTTAAACAAAAGTTGTTGACTGAAGTGTGAGAAAAGTCTTTATCTAAATGACCAGTTGGCACTGATTAATACATGTACATTTTGTGTTCATATATCGCATTGTATTAATCTTATAGCATTCCCTAATACCTTTTGTAAGAGATTAATGCCAAATCAGCTTTTATGTAAAGGTGCACTGAGAGAAATTCAACAGGACATGTAAGAAGGGTTAGATAGACAATTGTCTGATACTGAGACATACATGGCTCCAAGCTAGACATTAATAGGAGATGTAAGAGTTAGGGAAATTGACAGGGTAGACTTAGGATTATTTGAGGTAAGCAGAAGTGTGGAGTGCTTGCTGTGTCATCCATTCAGCCTGTCCTCCATACACCACAGTTCTACCATAGATGCCACATGTACCGCCTGTGCCACATAATGCAGAATTGCCACAGGAAAAACTGCCATATTATTGCTACAATGTGAGAATCAGAGAGCTTTGCCATATGTAGTGTTAGGGTGTAGCCTAGTGTAGGCTTACATTTGCCATATGTAGCTATGTAGCCCTTCATAGCTTGATTACTTACACAGCAATCATGTACACCAAGCTTTTAGCTACTATACAGCATACAAATCTTCAGAATTTGTTTATTATGTTAACTTCTGGCATAAGGTACAATATCAACAGTTGATTTGCTACAACATTTTCCAGTTTGTATACTATTATAGGTTAGTTTCAGGGATATATTTAACATTTCATTCAGGGAAATGCCTCTGAAGTTCTGAATTTTCCAAGTGTTTTGTATAATTGTCTTCTGTACAAAGGGTGTTTGTCAGTCTGTATGATGTTTTCATTTAGAGATGAAGCCTGTAGTTTACAGCCAATTGTCTGGGACAGACCAGAGTTGGTATGGTTACATGATTATACTGACAGCCTATAATAATAAGTGAATTGTCAGCCTTTTAGTCTTTAGCTTTGACATACTTTTGTAATATGAACACAGTAAAATTATTCTTTTTTGTGTCTAGTATGAAGAGCACATATAGACAAGGTGGATCTTAAGCAAATTAAGCCAAATCTTTGTATTTTATGGACGTTATGATGAAGTTACAATGTAACTGCACTTGTTTGCATTCTTACATTCCCCTAAGGTTTCATCCCACTTGTGTTTGGTGCAGTCTTGTCCTGATTTTGTACATTATTACTTGACTACAGACCTTTACAGCAGGCAGATCTGTGTGTAGTACAGTTGAAGGTAACGGTTTGTAGTTAGCTAATTTGTTATGAGTGGTTACAACTCTGTAAATGTGCATGGGAAGAAATATATCAGTAACAACACATGACTTGTCTGACTGATTATTATGTAGAGTGGGTGACTTCTGTTGGGGAGGTAAAAGGCAGTGGAAGGAGAGGGATGAATGAAAATGAATGAATGAATGAATGAACGAATGAATGAATGAATGAATGGGCTCCGCCTTACAATACTAGTACTGGATTAACAATACACTGCCCCTACAGCCTGAAAAGGGCTATGGAACTACCTGTACCTTTTTTTACAGTGAACAGTTTACTGTGTACATTGTTTGTAACCGGTGACAGGTGTGTTTACCTGTGTGTGTGTGGATGACTAACTGATATTTATGTTGTCAAAGAGAATATGGTTTTCCGTAATAACTTCACCATTTCGATTTGCAGCATTATTATAGATACCAAAGGCGTTACAATGATGAAGATGAACTTGAGAAAAACGTTGTAAAAAAACACCTGTAGTGATTGATACGAAAGCAAACCCGAATCAGTCTGGCGGAGCTTTTGACTCGCTGCCGCGATGTTTGCTCGATTCAAACATCAGCCTCAGTTCGGCTGTCGGGCAAAGGTTACTTCGGACAGGTTTTTCACCTCTTCTGAAGAACTTGGCAAGGAAAAACCGACGAAAATTACAATGTATATACATGAAATCTGTTCATATGATAGTCATCATAGAGTCCACAGAACAGCTATTGTTTTCTATATCTAACTAAGCCCTGTGACATCGCGTTGGTACGTGTATGTGTGAGACTATGTCACAGTGTGACACATCACACTTTGATAGACCCACCCTTTGGGTACATACATGTACATTTGTACATGTCTTAAGTTAATCATTATGTTGCCCAGACCTTGCTTGCACGGACCCACGTCCTGGGTACACACCAGATAAAGAAGCTGTCTCTTTCTTGACTTAAGGAATTCGCACAAGGAGAAAACAAGATGGCGTCAGCTGGCGTGTTCCTGCGTGTGTCCGTGTGTGTGTCGGTCCTGTGCGTGTGCCGCGGCCTGACGGTGGGCCCAGCCCCCCGTCCGGTCGCTCTGGTGGTGATCGACGTGCAGAACTGCTTCGTGCCGGGCGGGGAGAACCCGGTCCCGGGCGGCGCGGAGGTTATTCCCGTCGTCAACGGGCTGCGGAGCCGCTACGGGGCTGATTTCGACCTAGTGGTGATGTCCCAGGACTGGCACTGTGCGGACCATGTGTCCTTCGCCTCGCAACACCCGGGGTGAGTATACATCACGTATACATCAATATATCAGGTAAATATCACGTAAACACCACGTATACATCAGGTATACATTACGTAAATATCACGGTATACGGGCCCATTCTAGACCTGGTGGTGATGTCCCAGGACTGGCACTGTCCCGACCATGTGTCTTTCGCCTCGCAACACTCGGGGTGAGTTTCACGTTAACATCCCGTATACATGCCGTAAATATCAGGTATATATCAAGTAAACATTCAGAAAAAGTGGCATCGGTGTGATATTTTGAAAGAAAACTTTGATGTGAGATTGAGACCACTTTTTGTGCGTAAAGGCGACCGTGTCTGAATATGGCCATGTCTCCGATATACATAAACGATGACGATAACGCAACAAAGAAAACGACACTTCACGTATACTTTGTTGTATGCATGTGCCCTCATGTCGAAGTTGCTAAGGACACTTGTATATATTTGCATTTGGACAAAAACAGGGACAATGCAGCGCTACACTGAAGTTAATAACTTACTCCAACAGCGCACCGCATACAAAGAACAAACATAGCCTAGTATATACGAATATAAGGCCAATAATATGCCTGTATGTATAGGTCTGCCTCCTTATGTCATCACTACCAATGATGTAACTTTAAACGTTACTGTCTGGTCATTCGCGTCTCGTGTTTTCCCCAGTTACTCTGACTACGACGTGATGCAGTTAGACTACAACTCGCAAGGGGCGCTGTGCACCGGTCCGTCCCCGTACGCAGTGAACTGTACAGACGGCATCGCGCACGCGCTGAACCAGACGCTCTGGCCGGACCACTGCGTCATCAACACAACAGGTTAGGATAGTTTTCTTTTCTTCTTCTTCTTCTTTTTTTTCTCTATGATATGCTAACTTAAACAATAGCCTGGGTTGTAACATTACAATAACACTCCTGGCTAATCATTGGTTTACAGCAACTGCAAGGTTCTAGAAGTCCTGGAGTGGTGGTGGAAAAAAGAAGCCGGTGTACTCTTGTTTTCAAGGTTGTTGTCAGTGATCAGGCCGACCAGTGATCAGGTTATACGATTAGGCACGATTCTGGATGGTCCACGCGCATCCAGAACCGGGTTTTATCTAGAACCATACTCAGGCACGGTTCTGGATGGTCCAGTTAAGTTACGTCTTGAGTTATGTCTTGAGTTATGTCTTGAGCTGTATAATTCTTGTATAAGCTGTATTCTGTATAATTCATGTATAAATCCCGTATAATAAATGTTCTGCCCAGGTGCTGAGTTCCACCCCCAGCTGACCACCGAGTCCGAAGACCTGGTGGTCAGGAAAGGCTACCGATGCGAGGTGGGTTCCGACAGACGGGAACAATCGTCACTTATACTTTCGTTGTATCTTAAACAGAACAGTGGTTTGTTAAGCTTGACCACGTAAGGCTAAAGATTATGCATTTATTGCTAGGGTCGGCAGCTTTTTCCTAAGGCCTTAAGCCACCTGCAGGTGGACTCGTACTCGGCGTTCTACGATAGGTATGAACTTGTTTCAGTGGCAACCCTCTGATTCCCAGCTAAGTCACCTGGTTAGATACATGTAACTTGAACTTGAACTTGTACCCCTTAGGTTGACTCGTACTCTGCGTTCTATGATAACGGCGGGTTCCGGCAGACGGAGCTGGACGGGCTGCTGCGGGCCCGGGGCGTGCGGAGTCTGGTCATCACGGGGCTGGCGCTGGACTTCTGCGTGGCCTACACGGCTCTGGACGGGCAAAGGCTCGGGTATGTACATGTAACTATGTAATAGTGTGTGTGTGTGGGGGGGGGGGCTTATTGTAAGTTACAAACATAAAAGAACATTGAAACAGGGTATAAAATGTACATAATGAAATCTAATTGTCTGAAACTATTGCTATGTCTAAAACTATGTCTGAAGGGCTTGACTTCTCTTTTGTGAACCATGGAAGACGTAATGTCCCACCTTTTAATAGACCCACCCGACGGGCTCTGGACGGGCAGAGGCTCGGGTATGTAACAGTGTGTGGGGGTGGGGGGTTAAAAGCGCTAACAACTGATCCGTCTGACGGGCCTAGCGAAATCAATTTCTGGTATTATACAATTCAGTATGTCTTTGGGGGAAGATCGTGGACAGGCCATAACAGCTTTTTACCTTCCCCCGCATATCTCTTTTATTACGTATGTTATGTTCTTTTCATTTCTTTGATCACATGCGAATAAACGAACAAACAAACAAACAAGTCTTTTAGCCGAATGGTTAGAGCGTTGGGGTGTCAACTGGGGTGGGCGTGGGTTCGCTTCCCGGGGCCAGGAGTGTCTTTTCTGTTTCTAGTCGCTCCTGTTAACCATGATGTAAATACTAGATGTCAGCATTTATGAGCATTTATGCAGTTTTTATGTCCTTGTTCTATGTTTTTACGGTCCAGGAAGATTAGCTGCGTATTCGTGTATTTGCGCACGACAGCTAATGGACTGGATAAAGTATCCAAGTATCCAGTATCCAAAGTATCCTGTTTGTTTCAGGTACGACACGTACGTGGTGCAGGACGCGGCCAGGGGGATCACACAGGCCGGGGTGGACCGGGCGCTGGCGGACATGCAGGCAGCGGGGGTCACTGTTATACAGGCGACGGGGCGTGGGGAGGGTGCTGGGGGTGGCAGGGGGGTCGGGACGCCCGGGGGGTACTGTCCCGGGGGTGGGGTTAGCCTCGCTAATGGCAGCACTGGCAGTTCTTATCATATTTTAAATTCTACTGTTATTCTACTATTTTTATTTCTGAGCTGGATACATGTACTTCCTTTTGTCAATGTCATCACCCCAATTCAGCCTATGCCAGAAGTGTTTGACATGCGAGTGTAACATGTAATGTAGAAATAATGTAAAAATAATCCATTACTAAATCTTTGAAAATGAACAAAACACCGTCGTGATGCCAAAGATTCCATTTTAATGTCCAACATCATACATTTGTACATTTGGTGACGTAAATCGTGAGTCCATATCCATTCCGGTTCGTTTCCGTTATTGTTATAAATATCAAAGTATTTCCTTAAATATACATAAATCTGCATAAAACATGTCTCCATTGACATTCATTCATAGTTTAGGTAGATAAGTTATATATTATGTTCTGATATATCATATATTTATCAAAAAGTCAAGTTACCAAGTAAAAACAGTGATATTGCACTTGTGATTTTAATGGTATTTTCTGAAAAGTCACGAACTATCTATGAAACTGTTTCCAATTGCGATACATATATCCCTAACTATTGTACCTGTCTATATGAATCTACGACAAATTACATTATGATCAAGCCTAATCAATTTGAAAATACCTTCCATAAATATATTTTTTTGATTTTTTCTAATATCATAGTTACAAAAATAAAGACTATTTGGTCACTGGCCGCCGTTCGTAAGCAGAAAGAAACGTGGTCAGTTTTGCCGAGCGGTTATTGTAATAGCGGCTCAACTGAAGCCCCACGCATCTAACCTGTGCTAGTCATAAGCAACCCTGTGTTTCTATCTATAAACCTACAAGTGAAAATATTTTTTGACATTTTCATTTTCTTTTAACGAATATAGACTTACGCATAAATGTAATATATGTAATGTGATATCAATATAATAGTTCATCTCATATCAATTCTGCACAACATAATATCACACCAGTGTCTCGGTCAGAGATCAGAGATCTGCTTGGAGGTTGGACATGATGACGCGTGATGACGCGTGATGACGTGTGATGACGTATGCTGACGTCTGCCTACCTACAGGCGCATGACCCGGCGACCATATCCGGGTACTCCTTGTAGACGATGGAGCCGTTTTCCTCGTAGTGCAGCACGGAGATGGGGCGGAGCGAGTCGGGTACGCAGCGGGCGGGCGGCAGGCGGGCTCGGACCGTGCCCAGGATGTTCTGCACCACGGCGTGGTTGGTGGGGCGGAGGTGCTGCCCCATGATGGCCGGGCACCCCCCGCGGCAGTAGAACGCGCGGTACCCCGCCGGGGCGATGATCCAGTCCCACCCAAGCTCCGTAAAGTCCACGTACAGCTCGTGCCGTCTGCAGGGCCGCCGGGGACGCGCGTTACCGGCGCGGCTGTGGGGGCA
>NW_017803893.1:28535-33415 GCF_001625305.1 Branchiostoma belcheri | reverse complement strand
GGTCTCCTCGCTCTCCCGGAGGTACAGCACCAGGGACGGGTGGTGCGTGTCGTTCCGCGGCCCGACTAGGGACGGGAGGGTGGCGTTCCTGGGCCCGGTCCTGTTTCCGCTGGCCTCGTGTCTGCACTTAAACTTTAGCACCAGCTGCAGTACTGTATCGTCCCGCTGCAGGGCGCTGTCGTCCCGCTGCAGGACTGTGTAATCCCGCTGGAGGGCGCTGTCGTCCCGCTGCAGTTCTGTGCCGTCCCGCTGTGGGGCGCTGTCGTCCCGCTGCAGTTCTGTGTAATCCCGCTGTGGGGCGCTGTCGTCCCGCTGCTGCCGACTGAAACTCTGGGTGACGTCGAATTCCTCCCAGCCGGCGGAACCGGCGGGAAGCCGCCTCCTGCTGACCAGCCGTCTCGAGCCGTCCGGAGACGCCCGGAAGACGTACAGCCGGCAGGAGGAAGGCGTCCGGGCCCGTCTGAAGACGCGCAGCTGGGCTGACGTCACCACGGCGGCGTCTTGAAGACTGGAGACGTTGAAGGACACGGCCAGACCGCCGCTCTCGTGGCGCAGGTGGAACGGGACGTCAGTTTCTGTGGGCGACAATACACACATGACTGAAAGAATGAATGAATGAATGAATGAATGCCACTAGTTAAGGGTGTTAACATTATTTAAGATTTTGTATTTTATAGTTACATTTCTTTATTTTTCATGTTTGTATAACGTCTATATTTGTGGGTCAGCTACTACCAGTTTCGACTGCCTCGTTGACCCGTGTACTGATATGTTTTCAGTGTCTAATGAAGTTAAATGAATGAATGATTGAATGATTGAATGAATGAATGAATGAGTGAGTGAGTGAGTGAGTGAGTGAGTGAGTGAATAACTTGAGCAAGATTCTGTCTGATACTCATATTGATAGACAAGGCGCTATTCAAACCATTGTAACAGGAATCCCTGCCGTAGATACAACTGATGACAAGAGACGAGAACACCATAGAACCGAGAACGGTGCAATTTTAGCACAATAATAAACTAGGACAATAACTAACAACATGGACTGCAGGATTAAGATGAAGTAGGAACTAGTACAGACCTTGTAAGGCCCAGACTACGGCTTATTAGAACGTCATCAAATCAAACTTTATTGCACAACAATGTATGGCAAGTTCTTCAGAGGTGCAACATATCAAATTGATATCTACTCTAGAATGATATTAATATCTATCTAATGCTTAGGTAGGTTTCCTTTTACATCAGTTCACAGAACAAGGAGAACCCAGGGCCACGTACGGTTACCATGGCAGCGTGGTAAACAAACTGCGGTAAACACGCCACTTCGCGCACTACACGGATAGCCGGGCGGCAAAAAACTGTTCTGTCATAAATGTAAAGCCTCCGCCTGGGAACGACATGAAGTTTCGGAAACCTGGAGGTCAAGTGGTGAAGAAACTGGCATGATAACCCTCCTACATCTGCTTGGAGTTGAATCATGTCTGAATGGGGGGTGGGCTGTTACATGAAGCACACACTGTCACTGCAGAATAGATCTTATATCGTACATGTTGAGCAAAGCCTAAGCTAGAAAACACACATATGGAACTAACTATAAGGCCGGCACAGTAAACCCTACCTTGGCTGCGGTAGAAGCGGATGGTTGTAGCGCCGTACGGAGCCGGTCCGACTTTCCTGGCCCCGTCCGCTCCGGCTAGATGGTGGAAGAGCTGTGCCATGAAGCTGGGGTCTGCTCTGGGTCCTTTCCTTGGGCCAGTCCTGAGGCCTGTGGTGGGTACCGGGCCTGTCCTGGGGTTTGCTCGGGGATCAGGCTGCCCTGCGTGCCGCAGAAGAGGCGGCAGCCGGCCCGGGGGCTGCCCGGAGCTCCGGTTGCCATGTACGCCGCCGACATCTCCACTAACAGCGGCAATAACGCCCCAGAGAAGAACAACAGCGCGAATCGCCAACATGGCGGGGTTGTGGACGTCAGGGTCACCTTCAGATCACCTCAGAGCCGTGTTCCATGGAAAATGGACGTCAGCTGTCGCCTCAAAATGTTGACTGCGACATCTTCGTGCTTCCTCACGACATGGCGTCCTGTCGTGACCTCACGACGTGACGTGATGACCGAGAGGTCGGCAGACGACAGGAATGTTGTGGCGGGAAAACAGGTGAGCCGGCCGGCAAATCGTCTGATCGTGACGTGATGACCAGATTGTCAGACGACAGGAATGTTGTGGCGGGAAAACAGGTGAGCCGGCCGGCATATCGTCTGATTGTGACGTGATGACCAGATTGTAGAATAGTTTATTATGATGTCAACTGTATCACAGCAGTCGCAGCCCGAAGGCTGAATTGATGAAGCGATATTAAAGAAATTGACTGCCAACATTAAAAAAAAACATTTTGTAAACAAGCTAAAATCAAAGGCAGACGGCAGGAATGTTGTGGCGGGAAAACAGGTGAGCTGGCCGGCATGTCGTCTGATCGTGACGTGATGGGTGATGACCAGATCGGCAGACGACAGGAATGTTTTGGCGGGAAAACAGGTGGGTGACTGACTAACCTGACCAGCTTACAGCTCAGACTGACAACATGGCGGGGTGAGTACATGTAGAGTTTTTCTCATTTTCCTACCTCCTGTAAAGATGTGGTTTTACTGTCGCAACTGGTGTTGGCTTAAAGAGTGCAGGCGTAAAGGTTCTACAGCAAGTCTCATTTCAACCATCTTTTCTGTTAGGAAGGCAGGGAATGCGAGGGATGGCTGTTTTTGGGATCAACGTTACTTGTAATCGTGAGTTGTATCTAAATCAGGCTCACACAGACAACAAAGACTCAGGTTACCAGATATGATTCACACAGTCTTTATTCACACAGAACTGCCATGTTGCTGATAATACAAGAATCGCACCCATCGAAAGTATAGATGTATCGAGAATTACAAAAGTTTGACAAACATTGCCAACTGCACAAAGGAGTATTCGTAATTTTAGTACATGTACAGAATAGTTATGTATGTGAAATGGTATTACATTTAGACCATGTGTACAATCAGGATGTTGAAATACAAAACAGTACAAGCCCGTACAGTACTACATGAAGTGTTCCACGAAGTGCATACAGAGTACACTAGAAAACTGTATCTTGGATTATGTAGTACATGTATATAACAGAAGATAAAGCAGTCTGCAGGATTGAACAAAAACACAAAAGTGTATTTAGTTTCTAATGTACTTTGAAGTTTCAAAAAGAAGTTGACAGAAACTGAAGCAAACCCGGCGGAAACCAGACCCCTTCAGTCTTCCGTCTCCCCAGTCAGGAAAAATGGCCGACCTACAAGCAGACAGCGGAGAAAACTCCACCTGATGTGAGGGCGGCATTTTTGTTTCTTATGTTAACATTAAAAAACAACTCGTTATATTTGAATATCTTTATCTACCTAGTATGAATCCTACAGAAATTGAAAAAAGGGGAAACAGCAAAATTTGAAGAAATTGATCTATCTGTTAACAATTAAAATATTTCTAGTTATATTTGAATAATTTATCAACCTATGAATGCCATACTTTAATGTTGGATATAATCCTACAGAAATTGAAAAAAAAATTGGGAAAAGCACAGCGAAAATTGAAAAGAAGAAATTGGTCTATCTATAACCTAAAAGGTTACAATGTTTGTCATTATATCAGGTGCCTTTAAGTCACCTAAGATGACGGCACAGAAGTTTTTCGTGCCCTCGGGCCCCGTACCCTCGGTTCCCTGTACCCTCGTGTGTAACTAGTCCTCCCGAGGGCCCGCCTGGTCCCAGGTCTGTCAGCCGAAGCTCCCCCGACCCCCCCCCCCCATTCCCGGGTTGCCTTAAGGCCCCGACAACAAACAACACCGAACACAAAAACAAAGCGACAAGGACAGAAGAAAAGGGACAGTAAGGATAAAATAGAGGATAGGAGACATAAAAGTGGACAATAAAGGATGGAGGATAGAAGAGACACAATAGACAGCAGACAGAGGAGGACAGGAGACAGGTAGGAGATAGAAGAGACACAATAGACAGCAGACAGAGGAGGATAGGAGACAGGTAGAGGATAGAAGAGACACAATAGACAGCAGACAGAGGACAGGAGACAGGTAGGGGATAGAAGAGACACAATAGACAGCAGACAGAGGAGGACAGGAGACAGGTAGGGGATAGAAAAGACACAATAAACAGCAGACAGGTAGGGGATAGAAAAGACACAATAAACAGAGGACAGGAGACAGGTAGGGGATAGAAGAGACACAATAAACAGAGGACAGGAGACAGGTAGGGGATAGAAGAGACACAATAGACAGCAGAAGAGGACAGGAGACAGGTAGAGGATAGAAGAGACACAATAGCAGACAGCGGAGGACAGGAGACAGGTAGGGGATAGAAGAGACACAATAGACAGCAGACAGAGGAGGACAGGAGACAGGTAGGGGATAGAAGAGACACAATAGACAGCAGACAGAGGAGGATAGGAGATAGGTAGGGGATAGAAGAGACACAATAGACAGCAGACAGAGGAGACAGGAGACAGGTAGGGGATAGAAGAGACACAATAGACAGCAGACAGAGGAGGACAGCAGACAGGTAGGGGATAGAAGAGACACAATAGACAGCAGACAGAGGAGACAGGAGACAGGTAGGGGATAGAAGAGACACAATAGAAAGCAGACAGAGGAGGACAGGAGACAGGTAGACGATAGAAGAGACACAATAGACAGCAGAGGATGATAGGAGACAGGTAGAGGATAGAAGAGACACAGCGAACACCAGACCGACTTTGGAGACCAATGTCTGACTGCTGTTCGCAGCTCGGAGCCTCGAGGCAACTTGGAGGAGCAGCCGACAGACTTCTGGGACCCCCTCCCTCCCCCCT
>NW_017803893.1:21893-27902 GCF_001625305.1 Branchiostoma belcheri | reverse complement strand
GTTGCAGGCGAGGGTACGTGGGTAGGGCTGTGTACCTGTACAGGTACAGGTCCGGACCTCAACACCTGGTGTACCTCAACAAACTAAAACCACTGGACACTAAATGTTACTCTGCAAATTTTCACACATTTTCAATAAATTTTAAACACTAGATATTAAAAACATAGAATTTAGCATCTATCTATATCATTAAAAGATTTATCTAACATATTTAAAAGCTTTAATTTTAAAATTTTACATACTATCTAATTAGAAAATTCATAAAATAACTTATGTTAAACAAGAATTATGTTTAACGTTAATAATCTAATTTAAAACTAATTAATTACACTTATTAAAGTAATGACCCTTGTCACAACTTTATGCGTTAGAAATTTAAAGTTTAAAAATCTAATTTAAAAAGTCACTAACTAAACAAAAGACCGCCCGTGACAAGAGGTGGAGTTGTGTCCGCTGTCCGGTTGTTGGTGGGTCATTATTCCTGACTGGGGAGGCAGAAGCCTGAAGAAGGCGGGATTTCCGCCGGGTTTGGTCCCGCCTCCAACAACACTTTTCTCAACATCAAATTAAACATCATGAAAAATAAACACACACTTGAGCTTTCTGTCACCAGTCCTGTAAAATTACTTCCGTCATTCTGCCTCATAAATATGAAGTAAATAAAGATGTAAAAATAGCTGTACAATGTATATGAAATATGTAGGTTCAGGTTTGGTTAAGGTGTTAACTTTATACAGTTCTTTACAACACTTAATCTTTGTCACTCAATCTGTGTGCAAACTTTCCTGCTTCCTTGTGGGGCATTTCACATCCTTACATACAGATATTTCAATGGGCATTTGTACATCATAGCACTGTCCTGTGTTCAGGAAATAAAGACTGTCTAAATTTTTGTCTAATTTTAAGAGGTTTGGGGAACATACTGTAATGTTCTTAGAACCAAAAATGAGATGTCCCCAAATTTGATTCAGTATGAAAACCGATCTCTGATCCAGTACAGCTTCATATATTTTTAAGAAGCACAGGAGAGGTTCTCCTCTAATTTACGTTCCAAATTTGCTGTTTCTTTTTGGGGGTATAAAATAAAAATCCATATTCAGATACGAGTACCTTAATACGGTCTTTATGGATGAAATATAGACCTTTGAAATTCGCATCTCAGAATTTTAAGAGATTTGGGTTTCCCCCAAATTATTATCAAAACTGGGGGAGGGGGGGGGGCTCTGTCTCGGGGGGGGGGCTCTGAAGGTTTTCGTTTACTTTTCGTCGGTCCTGACATACAGGTATTTCACTACAGAAGTTTTTTAAACAAGATAATCTTCTCGCAACCAAGGAAAAGTCCAGGGTTTCTCCAAACCTGTTTAGAAACAGGGAATTCTGAGGGTGCGCTAGTAATAGACACCTTCAATAGCTTAGAAGGATCAGAAAGGTCCTTCGTCAAGTTAGTTACAGCATAAAGGTGAAACATGTAGTTTTAACCTTTATGGAGAGATCCAGATTTTTTTTGCATTTTGTCTTTTTATAATTTTTTTGGCTTTTGTATTTTTATCATCCATTCCTCCATCCATGTGCATTCATTCTTCATACATTCATCCATCCACACCTTCATTCATTCAATCATTCATTCGTCCATTCACTCGCCCATTAACTCACTCACTCATTCACTCACCCATTCATTCACCCATCCACTCACCCACCCACTCACCCATTCACTCACTCACCCATCCACTCACCCATTCATACCATTCATACTGTACGGTGTACGATGTCGTTGTCCCGTCGTTGTACGGTGTGAGATGTTGTTGTCCCGTCGTTGTACGGTGTCGATGTTGCTCGCCCGTCGTTGTACGGTGTCGATGTTATTGACCGTTTGCCGTGTGCAGAGCGGTAAGATGTTATGACCGGCCCTGCACGGCGCTGTGCGCTGTTTAGACCTTCTGTACCAGTTTGCCGTTGCGGAAAGACCACACCTCCACGTTCTGACCTGGGTACTCCTGGGAGATCTTACCCCGGTCGGGGGGGGGGGGGGGCGGGTAAAACTGACGTCAGGACTTGGCTACGGAGGAAAGACGTGTAGAAGGAAAGACGCAGAAGAACAGAACGAAAGAAACATTGTCAGAGTGAATGGTAGAAGAAGGGTTAGGATCAGGCACGGTTCGGAATACTCTTCGCGTATCCAAGAGTGTAGATTTGCCACAGTTACAGTTCTGGATACGTGTGGGCTATCCAGAACCGTGCCTGAGCATGGCTCCTGTCCTGCCGTACCTTCAGGCACCAGTTTGCTGGTTGCGAGACGTTGAAGGCCTCCGCTGCCTCCAGCAGCTTTAGTGCAGAGCCGGTGGGGTCGCCGTGCACGTTCAGGGCGTCTTCCGCGCCGTCCAAGGCGGCCTGGGGGGACACCAGAACAAGTCGCTAAACATCTATCTACTCAGATACTCTACTTAACACCAACAAAGTCTTTCTTGCCAATTTTGTGACCTTAATTAAGCATTGTTATTTTGTATTTACTCTGGGAAGTTCTCCGTCGACACAGCTGTTTTAACACCACGCGTGTTCTAGAACGTCGGCGCTTCGTCTGTGAAGACATCCTGGCGGGCCGTATTCATGTTTAACACTTTCGCTTTTTCTTTCTTACAAAACTCAACATCTTCTATTTCCCAGTGCAGTTCCCCAGGTACACAGGTAGCATAACAAGTAAATAAATAAACAAACAAACCTACAACCGTGTAGCGTATTTGTGACCCCAGGCAGATTTACTAGGACTGTAGTTTTGGGAATCTATTAGGACTTCTATCTACTACTATATTGTCATATTTTGTCTGACTCTCATGACGTCCCTGGAAATTTTTCAGCAGACTGACTTGAGTTTTAAATTTCATCAATAAACAAACAAACAAACAAACAAACAAACAAACCTGGTACAGCATGGCGTTGACACTGAAGCCGGACTGTGAGCGGGCGGGGCGGCGGCGGCTCGGCTGGTCTTGTGCCGGCATCTGTCTCCCCAGCCTCCCCAGACCCTTCCGCACGGAGAGGAACAACAACCGTTCCCGTAAATATCAACAGGATCGGGAATAAAAACGTCTTTTCTATCATCAAACCGTCCGCAGATTAAAACATCAGATTCAGGTAGTTTTTGTAGACACCGTACGGACGTACCGACACCACCAGGTTTATAGTACCGTAAATGTCTTCGACTCTGAAGACCTCCCGAGAAAACAAACAAACAAACAAACAAACACTTGGGGAAAACTTCAATCAAAATCCTACAAGTTCTACCCCCAAAGGACCCACAGAAGGATAGCGAACAACGTTCATTGATAAAAACAGTAAACAACATCCCAAACTAACAGGTTGTCTGTTTGCTGGCACGGAAGATAGCAGGACGGTAGAAGTACACTAAAGTTTCCGAATGTCAGGGTTAATCTGAACCAACGTTCAGCACGGAAGAAAACAGAAGATTTTGGCGGCAAGTTTTACCGTGATGAAGTCCCAGCCGGGACCTTCTGCGGGGATGTGGAGCCCCCTAGCGGGCAGCACCTGTGATGACAGGGACAGACATCTGGTGAATAGCTTTGCTAGCGACGCCATCGTATATGCGAAGAGCGGCTGATTTTTGCTGCCGTTCGATGTGACATCAAGGCGGTTGTGTTGACGGGTCGGCGCGTCGCTATGGAACATCCCGGCGGCCTCATTGTTCCAGAACCGCGTCATAAACACAGGCGGCGGCGGGAAGAACAAAATCAGATCTTCCATCTCATACACACAAACATACATACAGAACACACAAACATACATACAGAACACACAGGGTTGGCAATGGAAGGAAACGTTGCATCCTGTACTATAGGGTTAGTTTAAGTTTGAAAAGAGAACACAGAAAGGCTGTCAATTCTCAACAGTTTAACGGATGATTGTACACACAGACACTGAATGTATCTGCACGTATAACCTACTCTCCAAGCAGAGGTTTGGGTTTGGGGTTATTTTTAGCTATAGCGTGTTTTTAGGCTGTTTTTATCAGGGTTTCGCTTTTGTACTGACTTTTTTCCCTCACCAAACCTAGGTGGGAAAAAAATTCATTGCAAAAGAGAAACCCTGATAAAAACAGCCTAAAAACACGTATAACTTGGATCATGCCTGCAGAGATGCTGTGTTTGCAACTAGCCCCGTTGTCATCTATCTGATCTTAGGAGTTCCGCCCTCTCTCGCTAATTTTATATATTCCAACATCTAATCACAAGACGTGGTGACGGCACACTTAAGATTTTCATTCAACTTATATTAATGCCGCCACCAACACAGGGGACAATACAATACTCATTTTCAACTGAGCGAAGTGAGGAAAGTCGTGTAAAGTGCCTTTCCCAAGGGCACAAGATTGGTGGCATGTCAGGACTCGAACCCGGGACCTCTTGGTTCCGAGTCGAGCACTCTGCCGTCACGCCACACGACCCCACTCTCGCTAATCATCGCGAAAACGAGCAGTTGCAGGTGCACAGTTAGGCAGGTCGGCGTGCACAGTTAGGCAGGTCGGCGTGCACAGTTAGTTCACCTTTGGGACTGGTGGGAATTAACCTTACCTTAGTTGGTATGTATAGAGTTAGTCATGTTAGCTAACGATGGGCTCTTATTATGTCTTTGGGATAGAATACGAAATAGGCATCCATCACAATTTGGCAGTTAAGAGAGACGTCACGTGTCGTTTAGAATTTTTGTGTTTTACCGCTTTTGGTTTACAATTCTGGGTTTTGACCGAAGCGGGCTGTGGTGTAGGTGTATGTTTTGGAGAGTGGACCAAACACCATTTCTTCGTTTGAAACGGCAAGTCAACATGCATGAGGATGTTTCACTGTTTCCAATTCCCTTACAAAGAAGTGCAATACCGGCTTCAAAAAATATATATATTGTGAAATACCCGTCGATACACCTTACGAAACACTGTAACAATTTACAAACCGTTACAGGGAGTATCCATGGTTACAGGGAGTGTTGCGACGACACAAAGAAGAGCCACGTGCGTCATGGCGTTGCCATGGAGACGCTTCAAATTATCTTGTCGTATTGTGAAGCTCGTCCGGAAATTACGGTACTCACCACATCAAGGTAACCCGTGTATTGTGCCGCGGTGGGGATGGCATTAATGTCATTAATATTTCAGATGCCGGCACTTATTGTAGCCCGCGGTGTGGCAGGCGTCATTTCGTCGCCATGGTGACAAGAATGGCTACACTCTGAAAACATACGGACATGTCCGGACATGCGCCCCGACGTTGTGTCCTTGGGAAAGGCACTTTACACGACTTTCCTCACTTGTAGTGGAGTACTGTGTTATTTGTCTGAATAAAAGAAACAACACCGTTTGAAAGTCCTTGTGCATTGTTCGATGCTCCTTCCGTTCATTAATATTTAAACGTGTCCCATGATTCACGTTGAAGACCCGGGCCACCTGTTGCTGTTCGTATCGCAATGTTTATTCCCAAATAACGCAGTACACTAATATCGTCTAGATCTGCAGTGACATCATACACTCACTCACACACTCACACACACACACACACACACACACGCACACACACACACACACACACACACACACACACACACACACACACACACACACACACACTCACACACACACTCACACAAATACCATAAAAACTAAAGATAGCAGAGCTGTTTTTCTTTCATTTTTGAACTATGGCGATGTTCTTAAGAAGAATACGGCCGTGTTCAAAATTTCTACGTAAAATTCTGAAACGTGTAGCATGTTTTTGCCCCGTGTACGAGTTTGCGTGCGTGCCGTGTTTTCAAACAAGTGGCTATAATTATGTCGTCTTAACAGTGATCAGCAGGTATTGTTGTCGGTTGTTATCGTCATCAATATTTAAATTTCATTACCGTGTGCGGAAGCCCATGCGCTGTTTTGTTGCACGCACTTGTCTCCACCCTGGTCAAGATACGGATATTTGGCTACATGAGAATGTGGGAGGGGGGAGGAAGGGGGAG
>NW_017803893.1:0-21873 GCF_001625305.1 Branchiostoma belcheri | reverse complement strand
GGTGAGTACGGGGGGGGGGGCATGTTCTGCATTCTTCCCGTGCGCCCTTGCGTGGGAGTGACGCGTCTGTTACAAACCTCAGTTTTATTCCTAGCCAAAACAATGAGTTGAAATGTCAAGGTTTCACCTCTGACATAGAGGTGGCTATGAATACACGTAAACACCTCTAATTGCTTATGAGTGAATTGAAGCAGACAGATGAAATTATTGTCTTTTATTTTGTTTAACTATAGTTGAAGACGACCGTAACAAAGTCCCTGTACTTTCGTTACGTCAACAAAGTGCTCTCATTGATAGAGATAACACAATACTGTGACATGAACAAGCAGGTATTGTATGCGACTGAGATGACCTGGGTGTGTACTGTTCACGACATGTACGGCTTGTGCATTCCTGTCCCCGTGTTGTAGGTTACACCCGGTCTTTGACACCTGACAGTGATCAGGTAGACACGCAAGGTAACTGCCATTTGGTGTGAAGCGATCCTGCATCTAGCCCATGGTCTCAGAGATTGCCGTCAGTTTTTCACAAAGGTGGGATGCTTTAAAGTACAACTTTAAAACAAATCTTGAAGACAGCTGTCTATTGGGAAACATAGTTCACGCTGTTTCTGAGAAAGTTTAAATTTTGTACTATGGTAACGTGTGGTGCAATGTGTGCTTTGCTTCGAACATGTTTTGCATAGTTGCTTACTAGTAGTGGCAGAGGCCTGATGAGCTCAGAGCTAAAATTTATGTCTGTTTTTCCAACATTTGTAACATGCACAGTGTATTATATGCGGAATGGTTCATATTACGTTATGCCACTGTCAGTGTCACCTAGCTTTCTGAAGGGTATGTCAAAACTATATATATATATATATATATATATATATATATATATATATATATATATATATATATATATATATATATATATATAGTGTAGTGTGTGTGTGTGTGTGTGTGTGTGTGTGTGTGTGTGTGTGTGTGTGTGTGTGTGTTTCCGCAATAAACATATTGACATATGGCAACCTCCGCACTTTACATAGATGAGAATATTATATACTACTGTAAACTAATCTACAGAGTCCCTGCTACGTATTATATCCCAGTAGCCAACGAAGGTTTATGAAGTGGTCATGAAGTGTTACGTTTGTTATTTTTTCCAACCAAGTGCTGCTTCATAGCAACACACGGCTGGTACAAAATGTAGGATAGATAAAACATCAAGAGAAATATTTTGTTATTCTTATTTTTATTTTATGAAGATTTACCACATTTGTGGAAGGATTGACATAACAGGTGACTATCACCTCTTCAAGATGTCAAACCTGAGACCAGACTGTAAGGTTTGAACCACTCATACCGGGAAGGTCCCCTGCTCTTTTCGATAAGTGTGGTGGGTTCTTTAACATGTGTGAGGTGTGTCTCTCCCCAAACACGGGACCTCCATTTAACGTCCTATCCGAGGGACATCCCTAACCGAAGCTAGGTACTCTTTACACCTGAGTGAAGTGAGGAAACATCAAGAGAATTATAACATATATCACGGTACAATAAACAGCAGGTTAGTTATGATCTCATTCTGTGTATCGATTTTGCTTTTTACAAGTTATGTGCTAAACTACGTATGATTTGAGAATTATAGTACATTGTATATTTCAATACCAATGTAGTTTGGGTAAAACAACACGTACTGTCCATAGCTTGATGCTAATGTGTGTTGGTAGAGCTTGTCATTCTGAAACGGGTTTAAACTGTAATTTCCAACCGTGACCAAGAATTAAATTTACATTTTCGACTGTCCATCTCCAGTCTTTCTCAAGGAAATGATATAGCCTGAAGTTGAACAATAAAATGTGAGTAAATGTTGAGTAAAATATTCAAGCTCCATTTGAACTGTTTGAATAGTATGGGAAAATGTTGGTATGCTCAATTGTTGTGTTGGAACTTCCAATTAAATTTCAATTTCAAAATGTACTGCTGAGTTCAGATCGGTGTAACATCTGTGTCCATAATATCACCAGGGTCCATAATATCACCACCTCGAGAAATAGTGTGCAGTAAGATATTTTTACTGCAACATACTTTAAGTATGCACTCCTTCACACATCAAATGTACATACCTAGGGTATGTTGCAGTAAAAATATCTTTAAGCACACCATTTCTCAAGGTGGCGATATTATGGACCCTGGTGATATTATGGACACAGATGTTACTATCTTTCCCCGTGTTTCTCTCCCCCCCTCTCAGTATAGGTATTCGGTATGTATCCACAGGCTAACACCAGGCATTGTGTGGAAGGAATTAACAGGTGTCATTAAAAGTAATCATCGAGCATTGTGGCCACCCGCTGCCATCATCAATTATTCAAACTCAATCACTTAACTCTAACACCTCTGACCTCCCTGTGTTACAGGTGTCTCTATGCTACGTTATTGTGTGGTTGGGACGCGACAACATATGAGGGGTGATGAAGAAATAATTACTTCTAGAACATAAAAATAAAGTTCACCCATTCAATGATGGCTCACGTCCATGTATACATCCACATCTATACATCCTGTTGTCAGTATTTTGTGCCTTAATTTGGAGAAATATCCAAGACTTTCTTTGTAAAAATGTTCCCAAGACAAGTTCTACCCATCTTTGCAATGGACACGTCTGGATATGTCATCTCCCCAAAATTAATTTCCGTCGGCAGCGACTCCGTATCACGAGTCAAACGCAGTCAACTGTGGTCATGTTTCTCACGCAGGGAAAACGTCTGAGTGAGAGAGAAAAAGAAAACAGTTGACTACAGCTGCGTCGGGCGTCTTTTCCAGCTTTTTACAAAGCGTTTCGTTTTTTTTTTCGTAAACCGCCGGGACAACTTTAAACTACGAGAGTCTGTATAAGGCTGTACGGTCGCGCTGGGGGTGCGCTTTAGGTGCCCCCCTCGTCGTTTCCATTTCTATGTGGGATTTTTCGTTCGGACCAAACGGGGGAAAATATGGGATTGCTCAAACTTGAGTTTGTGGTCGCCATCTGCTGTGCTTGTGTTGGCACTTCCCTTGGACAAGGTGGTTCTTCCCTTGGACAAGGTGGTTCTTCTCATGAACAAGGTAAGTGACATGATCAGTAATATCGATACGTTTTCTTAAATTGTCCGAAGACTAAATGAATAGCAAAGTTCTTTGATCACAACCATTTGTTTTTCACGAGCCAACGTTTCGATGACCGTCTGTCATCTTCATCAGGGAAATTCTGACTGGTTTACTGTGCACTGACGCTAGATGTTACTTGGCGCATAGTGCACTAAAGGTGTTACATAGTTCACAGTCCACTGTTACTTGGTTCACAGTGCACTTGAGCTAGTTTTTACTGTTAATAATGCATTTCCGAACGTAGTGCAAATTATTGTGACATACATACTAGGCATTGTTACATCATAGGGACATATGCGGTTCCAAATGTAAAGTGTTTCTATATATAATTTGTTAACTAACAACACTGATGAAGATGACAGACGGTCATCGAAACGTCGGCTCGTGTAAAAAATGGTTGTGATCAAAGAACTTTAGACTAGTTAAAAGTGCATACACTCAGAGACGACACAGTATCGGTACGAGAAAACTTCTCACCCTATCTCTGATAGTCTGTGACAAAATAGAGGTTTCTTGGGTTTAGTTTCTGTGGCACTATTTTATTTCTATTTTAATTCAATTGCAACGAAGCAATACAATGGCCACATGGCTGATATTGGGTGCCGAAAGATACACAAATTAAACATACACAATATAACCTACTAACTTACCAATAGGCTAACAAGTATCACATTAGACTAAGATCCATCAATAACAATATAAAATTTCTAACAGACTTAAGTACAAGGCTTCCTATAAGAGTAAATTCAAACAAAATAATATACAGTTTTCGACGTCATACGTCATAAACAATAATACAATATGTGAGGAAAATATATGTGACGCATGATCATATGGGGTTATCTTATGTGGTATCACTGAAAGGACCATCGAAACGTTTTGTGGCGGACATAAATGTTTCAAATGTCTCAAATAGCTGTTTGTGTGAATGTTACAGCCTGGTAGCCCCTGCCACTATGATGAGGGCAGTTTTCTGATAGGAGAATAAATAAATGCAGACCGTCGAGCATGCTTTTTTTTAATCCCAACATTTCATGACCAAACATGGCGACGGCACACTCCAGTTATATCAACTTGTTTTATGCCGCCACCAACACAGAATACAAATACAGGACAGGACAATACTCATTTTCACTCAAGTGAGGAAAGTCGTGTTAAGTGCCTTTCCCAAGGGAGCACTCTGCCTCGAGTCGCGCACTTTGCCGCTACGCCACACGTACACACAGAAAAATTCGACTTATCAAACTTCTTTCATTTTCTATATTGATAATTAGAAAGTTATAATTATATAATATAATATTAAGGTCGTAACCACGTAAAATAAAGGCATCCATTTCATCCCGATCCTGATTATATTCTGGATTTTTATCCCATCAGGAAACCATGCCTTTGAGGTCCTCCGCACCGCAAACCAGACGTATGAAGGAGTCGACTTCTTCGTCATCGAGGCGAGGCTACCAGCTGACGGCCTGTCTGCCAGTTCTGATTGGTGCAGCGACTATCAGAATCTGTGTTGGCAGTACGGGCTGAGGCCGACGGGCTGTGGGGAGGACGGTGCAGTCGCGGATGGGACATGGAGCCTCCCCGACTATATCCGGTAGGATCTGTGACCTGTAAAACAGTCATACACGCACCAGTAATTATACATCCTGTCTGATGATCTGAGCAGAAATGTAGTTGTATAGTTCTGTAGTTCAGTAATAGTAAAGGAGGACTAGTATTAAAGCATGCTGAGTCGAAGAACCTGGAATGAAGGCGAATTTAAATGACATGCTATTTAACATACCACACAATGTTGTGTTTCCAGGTGCGTGACTGAGTACAACTCCGACCCGTACATCAACAACGCGCTCGGCTGTAACCCGGCCGGGCGTGTAGCTGGGGTGGCGAACTTGGCTTTCTCAGCCGGGGCTACATGGGACAGGAGTTTCGGCTTTTACAACTGCCGCACCAGCAACTGCCAACGTGGGATACGCGAGAGTCTTCTCAGTCTGTACAACACATACGCAGCCTTTGGCTGGGGCGGGAGCGGAGACAGGATTGTGTACACCGTGTGCGCAGGCTCAGCAGGTAAGCTTATTATAATAAGTATTTCATAAATCATTTTACAAAATGCGTTAGAATACTGTTGTCTTCCTTCGACTCGACCACATCACATACGCACGCCTGTATATTATCCATATTCTGTCACTGTTAACGGGGAAAAGTGGTCTATTGATAACATATGATGGCTCGAGACATCCATTGCTGAAAATTTAAACTTAAGTGTCAATGATCATCTCTCGGCCATCTCATTTTCTGTACATAATTGCATGTAGTAATTACTGGTAGCTGACGTGGATGTAGAAATAATACCTTTCTTATGATCTGTGCTCTTTTCTTACCTGGAACAGACAATAGTGGTTGCGTTTAGATCCGGAACAAACTCTCGGCGGGTGGTTAAAAAGGGGTGTACCAGATTCTTATCTTACACGTTTTATACTAGATGAAGTACATGTGTTAACTGTGCTCTGTACTTTCAGTAGGCAATAATGAGTGTGCAACAGGAAACGGTGGGTGTGCCCATGTCTGTATTCACACGCTGAACGGCCACAGGTGTGCCTGTCAATCTGGCTTCACGTTGATGGCGGACCTTCACGACTGTGAAGGTGAGAAACTGTTGCTCTGTAATTGTCTCCTTAGGCTTACACTATATCAGCCTGGTATTTCCTAGACTCTTAGGTAAAGGGAACAAAATGTTATTTTGACAGTCTCAGGAAGTTACAACTGCAATATGATGAACCACTGAGAACTTTCAGTCAACAATGCTTGTCTCGTCTGTATCCTGAACACTTTGCAGACCTCTGTGCCACAGACAACGGTGGATGTGCCCAAACCTGCACCAACCCCCCAGGAAGTTACAATTCCTGCCGACAGGGTTTCCTTAGTTAAAACTCTAATATTTCTTAGACCCCTGAGTAAAGGGAACGCAATGTTATCATGTCAGCTCTTAACCTACCGGTTTTTACTTATTGTCTTTGTTGCTGCACCCTTTGCAGAGGACGAATGTGCAACAGAGAACGGTGGATGTGCCCAAACCTGCACCAACGTCCCAGGAAGTTACACCTGTTCCTGCCGTCAGGGCTTCGTGTTGAAGACAGACGGACGTGACTGTGAAGGTGAGAAGTGGTTGGAGTGAAGTAATTTTAGCAAATATTGACATACCACAAACGTGAGCGCAAAGTAGCGTCTTACCAAGTGCTGAAAACCATCATCAGCATCTGTCGGCTGATACGCAGGCAACTGCGCTTCCTCCACTTCGCCTTGTTGCTAGCAAAGTCATAATACATCTGTAAAGAGTGCGTCACCACCATGTGTTCTTGTGTTTAAACACTTGTACAGCAAGGGCCTAAAAGCATTATTTGGAATAAGACAAACATTAGATAAAGCTGACGCATCATTAGCCGTTAAAAACAAACTCTTTGACACTTGTGTTAAACCCACTTTACTTTACGGATCCGAAATATGGGGGGCATTCAAAAACTTAAAATCTTGTCCAATTGAAAATGTACATTTAAAATTTTGTAAGTATTCACTCAATGTTCCTAGAACCACTTCTAACCTTGCTGCACGAGCTGAATTAGGGAGATACCCCATTCACCTGGAAGCCTCCCTAAACAGCATTAAGTATTTTCTTCGTCTTTGCAAGGACGTGCCAGTCGGTAGTCTTCAAGCAGACGCCCTCTTGTGTCAAGTAGAGTTAGAAGCTACAGGTACCAAGTGTTGTAGGTAGCTACAGGTACCAATACGCCCCAAATTATCTCAGCAATTTGTCAGCGTTTAAAAGATATTCATTTCCAAACATTCCTTTCCGAAATTCACAACGATAATAGAGTTGCTAATTCAAAAAATAAACTTCGAACATACAGATTATTAAAACACTCATATAACGAAGAAGATTATCTTAAGATCGCAAATGTACGTCACAGATCTGCCATTACTAAACTAAGAATCAGTTGTCACAATTTGCGAATTGAATCAGGAAGACATAACCGCACTCCTCTAGAGCAAAGAATCTGCCAATATTGTAGTTTAGGTAAAGTAGAAGACGAGGTACATTTTATTGTGGATTGTTCCATGTATGACAGCGAAAGAAACGTTCTTTTCGATTTTGTGTCAAGCAAATACTCCCAATTTAAGTATTTGAATAGTATAGAGAAATTTATATTCCTTGTAGTCTTTAACAAACCAGCTCTAACTACTCATACAGCCAACTACATTTATAAGATTACCAGAAAGCGAGAGGAAGTTGAACGTACTTGTGTACTATAGCCGTTTTATTATCAACATTGATGATGTACTTTGTCTATATGTGACCTGTCTTTAGCCCAGTGGGGCAAAATGTACAATAAAGGTCTTCATTCATTTAAAGGCATCCGATACGATTTCAGGGCAACAAAACTGGAAATATTGTGAATAAGGCAATATTGACACGCTGCTTCACATTGGCACATTTGAGTCAGCATTTCAAACTTTGGGCTTTTAAAACTGCTAAACAAGCCCCAAGAAGAGTCCTGTATTTTCCGGGTGGTACCCTAAAATCAGTACTCTCCAAGCAGAGGTTTGGATTTGTTTTTTTTTTTTGGGCGTGTATTTAGACTTTTTTTATCGGACTGTCTATTTTCCCTGGAATTTGTTTCACCCAACCCGTCTGTATTCTGAACTCTTTGCAGAAGACCACTGTGCCACTGACAACGGTGGATGTGCCCAAACCTGCACCAACGTCCCAGGAAGTTACACCTGTTCCTGCCAACGGGGTTACGTGTTGAAGACAGACGAGCATGGATGCGAAGGTGAGACTGGATTGCCCTTTTTCACATCCATCATTTTAGTTAGTTTGTCAACCACTTAAGTTTATTTACAGGACTTTCAGCCAATAATGCCTGTCTCGTCTGTTATTTCTAAACTCTTTGCAGATATTGACGAATGTGCAACGGACAACGGTGGATGTGCCCAAACCTGCACCAACACCCAAGGAAGTTACACCTGTTCCTGTGATCAGGGTTTCGTGTTGGCAGATGAGCGTAGCTGTGAAGGTGGGGTAATTGTATCATAATTGATTTGACATATAGAATTATCATTCATCGAATTATATTATTATACTATGTTTATTCACAGGATTTTTAGCCAATAATGCTTGTCTCGTCTGTTATTTCTTAACTCTTTGCAGATACTGACGAATGTGCAACGGACAACGGTGGATGTGCCCAAACCTGCACCAACGTCCCAGGAAGTTACACCTGTTCCTGTCAACGGGGTTTCGTGTTGAAGACAGATAGACATGGCTGTGAAGGTGAGAGAAGGGAGTTGGAGTGAATTAGTTTTAGCAAATTTTGATATACCACAACAAGTATCACATCAAGGGGAAGTTGCAACATGTCTGGACTTTTTTTTAAATCAAACTGTTCCAACAGATGTAAACGAGTGCGAAGAGACCCCAGGTATCTGTGCAGGACGTCATGTTGAATGCGTCAACTTGAACGGAAGCTATGACTGCAAATGTTTCCGAGGCTTCAAGATGGGATCAGGATGTGAAGGTGACAAATTCATTTTATATCCCCATTACACTTAGACGGCGCTCTCACGGCGCTCTCTCCGCGACCTAAAATTGGCCAGATCGAGGGGAGAGCGCCAAGGACGCCATGAAAGCAAGATGAGAGCACACTCATCCCGCTCTCATCCCGCTCTCATCCCGCTCTCATCCCGCTCTCATCGCGCTCTCATCCCGCTCTCATCCCGCTCTCATCCCGCTCTCATCGCGCTCTCATTCCGCTCTCATCCCGCTCTCACCACGCTCTCATCGCGCTCTCATCGAGCTCTCATCGCGCTCTCATCGCGCTCTCATCGCGCTCTCATCCCGCTCTCTTCCCGCTCTCATCCCGCTCTCATCGCGCTCTCATCCCGCTCCCATCCCGCTCTCATCCCGCTCTCACCACGCTCTCATCCCGCTCACACCCCGCTCCCATCCCGCTCTCATCCCGCTCTCATCGCGCTGTCATCGCGCTCTCATCCCGCTCTCATCGCGTTCTCATCCCGCTTCCATCCCGCTCCCATCCCGCTCCCATCCCGCTCTCATCCCGCTCTCATCCCGCTCTCATCCCGCTCTCATCGCGCTCTCATCCCGCTCTCATCCCGCTCTCATCCCGCTCTCATCCCGCTCTCATCCCGCTCTCATCCCGCTCTCATCCCGCTCTCATCCCGCTCTCATCCCGCTCTCATCCCGCTCTCATCGCGCTCTCATCCCGCTCTCATCCCGCTCTCATCCCGCTCTCATCGCGCTCTCATCCCGCTCTCATCCCGCTCTCATCCCGCTGTCATCGCGCTCTCATCCCGCTCTCATCGCGCTGTCATCGCGCTCTCATCCCACTCTCATCGCGCTCTCATCCCGCTCTCACCACGCTCTCATCCCGCTCTCATCGCGCTCGTATCCCGCTCTCATCCCGCTCACATCACGCTCACATCACGCTCTCATTCCGCTCTCATCGCGCTCCCATCCCGCTCTCATCCTGCTCCCATCGCGCTCTCATCCCGCTCCCATCCCGCTCTCATCCCGCTCCCGTCCCGCTCTCATCGCGCTCTCATCCCGCTCTCATCGAGCTCGTATCCCGCTCTCACCACGCTCTCATCGCGCTCTCATCGCGCTCTCATCGCGCTCTCATCGCGCTCTCATCCCGCTCCCATCGCGCTCTCATCCCGCTCCCATCCCGCTCTCATCCCGCTCTCATCCCGCTCTCATCGCGCTGTCATCGCGCTCTCATCGCGCTCGTATCCCGCTCTCATCCCGCTCTCATCGCGCTCTCATCCCGCTCTCATCCCGCTCTCATCCCGCTCTCATCGCGCTCTCATCGCGCTCTCATCCCGCTCTCATCGCGCTCTCATCCCGCTCTCATCCCGCTCTCATCCCGCTCCCATCCCGCTCCCATCCCGCTCCCATCCCGCTCTCATCCCGCTCTCATCCCGCTCTTATCCCGCTCTCATCGCGCTCTCATCCCGCTCCCATCCCGCTCTCATCCCACTCTCATCCCGCTCTCATCGCGCTCTCATCCCGCTCCCATCCCGCTCTCATCCCGTTCTCATCGCGCTCCCATCGCGCTCTCATCCCGCTCCCATCCCGCTCTCATCTAGCTCTCATGAATCCACAATGTACAATATGTCATGCCTTTGTAGAAGAACAGCCTGATATGCAACATCTTGTATCTTTTCTGAAAAGTTTTTATGCCATTTACTAGGGATCAGGAAGAACAACACTGATCTTTTTGCCTCTTCATTTCTGTCCCCAGATGTGGATGAATGCTCCGGTGAGCACAGCTGTGATGAGAACGCCTTCTGTGTGAACCAGCCAGGGTCGTACTACTGCGTCTGCCTGGACGGGTTTACAGGGAACGGCACAACATGCACAGGTAACGCCGCTCTACCTCAGCATCCTACATGATAACACACATGATAACAGTATGTTTTTTTCATGGTAGTGTTTGGCATTCACTTGACTAGGTTAAGCCCACCAAAATGGCGGACGCTGCACGGCGCTTTCGAAGTCCATATGTGAGAGACGGCCTGTAACAATGTACCTGCTTTAGGGATTGACATACATGTATTCAGTGATCACCAGGCTATAGGACTAATATACTTCTCACCGCCATCTTGGATCTACGCAACCCACCAATATGGCGTCGGCAGCCATTATAACTATAACCAATTACGTCATGTTAGAAAACCATACTAGTATTAGCTAATAAGCAACAACTTGCATGTGTAGAAAAGGGCCTGGTTATTTTGTGTTCGGATTGTTCCTTAACTTTTCCTCCCTTTATGTACCACCTTGCCTAACGGCATGTACAAATGCATCTTACTGCAGAGATGGTGCCAACCACTACACCTACAAGCCCAACTACAACGGTGCAGAGCACGACGGCTACAACCGCGGCAGGGTACACCACCCCGGCGGCTACTTCTACTGTCAGCACTGAAACGTCCACGTCGTCTGCTGCTCCTTCCACCACCAGTACCTCCCTCAAGGCCACTACAACAAAGGGAGATGCCATAGGTAAATTATCATTTCGTCGTTTTTTTTCTTTCTCACATCGATGCAATGATTAAAATTACATCTTAAGCAAGCGTGCAACTGTCACGAAAACAAAGAATCCAAGTATCCAACATCTGACAGAAGTTAGGTAGTTTTGTAATTGATTTTTGGCATAGTGAAGGAACTACTTTGTAAGGTGCACCCATGCAGACAATGGGATTGAAGATGTCGCTTTTCTCTTCCAGACTCAGAGGAGACCACCACAAGCCAGCCCCCGACACCAATTGTGACCTTCGTTTCACACGTACGTAAATTCATCAAGAAGTTGAATTAGCTTTTGGCTGTCTGCAACATATCATCATGTCAACAACAATTAGGGTAGATAATCATCAAAACAAACCCACTTCTAAAAGTCTTGATCTCTCTGCAGGAGCCACCGGAGACGAGTGAGAGCAGCCCTCAGCAAACCAGAACCATCAACACCATCGCTGACCTGCAGTACGACAAGGACGATCCTGGCAGCATACTGGATCAGCTCATTCCGTACAAGGGCAACAAAGGCTCTTACTCTGAGGACAGGAAGGTGAGACACAGTACGAGCAAAGCGACCAGTTTTGTTTAGTTTCATATTTGGTCCTTTCTAACCTACATGTGCATGTAGGTTAGAATGGACCTTCTCTACAAGGTTCTTTAAACACTCTGAAATGTCCCTTTTTTGCTTTTCGTTTGTTCAGGTGGACTCGACAACCTGCACGGACGCCATGGCAGCGCTCGCTAGACTGTCCCGCGCATCTTCAGCTGAAGATTCCACGGAGACAATGGCGATGGTAACCAGTGACGTCATCGCCCTGTGTGGGACACTGCCGTTAGATGCGCAGGTAAGGATGATGTCATCAATGTCATCCTTATTCTTCCGGTTCATCCGGTAGAAATTACCTTATTCTTCCGGTTTATCCGGTAGAAATTACCTTATTCTTCCGGTTCATCCGGTAGAAATTACCTTATTCTTCCGGTTCATCCGGTAGACATTACCTTATTCTTCCGGTTCATCCGGTAGAAATTAACTCATTCTTCCGGTTCATCCGGTAGAAATTAACTTATTCTTCCGGTCCATCAGGTAGAAATTACCTTATTCTTCCGGTTCATCCGGTAGACATTACCTTATTCTTCCGGTTCATCCGGTAGAAATTAACTCATTCTTCCGGTTCATCCGGTAGAAATTACCTTATTCTTCCGGTCCATCCGGTAGAAATTAACTTTCCTGAAGTCAGATTGGCTGCTGGGCTTCGAAGATCAACAAGGCTGATATAATTTGCCATCATCAGCAGCTAGTTCTGGACTCTATCCCGCCATCTCTGCAGATTTGGTGCACTTCCCCAGAAGACTACTCCACTTCTAACATGAAGAAATAGCCACACCTGTATTGTCATTACTTACATCCCAGTAACCATATGTATTGTCCTTGTTGAACAGGCTGAGGGAAGTTACGTGGTGGGAGCCATGGCAGACTCCATCAAGCGAGGTGCACTTGGAGGGGCCAGTATGGAGGAACTCGCTCCCACCGCTGCAGGTATCCCCGACTTTTCTTCCACACTCTTGCCTAACTCTAGTGTGTCCTGCAACGTACGTATGTGGGGTCGTGTGGCGTAGCGGCGGAGTGATCGACTCGGAACCAAGAGGTCCCGGGTTCGAATCTTGATATGCCACCGATCTTGTGCCCTTGGGAAAGGCAATTTACACGACTTTCCTCACTTAGCTCAAGTGAGAATGTTATTTAAGTGACGTTGATTTTGTATCAATTTGTAATCTGCCTAACTTAATTTGATGCCTTTTGTTAATTTTGGGTTCATTTTGTTAATAGATTATGTTTGCCCCAAAGAACCATTGAAAAATGCCATTCAGGTGATATGTATTTCCTGGATAAATAAACAAACAAACAAACAAACAAACAAACAAACGTTAAAAAATGCTGCACTGACATGTTTGTGTTTTCCTGCAGCCGTGGTGGACACCGTGGCATCCCTGATGACGTCGGGAGGTTCGGAGACGGTTTCAGAGGACGAGGAGGACGTCGCAGCTCTGCGCAGGCTCCCCCCGCGTAAACGGGAGGAGTTCCGCCAGAAGATGCAGGAGAAACTCCGAGAGAAACAGGAGCGGCAGTGGGCATATGTAAGACTCTCTCTTTTTGAGGAAACATACCTTGTAATGTTTGTTTTATTGTAAATTCATGCCCGAGGGCTAATTGCAGGAACAGAAGAAACATTTGATACGAGTATAAAAAACAGACAATTAGTACACATAGAACTATTGATAACTACTAAGAAACTACTCGTAAAACTACTGGGTTTGACTCCTTTTTTGAAAAACAGAGGAAGACAAACGATCCCACTTTTCCTTTTTTTTAGTAATAGAGCACATCCAACTCCCCCAATATCTATATTTTCATTTCACCAGACTGTTGGCATGAACATTCTGACCAGTTTCTTCTTTTTTTTTCTACAGATGAAGTGTTTGGAGAGAGTATTCATTCAACCATGAAAAATTCTGTTTTCCGATGCTGGTCTTATCTAGAGTATCCTGATGCTTTTGCTTTAGCCCTAACTTTGCCATGTTGTGTTTTGCACGCAGCAACGAGAAGTGACCCGGGAACTGCAGAGGAACCTGGACAGCATCGCCGATGCTCTACTGGACAGCAAGGGCGGCGCCGGGCGCGTGGAGCTCGGCTCCAGAGCTGTGCAGATGGTCCTGGAGAAGACTTCAGGAGGAAGGCTGGGAGGGGCAGCTGTCTCTGCGCATGCAGGAGGAGTGACGTTGCCGGGTCCGCGCGCCCTGACCAAAGGAGGGGTTGCTGAAGATGCGGCCATGAAGGAAAGTACTCTGAACTGCGGAATGAATTAGATATAGTTTTCACATGTTTTTATAAGATGTGCTCACTGTAAATGCAGATGCTTGTTACTCTGTGTGTGACTGCTATAATTACAATTATCAAAAGGTGTCTTTATAGGAGCATGTGTTGGCATACGACAGTGTGGTAATGGTTAAACTACCTTTCTTGCATTGAGTATATCCTTTACCACAAGGTGTTTATATGTTTCAGTAATGTTTTTAACGTGGAAGGGTATGAATGCTCATCTGGTGTAGTTCTGTTTGTTTCCCAAAGACGGCACACAATGAACAAAATCCATGAAATCCTGACTAACCCGTTGTTTGACTCCAGGTGGTTGGATATGACCGAAACCCGTATGTGTGGGATGAGTCCGCAAAGGACATCAAGTCGTCGGTCGTGGACATCGAGCTGAAGCAAGCCGGGAGAGGAACCCTCAAAGTCAAGGTGCGCATGCCGTTCTTTTAACGTGATTGACACTTTGTTTGCATATCAATCAATAGTTTGTGCCTATAAACCTGCATTTCTTCTTCAAGTCAAGGTGGCGTTCTTTTAACGTGATTGAGACAAGTTTAAATTTAAAGCTTTTGGTCCAATACAAAAAGTTCTTTCACCTAGAGTTTTGGACCAGTCACTCTGGTCTTCCTCTGTAGACTGACCCAGTGTTGACGTCACACTTCAAAGAAGCCACGTGACAAGCATCACTGGGTCAGTCTACTGACGAAGACCAGAGTGACTGGTCGAAAACTCTAGGTGAGAGAATTTTTTTGTTGGACCAAATGTTTTAACTTTAAACATGTAACTACCAATGAACTAACTACCAACTACAAATGAACTTTCATGAAAAGCGTAATATTGTGAAAGCATATTGTAAAAGCATACAAATATAGTGTAATATTGATGTAGGTAATACCAGTAGTCCTTATGTTTTACTGCAGGACCTGTCGGAGGACATCACTGTGGTGTTGAAGAACGCCCCTGACATGTTCCCCGCCCCCCGCCTGGTGAAGTACTCCCCGTTCCCTAACGACACCATGGTGTTCCGGACCTTCAGCGCCAGGAGGAACCAGACGTACGGCGTGCTGGTCAGCCTGGTGGCCCCCTACCCGGCCGCCCTCATGTACGGCAAGCTGGGAGGCTTCCCCAACCAGACGGACTACGACTTTAAGTAAGATCCTTTTCTCATCAGCCTGGGTGCCACCCTCCGTAGTTTCTACCGGTAGCCAGCGACATTAGGGAGCCGGCGGACACTACGGAGGATGGCACCCAGGCTACATTTTCATAGGATGGAGATTTTTGTCAGCCGATGTGCGACAATAAAAAAAGATTCAGATCATTGTAAGACGTTGGATGTCCCTGATTGACCGTTGAAATTCTTTAAAACTTGCAACACTCAATGGTCTCTCAATGGTCTCTCAATATCTGTGAAGTCGTCTAGAATGGATAGCATTTTTGATGATGCCATGTCTTGCTACGTAGTTTATAACGTTATGGTGAATACAAAAGTGACAGCTTATCCATAAGATATTACAGGATACTCGGCCCCCGCGCCTATAAGTTTATAATGTAAGATCTATGCCTTAACGCACAGGAAGGAGTTCAGCTGGGATGACTTCATCGCTAAGACTGTTCGGCCCGACGGCGACGTCCACGTCACCTACACGGTACTGCAGCCGGACACGGCAGGGGACAACGGGACTGAGGAGTACACCATCGGGCTAAAGGTGGACGGTAAGGGCGTCATGGCTTCTGTGCTTGTTGCAATGCAGAATATACGAGTTGTGAAAATGATATCTGTGTAAAATATATGACACTGATGCTAGCCGGGGTTTTAATATATCTTATGTGTAGGTGCAGGAAATGCTGATGGGTTTACCCAAAAGTAACATGTCATGATTATACGGATTGCAGCAATTACTGATATTTTCACCCCGGGGGCAGATTTTTTCATTAAAGAATCCTACAGGATAGCAGGTATGAATATTACACCTGGTCCAGGTATTTTTTCCCGGCTATACCCGTTGTGTTCCGTTTCCCTGTCTGTCCAGGCTGTCCACCAGAGGGATGTCCCTACTCGGTGGACATCACGCGGCTGGACTGCGTGTTCTGGGACCCCGGGATAGACGCAGAGACGGGCTCATGGAAAAGAGACGGCTGCCGGGTAAGAAAAACTACTGACATGAAACGAAAGTGTACCTTGCCTGGAAATGCACATCTTCTATCCACTTTGGGCTTTTTCAAAGTTATGGTACCTTCCCCCCTACCTACGTGCCTAGGCCAGGATCTGGCCCCTTATTTCCTTCCGGTACGTTCCTCCATGTTACACGGTCCATGGCCCTAGACTCTGCTACCTTACACGAAGACCAGTGTCTTCCACGATCTTGTCTTTCCACCATTTTGGGTGCATGGAGGAGGTTAGAAAACTCCTGAAGGTACACCTTGTAACCTAAAGATATCGCTGCAACTATGAAAATAATTTTCCAGGTGAGCCCCGCCTCCACTCTGGCCCACACCGTCTGCCTGTGTGACCACCTGACGGGGTTCGGCACCTCCGGCGGGACCGAACCCAACAGGATCAACTTCAAGACCGTCTTCTCCAAGTTCAAGGACCTGGTGAACAACTACGCCGTGTGGACCACCATGGTGGTGGTGATGGGGATGTACTTCGTCCTGATCTATCCCGCTCGCAGGAAGGACAAGGCAGACGAGCAGAAGGTGGGTCTCACGCGATTCTCACAGATTCTTCCCTCTCCCAATGTTCATCTGTATCTCTACCTGTATCAGTATATTCGGTATAACCGCTCTTCACTGTAACACACCAGCTTCTGTATCTGTATAGCCGGTATAACCGCCCTTCGGCGTAACACACTGGTCAGCTTCTGTATCTGTATAGCCGGTATAACCGCCCTTCGTTCTTCGCTCTCCCAATGTTCATCTTTTATCATTAGAAGTAACATTCTATTGCTGCAATCAGTTTACTCATCGCTTGAGTAAATCATGGCTTTCTCTTTTTACCTCCATGAAAAATGGAGGTATTGTTTTTTGATCATCTCTTGCTCCCTTGGGAAACTGGTCCTTTGTCTTTGATGTCAGTCCTTTGTACGTAGAGTTAAAGTGTGCGCACGCACTCTTTCTGAGCTAAATACTTGTTGACCCTAGTATAGCAATTCTGTGGCTACGTGTTCTGATATATCTTCAGCATGTGACGTGTCCAAAACAGGCCACACGAACTGAGTAAGTTTCGTCTCTCCATCCTTAAAGACATGACGTCAGGTAGTATTTGACATCCTAGCGTGCTTTGTATAGTAGAGGGGATTCATTCCTCAAGCTAACCGACATCTTGCACACGCAGTCGTCCCTCAGTAAGACATCTGGAGCCGCATAGTTCCCGTTTAGAACTTTTATTCAGCCTGTCACACGACCGGTTTCGCCTGTGTGGCTTCTTCAAGTGTACAGAGGCTAATCCTAACGTGCTTGATCTAAGATTTATGTCTCTTTGCCGTCTCAGTGGAGTATCAGGAACGCGCACGGCAACCGCCGCCGCCACCGCAGCCGGTTCCTGGTGCGGGTGGACACCGGGCACGACTGGGGAGCCGGGACGCGGTCCACGGTCGGCTTCGTCCTGACAGGAGAGAAGGGCAGCACGGGCCCGAGGTCGTTTCAGCAGGACGACATGGTGAGTAACACCTCTCTAGCTTTCTCTCTAGCTCTCTGTGCCTCCCTCTTTCTTTCTCTAACACCTCTCTAACTTTCTCTCTAGCTCTCTGTGCCTTCCTCTTTCTTTCTCCAACACCTTTCTCTCTAGCCCTCTGTGCCTCCCTCTTTCTTTCTCTAACACCTCTCTAGCTTTCTCTCTAGCTCTCTGTGCCTCCCTCTTTCTTTCTCTAACACCTCTCTAGCTTTCTCTCTAGCCCTCTGTGCCTCTCTCTTTCCTTTCTTTCTCTTTCTTCCTGTGTCTCTTGCGTTGTCTCTCTCTTCCGAAAGCATAACAGCAGTCTGTTCCCGAGAATCGCTATGGTTTTTTTAATACATGACTTCATGTAAGCATGTAAAGCCAACCTCCGTTTTTCTTATATTTGATGTCCTAACTCAATGAATGATGTGTAATATTGATTACGTCAAATTCATTTTGCAGACCTTGCACCTGTATCTGTATCTGTCTAGCCGGTACGGTATAACCGCGCGCGCGCCCTTCGGCGTAACACACCTGGAGACCAGCTTCGCAGGTACGCGGCACGGCGGCAGCTGGCTATATCATACACCAAACGACATGTTACACCTAGCCTTTCCTTGGATGACTTGTAATATTTACTACGTCACATTCCGTTCTGCAGACCTTCCAGACCGGAGGCGTGAACACGTTCCTGCTGACGACCCCACAGAAGCTGGGCGGTCTGACCAGCCTGACGGTGTGGCACGACAACTCGGGGGAGGGGCGCCACGCCTCCTGGCTCCTGGAGAGGGTGGAGGTCACAGACCTGAGGACTAACAAAAAGTACCTCTTTATTTACTTACTTCTTCATCCCTGGTGAGACACAAAAGAGCATTGCCCTTTTCCATAAGTGATCATGAAGTATCGAACCTGTCTCTTCTGTAACATAGGACGTAAAGTGATATATCGTCGCTGAAAATCGCAAGAGACATTTATGAATTATATATGCTTGTCTGTGTGTTGACGTCACACTTAAGAGAAGCCCCGTGACAAGCTTCACTGGGTCAGTCTACTGAGGAAGACCAGAGTGACTGGTCGAAAGCTCTAGGTGAGAGGCTTTTTGTGTTGGACCAAAAGTTTTAACTTTAAACAACACCCTTTGTATTGTTTTCTGCAGGACCCAGTTCGTGTGTAACGGCTGGCTGGGGGTGGAGCACGGAGACGGCTGTCTCAAGCGGACCCTGCCCCCCACAGCGGAGTCGGACGTGTCCCTGGGGCAGCGCTTCAGCCTCAAGCTCAGGGAGAAGTTCAAGGACGGGCACGTCTGGCTCTCCGTAGTGGCGTCACGCCCCAAGAGCTACTTCTCCCGCGTGCAGGTGGGGCCGGCGTCAGGCCAGTTTTTTTGCTACTGACAAATATTTTCCCCAGCACTGCTAGGGTTGAAGGGGGGGGGGGCAGTTATATTTGACAGGTGTGGTCAAGCTGTGGAGACTAACCCTAACCGTTATCCTAACTCTACGCAGGTGCACTAACCCATACAGCAAAAAGTTGGCAAACACTGGAATGTTTAATGGCAAGTCATGTAAATTGATTACTGTATTTCTCCCATATTGTAGCGGCTGTCGTGCTGCGTTTGCCTCCTGTTCTGTAAGATGATTACCAGCGCCATGTGGTTCAGGGGGTCCGGGCAGGGGGCATCCAGCGTCGTGCTCACCATCGGATCCGTCCAGGTACGTGCTCATCTGGCGCCTTTCACAATGGTGTGGTTAAACTTGCACCCAACACAATGTAATTCAAGCACATCGAATAGGTGATTACAGTGTTGGTCTCTTTGTTTGGCCCAGTTGACTGCGGAGACGCTGTTGGTGAGCCTCTGGACCACGCTCCAGACGTTCCCCATCAACTTCATCATCGTGCAGATTTTCCGCCGATGCCGCCCAAAGGTGAAGTCCCAATCTCACTGTCTGATCGGCAAACATGCTATTGAAATGTGTGATAGATAGATAGTTACATACATACAATATACATACATACATACATAGTATTACATACATACATGGAAAGATAGATATAGATGGAAGGAGGGAGAGATGTAAATCACATCTTGATTCTTTCTTTAACAAGTCACCCATCTATTTTAAGCTTAACTCGTGTTCTCCAAGACTGGGCGGTCGGAAAGGACACATGCTGAAGAAGTGGCCATGTACACATTAATACAAACTTGATCCCGTCTTGTTTCCCACCAGGGAGTGCCGAAGTCTTCCGGCCTGCAGCTGCCCTACTGGTCCGTGTACGTGGGCTGGGCGCTGCTGGCCCTGACCACCCTGGCCTCCGGGTTCTTCCTGCTGCTGTACAGCATGGAGTGGGGCAGGGACAAGTCCCTCCAGTGGCTCACAGCATTCGGGCTGTCGTTCCTACAGTCCATGGTGGTGGTCCAACCAGCAGAGGTGAACATGCTTCATCACTACTTTTTATCTTTGTTATGACTAACACCAAATACAGGGAGAACTGTGTTTTTGTTCAATATTATTACTTTAGTTATACTTTAGTTTGCTCTAGGCACACCTTATCTTGTACCTTGGTTTACACATAGAGGATGTCACTGGCCTTAGTTTCGTTAAGTTTGTTTTATTTTATTTGTTTGTTTTTAATTTTGCTGAAGGCTGTTATCTTGGCCTTCGGGACCTCGGTCCTCTGTGCTTGTCGCGCGAAGAAGAGCGACACCGACGACAAGGACAAGGACGAGGATGTTGAGGCAGGAAAACGCCAGCCTGTCGAAGGCAAGTATTCCACATTGTAACATGTACCTATACCCGCTAGTAAGTATTACACATTGTAACATGTACCTATACCCACTAGTAAGTATTACACATTGTAACATGTACCTATACCCACTAGTAAGTATTACACATTGTAACATGTACCTATACCCACTAGTAGCACGCTCTCTTACACACATACTAGATGGACGTGTGCCCCAACTTTTATTGATAGGTGTGTTTGGGTCTGAATGGTCATATTCTTATTAGGTCGTCTCGCCCTGACCAGTTTACATGCTGAAGGTGCGACTCTCCTACACTGACACAGGTCTGACTCTTCCAGGATTAGCCAACCAGCATGGCGACGGTGGCGTCACGCGCAAAAAGAATAATAGATAAAGACTGTAGTTTGGTGTCATAGCTTTAACGATTTGTTCACATTGTTTTGCAGAGACCCTCCCCGCCGAGCCGCTGGCCGCCTGGTCAGAGCTGCAGGAGACAGAGCAGCTGAAGCAGCAGCGCGCCGAGAGGAAGAACTGGCTGCAGCTCACCAACAACGCCAGGCAGTGCATTCTGGGTATCATCATCATCATTGCTGCCGTACTGATGGTCCATGAGGTGTGGAGTCCTTCCGCTCCTGCCATCAACCAACGGCTCAAAGCTGGCTTCTCCAACGGCACCGACTTGGTAAAATCGCTTGCATTTCCTTCCCCGTAATGGCTCTTATCTACATCTTCTTAGCCTAGAAAACTTTCTGAGACAGACTTTTAAGGAGATGTTTGCTTTAGAAAGTATTCCGCAATTTAGTGCAACAACTTTTGCACTAACAGATCACTTTTGTTGCAGGTGAAGACCCAGAAGGATGTGCTGCCCTGGCTTGAAGGTGCCTTCGCGCGTCAGCTGTACCCGACACAGCAGTACAACGGCGACGCGCTGGACTGGAGGGACAGTGTGTTCATCAGCGACATGCCTGCCTACCGTGTGGGACCGGTCCGCCTCGGCCAGATCAGGGCTCAAGCAGGTACAATCAATCAATCAAGCAAGCAAGCAAGCAAGCAAGCAAGCAAGCAAGCAAGCAATTAATAGATCTATAAACCAATTAACAGTTTCCTTTCAGTGAATGGGTGCAATAATCTACCGTTTCCTTTCCCAGGCAAGTAGCGAAGTTACCACTGCCGGCTCTCCACTCCAACAAGCCGTGCGTGATGCCGCAAGTCAGCGGGACAGCAGGCGAGGCAGCCGCGTCCTTCCCGGAGTCTTCGCCCGCCACATTCAGCCACGTTCTCCGCGGGACGATGGGCTCGTACGGCGGACCCGGCCACCGCGTCAGCCTCGGCGAGGCGCGAGCAGAGATGATGGAACGCTGAGGATTCTGAAGGCAAACCGGT